>NC_090389.1:26936824-27257082 GCF_036365525.1 Heterodontus francisci
CTGCTCTTCCTCTTCGTCTTACTGTCCTTATTCACTAGTTCCCCCTCATTTACTTCACCTGCTGTCCTACTGCTCTGGTTCCCACCCACCTGCCATACTAGCAGGGGGATGGGAACCAGAGCAGTAAATTAATGAATTTTATTAATTTGAATATTCAAATTGTGATCACTACGCCCAGCAGCGAGGGGGGTTCCACCATGGCGCCTCACTGCCACCAGAATGATCGGGCAGCGCCCTGCCAGCATCGAGGCCCATGGCAGGCCTCATCCAGAGCCATCTTCAGGCCCCCCTCCTCCACAGATCACAACGTCGAGGGCTGCTTAAAATCCAGCCCATGATATTTCCTACATCTGTTCATTGTATTTATAGCCAAGAATAACGTGTAGAAAGCATCTTTTTACAGCTTAACACAATCACAGGACATCCCAAAGCATTTCACAGCTAATGAATTACTTTTGACGTGCAATAACTGTTGTGTAGGCAAAGGTGGCAGCTAATTTGCAGACAGTAAAGTCCCAGAAATAGCAAATGGAAGAATGGCCAGTTAAACTGTTTTTGATTGAAGGAGGAATGTTGTGCACGACACCAGGAGAACTCTCCCTCACTTTGAAATTTGAAGAGACAAGAGTGCTACCACAGACATTTGGAGAAAAAAATACTTTCTGATACAAGTTGACTAATATAATCAATGTAATTTATTTTATTATCTTTGTGATGCTTAAATGTGTAAACTTCAAATTTGCAGGCATTATTCACATTTTTACAGATTTTATACTTTGTAATAAAAGCTTGGTCTTGTCTTCAAGATCACTATAGATGTCTAAAATTCTCCACTCAAATATCTGCCCAGCGTGTTTTCTCCATGTTTTCAATATTGCTGCTGTTTCCAAGATCCCATCCATCAATTCCATGTTTCTGAGATTCTCCAGCCATCAAGACCGTGTTGTCAAGACTGTCCCCATTGTCTGTAGGGTCCTGCTAGCCTCTACATGTCTCTGAAATTGCCCAGTTTGATGGGCATTGTACATCCCGTGTATCCCATTGTGCTTTCTAAAACTGAGTCTGGGAAGAAACATGCGTGGAGAGATAGGCTAATGATTTCTAGTATTTATATAACTCAAAATATTAAATTAGAGAGGCAATGGTCTGTAAGGCAGATTACTTAGCATAAGTACTCACATCATGGCCATTTCCATTTTCTCTAACCCCAGTGCTCACTGACGTCATTAGCTACTCACTCTCCTCAAGCATTGCTCTACCCCATTTCAAAACAACCTTAAATCATTTTGTCATGTTTCAGGATCTTTTGACTTTTTCCCACAGAAGGGATTTGAGAAAAGAAAAGTATATATAAATGGTTGTATTTTCGAGCTAAGTGTATTCAGACACATTTTTTTTAAATGTACTGTGATGAAAGGTGGTTAAAACACTAATGGGTGAGGTTTGAAAGTTGTTGCTCAAAAGACTATAAAAAATAAAGCAAATAAACTTGTTGCTATAATTGATGAGCATCTCACACCCCTTGTGGTGGGAGGTCCCTGGTCTGGGGCACTTGGCAGGAATGGCCATCAAGTAAGCTAAGGTGGCATCGAGCCAGAGACACTCAGTGACAGTCAGCTTTTTTTAAAATATAGAAATCTGTCAAGACAATCAGGTTCAATGAAGGCTACAAGAAAGTCTGAATGCAGGAGAGTTGCAAAATGTTATTTGTTTAAGCCAAACAAGACAAGCCACTGATGCAAAGTTAAGTTTTGGCAATTAAATTAAGTGAATCTGATCATAACTGCTGTCCTGTTCATTTACTGCCTGTGAAATAAAGCAGCCTAGTCATTTATATGCAGCCTTTATCTTTCCAATTGCTTGTCTGCTCTGTGTTCAAAAAGTTTGGAGAAGCACAAGTGAAAGACAAACAACCAGCAGTTGATAACTGGAGAGGAAGTGAGGGGGAAAGGAGGGATGGTGACTCATCAGCTGACCTTGACATTGAATTTACAACACAGAAACAGGCATTCAGCCCAACAGCTCTACGACTGGTGTTTATGCTTCACCTGAGTATCCTTCCATCTTAATTCATCTCACCTTATCAATGTATCCTTCCATTCCTTTCTCCCTTAGGCATTTATCAAGCTTCCCCTTAAGTGTATCCATATTATTCACCTCAGCGACTTAATGTAGTAGCAAGTTCCACATTCTCACCACCTTTGGGTAAAGACGTTTCTCCTGAATTCATTATTGGATTTATTAGTGACTATCTGATATTTCTGGCCCCCAGTTTTGGGCTCCCTCACAAATAGAAAAATCTCTAAATCACCCCATCAAACTCCTTCATAATTTTAAAGACCTTTAGTAGCTCACCCCTCAGCTTTCTGTTTCTTACAGAAAAGAGCTACAGCCTGTTCAATCTATTGATTCACAAGGCCCACTTGATACAATTCTCTGGAGGCCTGTAAATGAGCGAACAGCCTACCTGCCCAAAAGAGTAGAAAGCTGTGCAAGTATGGAACACAGGGTACTATGCAGGTTGTAAGGGTGGAGGGGCAATTCTCATGAGAGGCGAGTCTGGTGAGGTATGGGATGGAGTTAGGGGAGAAGCTATGAAGAGCTGTGAAGTTAGAGCTTCTGTGGGGAGTGAGTTAGGAGTGGTTGGGACTGTGGAAATACTGGAGGAATAAGAGGCAAGTGAGCAGACAGAGAAATCTATGACTTTCTTGCAACTGGCATCAAATGTGAGAGAAGAGTGAGCAGGGAACAAAATTTGGATAAAGCAGTTTGCAGTGGGGAAAAAGAATTTGGGACTCCCTTGCTCACCAGGATGACCCAAAATTAATACAATGATTTGGCTATGGAGAGGAAGAGATCACATCTTGCTAAAAAGATGAGTGAGCAATATCTTGCAGTAAATGGCCAGACAAATCATACTATATATGCATTCAAACCTGAAGCAAGCTAGCTGTTGTATTGCATGGCAGAGGCAGCAACACCGTGGTGGTTAGAAGGACAAAGGAAATGGAGCTGGGAGTCAGAGAGATTGCTGCAAAGTGAGCTACACATAAGGTGAGGCAGAGACGTTTGAGCAGGCAGGGGGAATGTGGATAATGAGGGAACTGAGGAAGGAATGGGTGAGGCCACTCAGGGTCAGGGACTGCAGAGGTGCAGAGACCACATGCAATCATCAGGGCAAGTGAATGGCTGTGAATGTGGTTGTGACCATGAGTATGATTGAAAAGTTGATGTACAGTTTGAGAATGAAGGAGGAAGTAAATTGGAGTCGGAGCAGACAGATTTAAGTATATTTGAAATGTCACAGAGGATAAAAGAATTATTGGGGATACAAAGGTTAACTGAGGAAAATATGGAGCCATCAGGCTTCAAAGGATGGTAGATGATACTTTGAAGAAGAGCTGAGAGGGATGGTAAAGTGTAGCCTGCTTAAATAAGGAGAACAAGCTGGGGAAGTAAGGGGATGTTGAAGGTGTGACACAGAGATAAGAGCCATGCTACTGCTATGATAGTTTGGATGTGGAAACATGGTGGAATGCATAGCTGAGAGGGTCTGTATGAGAGGAAAAGTGTTGTTGGTGAACCTGCTTTTAGACAGGGCCAAGATGTTGATAGCTTCATCCAGGATGAATCATGAATATGAAAGGAAATTACCATTTTATGACCATTGATGGATACTCCACTGAAGGGATTAATGGTAGGGGAATAAGGAGATGGTTAGAAAGGTTTACGCCCAAGGACCAAGGTGGACAGGATATCCCCAATAGGGAAGGTGATAAAGCAGTTGCTGTTGCTACTTTGAGATAATCAGCAACATCTTCAATGGTGAGTGTGGCAGAGGATACCTGGGTCAGAGCAAAAGAAATCTGAGGAGCTCGAGAGTGGGTGGAAGCTGAAGTGGAGGAAGTACACAGATTAGGATGAGGATGAAGGAGAATGGAGAGAGTCATACTGCAGTATATGGTCAAGTGGAGGGAATCAGGAAGAGTAGATGGCTGGAGGTGGTTGAAGATGAAAGGGAGGCAGAGGCAACAGTGGAGAGGAAGCTCAGATCTGAAATAGCGGTCAAATTACATCCACTTGTCGACCCAATGGGTAACCTTAAAGTTACATGTACAAATCTTAACAAATACTATGCATTATTTAAAGGAAAGCCATAATGCTTAAAAGAAAGCTTGTTTAGGAGGAAAATGAGAAAAACTGTCTCACTCCAGATACCTAACTAATGGGCAAATGGAAAAGTAAAAGGGTGTAGAGACTGAGAATTGTCATTCATCAAAGTTCTTGTTTAGTGGAAAATGAAAAATTAGAAAAACTGGACCAGCTTAGGAGCTGGAGGAGATGGAAACTGCCCAGTGGCTACAATTGTAGCCCAGTGTCCGAATTACAGTACAGGAGCAGGAGTTGGTCTAGTGACCAATCGGGTCTGTCTGTTGGCAGTTGTTCTCAGTGTGGCCAGTGGTCTGAGGCCATCAGAATGCTAGTGATCCTAGTCCTTCTGGGTGTCTGTTATTTGGGACGGCTGGGGGTCAGGGTTTGGTGGGTCGATGCAGTCCTACTTCTGATAGTCCAATCTACCTGGTGGCCGGTGGCCCAGGGCTCAGGTGGTCGATAGGGTCTTTGCTGTAGTCACAATTGTACCACAATTAATCCATGCAAACACTGCACTTCTTTCAAAGATACTGGGTATGCCTTTTTTCGCATGTTTCTGCTATTCTTCCACCAATGTTATGGTGGATAAGCAAAAGAACATGGGAATTTACCAAACAAGGTGCTTGTTAATGCAGACTAAACAAATATCAGATATTCTTCTACGACATGACATGAATAATAATTGGTGGCACACAACATTCAAAATCATAACTGACAAGTCGCCAAACAGCAATGGGACCACTGCCTTTACTAATGTACATATTTAAGGTCTTCACATTCATGACAACATCTTTCGACCCTTGGATATGATTGTTTGCACTGGGAACATATTATTATAATGCATTTTATCACTGAACATGCATAGCGGATTAATGGAATGACCTCATTATGTACAGGAACGTATGCATCATTCATGAATATGTTTCAGAAATGAGTTCAAATTAATCTTGTAATGCAAACTTATCTTCGCTGAATATAACCTTAAAGTACTGCACCTTCTAAGAGAGATTAATTTAATACATTTTAAGGAAAAATTCAGTTGAAATTTGCTCACCATTGTTTCATGCAAATGTGATATGCTTCTTTGATGGGATTGAAGCATCGTTCTATTATTCCGATTAATTTTTACTTAAGGTCTGGTTGAAGAAGAAAAAGAATCAATAATTTATTGCTTAGTGCTTTCCATTGGCTCAACACCATCACAGCTTCGGCTGCTCGATCTGTTTCTCTGCCACACCAGCTTTGTGATCTACTCTGCTCAGGGCACTTCGGATTCCAACTGCATTTAACTGAAGAAGTTGGTCCCCTGACCCATCACTGAGAGCTCTACCATCAGAATTGGTGGGGGGGGGGGGGGGGGGCGGGTAAGGTGGTGGGGATGTGGGTCGAACTTTGCTAGGGGTGGGGGATTGGTCTGATTGCTGGGGAGGTCTGCTCATGTGGGAGGGGGTCGATCACAGGGAGACAGGCCCGATCTCAGATTGGAAGCAGGTATTCTTGGTGAGCCAGTTGAGGGAAGCACTCCTGTTCCTCCTAACCCACAAGCAGCATTCCATCCAATCGCTTTCACCTCCCTTCAGCTGTTGGGCTTCCAGAGACCTGGGAAACCCAGTCAGCCAATGTTAAATCTGAAATACATAAATTCTTAGGTGCACAGCCTCACTAAAAGATTTAAATGACTGAAGTCTCCTCCGGAGAGCAGATTGGTCACCTGCCCTCATCCCACCCCCAACCCACCTCCTTTGAAACTGGAAGTGGGCTGGTTAGAGGCGGGTTGGCCATTTAAATATTACAATGGGGTTGGGAGCCTGATATTGAACCTGTTTTACCAGGCACTAATTGGCTGCCACGTTTCCTGCATTACAAGAGTGGCTACAGTTCCAAAGTAATTCAGTGATTGTGAAGCACTTTGGGAAGTCCTGAGGTCATGAAAGATGCTAAATAAATGCAATTTATTTTTTCTTTCGTTTTTTCTTGCCCTCCCCCAAAAGAAGATGAAATAGCCCAAGAACGTGTTCCAAGCAACCTTTTAGCTATTTTACTCCCCCAACCTCATTTTACTTTGTTCAACCCAGGTGATGTTCTTAGGATATTTACAAGATTTTGTGCCTATTCCTATTTGAACCGGCAAGAAAGAAATAGTAGGAGAACCATCAAAAGATGGAATTCTACGCTCCCCCCGCCCCCACCAGATCGGGCTGGGAGGCGGGAGTGCATAAAATCAAGTGGGAGTCAGGGGCGCATTGATCCTGCCGCCTACGCCCCCCTCCCCCACCATCGCTGTTATTTTATCAGCAGCAGAGGAGGTGGTAAATGGCCTGCCTGCCACAGGCCAATTGAGGCCCTTAAGTGGCCAATTAATTGCCACTTAAGGGATTCCCCCTCACCACTGGTATCTTATAAGCAGCAGACAGGCACTTCAGCACCTGAGGAGGCCACCCAGTAATACTAGATGGCCTCCTTGCGGGCTGAGGGGTTCCCTCCTGTGGGGCACCCTGTGACAGAGCCCCCAGCAGCAAGGGCCACCCCCGCTAAAGCTACCCTCCCAGCCCCAGATTCCGACTCCCACCCTCTCGCCAGTGCCCAGACGATTGTCCTCGATGAGGCCCAAACCCCACTTACTTTCCTGAAGGGCAATGTTCATCGTCCTCTTCTTGCTGGGTACAGTCCCAGCCGTTGCCATTGCTCCCGGTGGCACTACTGGCCTCTGAATGGCAGGCAGCTCTTGGAGGCAGACCTTCCTGCCTCAGAGGGGCAAAAGTCCCAATCAAGGGCCAGGCCATGCAAAATTGCTGCGTGGCCTCCAGGCCTGGTGGAGGTGGGCTCTCCCCCAGTTTTTAGCTGGTGGGCGGGGTCACCACCTCAACATATAATTTCAACCAAGGTGTTTGTGAAGAATATTTAAGTGTGAGTTGAAACAGTTTTATAACACATTTATACTTACAGCAAATCGGAATTCAGCAGTCTAATCAGACAAAAGAAGATGCGAAGAACAATAAAACATTGCCCCGCATGTAAAGCCCTTTCAATTCCCAAGTTAAATAACTTATTTATCAATAATTACATTTCATTGCTACATGTGCAAGGTTAATAGAAAACTATGCTGCTAGGTTCCACCGAAATATTTTTGCATCAGTTCTGGAGCCTTAATGAAACTAGTGCACAAAATGGAGGAACACAAAATGTAGAAGAGTTCTGAAGTGCTACTTGTAAAGAGAAGAATGCATGCCTGCTTTTGCAGTTGAGTTCTTCATCTGTACTGGTTGTGTTCCAGCACCTTGCTGTGCACAAAGAGTAAAAGATATAGAAGGGTTATACAAATAAAATACATTATAAGAACTTCTTCAATGTATTCAGATGGTACAATCCATTACTCCCAGATGGTACAGCCCAGCGTTCCCAGACTTTAGAGACCAGGGGCTGGATATTCCCTCCAGGGGCGGGACACAGAATTCGGGACTGTTTCTAGGTCCCGAATCCACCCCTGGGGGGAATCATTCACTCATTGGGATTTTCACGAAGCCATCCCCTTCTTTGGCATGGAGACAGTTCTCTGTCCAATTAAGGACGGTGGCGGGTTCTCGAAGCTGGAGGGCCAATTACAGGCCTTCCAGCTTGACAGGAGCAGCGGGCTGTTATGAAATGTAAGTAACGTACAGGGCGCTTCAACATGGAGGTGCCCTCTTTCCAACTTTTGAAAATATTTAATTAGAAAAGAGATTCAGCAGCCAGGCCACCTCAGTTGGGAGGTGGGCATTGCGGGGAGGGTGGGTGAATCCCTCTGTGGGGCGGCTTGTGTTGCTCACACCCAGGCAGGCAGGGAGGGTCCCTAGGCTCCATCCACCTGGCCTGCTGCCGGGTGCCCACCTTCAGGCACCTGGTGTGGGAAACTGTAGGCCAACTGAAAGTTCCATTCTGCCTCCTTTAATTGGACATAATTAAGTCTTTAATGAGCCTAATTGGTTATTCGTCATGTGCAGGTGGGTAGCGTTGCTGGTCCCAAACTCCTGTCTGCAAAAATGGCCAGGAGGCGGGATGGAGCCGGGGAACTGGCAGGTCGGTCAATGGGGCTAATTTTCACCACTGCCCATTGACATGAGCCGAAAATCCAGCTCCAGATCTTTTTCACAAATTGAAAACGTCTGGGTTTGGGAAATTGCATTAATCACCCATAATGGACTGAACTACTTAAAGGGAATTCAAAAATTAAATCCTCCTCCATATGGCACAGCCACATTTGATGCCTAGAATCAATGCCTTGGCTCCCAGCATTGCTTTGGTATTAATGTCAGGAAATATATCCAGTGATGTAGTATAAGGACATGTAAGTGTTAATGTTGGAGACAGGGTGAGCAACCCCTCCCACCATAAGGGTGATGATGTAACAGGCACTTGGTACTGGGATTTGGAAGAAGCAAGTAGTGGTGAAGGGTGCGAACTAAGGAGGCTTGAGGAGAGTGTAAATAGTTTCGTGTAAGTAATAAGAGTTATTAGTCGACATTGTCCAGACCCTGAGACTTTCTCTACAACACCCTTGCTGCACTGCAACTACAACAACACGCAATATTGTGGCAGCAGTTAAAACAACCAGAAAATATTGACAAAGCACCTTACCACATGAAATAGCACCAGGAGAAGAGTAGCTCTCATTGGGAAACTGCAACGAACTCCAGACCAGCTCCGCACCTGAAGAAGAGACAGACAGCCAGTGAGTCAGTAGTACAGGCTTTCAGACTGCACCACAGAAGCGTGGTGCTCTGTAACAAAACACCTAGGTCCAGTAGGTCCAGGAGCAGGTGAGAGAATTCCAAAGGGGCTATTTTTGACTAACGGCACACTGGGCTGGGAAATAAGTGGCAAGCGAGGTCGATCAGGTGATAAGGTGATTCGGGAGTCAAGCGCAGTCAGCGGCCATCAGCCAACCAGATGGAGAAAGCACGGGACTGGTCAGAAAGCGCGGGAACTGTCAGAAAGCGCGGGAAATCCCCAGAAAGACAGCAAACATCTCCAGCAAAGCCTCAACCGTTTAAAGAGTCAGGGAATAACCTAAAAATAAAAATAAAGGAAAATAAAAACCTAAACCATTTAAAGAGACTGGGCAATACCCTAAAATAAAAATAAAGGAAAATAAAGCCTAACAAAGCCTAGGGAAGAAGAATGGACCCAAAATTGGGAATACCTGAAAGCTTCCACAATCAGGAAGGACCCAATCAGGTACAAAATTGGTCCTGATGGAGAAAAAGATTTGTACCATTTAGGATTGCTCCCAACTCCATACCAAATCAAAAATGGAACAAGTAAATACCCTTTTATACTCAATGGGTACAATTGTGGACAACGTGATTGTGAGGCAAGGGATAAACGAGGCTTCGGATAAATTTGAGGATTTACTTAAAGCTTTTGGCAAATATTTCAATTTAGGCAGCAACAAAATTCTGGAAAGATTTAACAAGCGAGTCCAGAAGATAGGCGAATCTGTAGATTCTTATATAAATAATCTGTACAGATTGGCTGAGGGACGTGACCATGGAGAATTAGAGGTGGAACTGATAGTTGTCAGAATAGCTGATGAATCTTTGTCAGATCTCTTGCATTTGAGAAATGACCTCACATTCAAGAAGGCAATTCAGATCGTACAAAAAGCTGAAGTCCGTAAACAATCTAGAGTCATTCTGCAAGCTGAAGAGAAGCCTTGGATTAGAAGAAATCCAATGACTGTACAGTTCTTGAATGCAAAATAGGAGAGGCAATCTATAAAGAAGAAGACACACAGACGAGAAGATGCATGGCACTGGGAAACCGTGCCAGCACTGTCGAGCCAGGAAGACCCACAGACGAGAGCAGTGTCCAGCGAGTAAAGTGGAATGTTCCAACTGTAAAAAGACAGGCCATTATTGAAAACTGTGCCAGAGCAAGACTTCTTTGCTCAAAATCGCAAAGCAAAAGACCTTCAGACAAAGAGCGGTGAATGATGTGCACTAACTTCCAGAAGAAAAGGAACCAGGGAGAGTTCCTCGTAGAAATTAAGGACCAAAATCAAGGATTTTGGACGGTGGACATCCATATAAATGGACACCGAATGAATTTCAAACTGGACACAGGTGCTAGTGTCACAGTTCTGTCAGACCAAGAGTCATGGTTGATGAGACATCGCCTACAACCAGCGGACACACAGTTGCATGGTGCTGGGGAGACCCAACTGTAAGTGAAGGGTAAGCTTCAAGCAACTCTCCAATATAGATGGAGACAAATTATGGAAACCTTAGATAATATAAAATAAAAACAGAAAGTGCTGGAAATACTCAGCAGGTCAGGCAGCATCTGTGGAGAGAGAAGCAGAGTTAACGGGCTGAATTTCATTCTTCCCTAGACATCGGGGTGCATGGTGGGGGGGCCTGAAAATGTCTCCGGGAGAGGGCCGACACGCACCACTACGCCGGGAGGGCCCGGCCCGATATTGCCGGCGGCAGCGAGGCCTTGTAGCAGCACGCACCACCCCCACCTCGCTGCTCGGCGACGGGACCGCCATTTAAATATTTAAATAAATTAAAATTAATGAATTAATTAGACTTACGTTCCCCCCGTCTGTCCCAATCCTCGTGCTGCTGGCCGACACTCCCATGCCTTTGGATCCCTGTCTGGGGAAACGAGGCACCACATTGGTGGGGAGGGGGGAGGAGGTACGTTTCTCAGTGCGGGGGTGAGTGGGAAATGGGGTGAAAGTTACATCATTGATGTAGGGGATGGTGGCAAGGGTTTTAAGTTAAATTTTGGGGGGGTGGGGGGGGAAGGTGGTGGACAAGATGTGTTTTGAGGGGGGAAGAGGGCAAGTAATTAATTTGATGGTTATCAAAATTATTGTATTTTTTTTATTAACTGTTCCTTTAAATCTTTAAACTTAATGGAAGGGCTGAAAGCTCTTTAAAAATGGCATCAGTGCCTGCGCACAGGCAGCTGACGCCATTGCCAGGGACAGACAGCCCACCCCATCTACGTGATTGGGGGGGTGTGGCCTGCCCTGGCCATTCAAATGAGCCGCCACAGAGAAGATTGCCCAACGTTTCAGGTCTGTGACCTTTCCACAGATGCCGCCTGACCTGAGTATTACCAGCATTTTCTGCTTTTATTTCAGATTTCCAGCATCCGCAGTATTTTGCTTTTATTATAGAAACCTTAGACGTCTTGCAAAACCAGGAATTTTCGCTCCTAAGCAGAAGATCATGCTTCGACCTGCATCTGGTCAAGGAGATTGAGGATATCAAACAGCCACAGGTAAACAATCACTTTCAAGTAGACTATCTGAAACTTTTCACAGGTCTCAGAAGACTCAGGACAGAGTATAGAATCATACTGAAAAAAAATTCCAGGCCAATATGCATCTTCAGACCAAAAAAGATACCTCAACGGTCGATGAACTAATTTCAAGCCCAGCTGGAAAAGATGACAAGAATAGGGGTCATTTCTCCAGTTACACAGCCAACGGAGTGATGTTCAGTCATGGTTCCTGTCACAAAACAAAATGGAACTCTAGGTATTTATGTGGATTCAACGCAGTTTAACAAACTAGTACCTCATGAGATTCACCGAATATCCACAGTGGATGATAGTTCAGCAAAATTGTCTCAGAGCACCATGTTTACCAAACTCAGTACCAACATCAGGTTTTGGAAGGTACCCTTAGATGAGACCTGAAGATTACGAAATCACATTTATAACACCATTCGGGAGGTTTTGTTTCAATCAGTTACCGTTTCGGATACCATCCGCACCAGAGATCTCCTTAAGGTCTATGTCTAATATGTTAGAAGGACTCAAATGAGTTATTTTCACATGGATGACACCCAGATGAGCAGGCAGTGCAGAAACATGACCACAAAGCTCGAGCAGCTCTACAATGACTTCAAGAAGCAGGGCTAACTCTGAACTAGAACAGCGAATTTTCCAAGACTTTAATTCAGTTCTTGGGACACATCGTAAGCAATAAAGATATAATGGCAGACCCACAGAAGACATGGGCCATTACAGAATTACCTTCTAAAATAAAAGAAAAGTACTGCAGATGCTGGAAATCTGAAACACAAACAAGAAATGTTGGAAATACTCAGCAGGTCTGGCAGCATCTGTGAAGAGAGAAGCAGAGTTAACGTTTCAGGTCAGTGAGTTCTGATGAAGGGTCACTGATCTGAAACGTTAACTCTGTTTCTCTCTCCACAGATGCTGCCAGACCTGTTGAGTATTTCCAGAATTTCTTGTTTGTGTTACAGAATTACTTACTCCTTCTTCCGTTCAGCAGCTACAAAGATTCCTGGGAATAGTGAATCAGTTAGCCAAATTTCTACCTCATTTAGCAGGAATTTAACAGGTAACAGAACCGCTAAGAGTGTGTTGGCATTCACACCAAGAACAAGCAATCCGGAAGAATAAAAAGATGTTCATATCATTGGACATCTTGGCGCACTGTAACCCTACACGACCAACGACGATAGCGGCAGATGGGCTAGGGGCAGTCCTTTTCCAGGAACAACTGGATGGTTCCCTTAGATTAGTGTACTATACATCTAGAGCTTTGTCCGAGACAGAGACAAGGTATGCAGTGATTGTAAAAGAAGCACTTGCCATCACATGGGCATGTGATAAATTTTCTGGCGACGTTGTTGGATTGAGAGTTGTCATCAAGACAGATAATAAACCTTTGGTATTTTTGTTGGATGAAAAGAAGATCACAAAAATGCCTCCAAGAATCTAAAGATTTCATTTAAGATTGATGAGATATATGTCTCAGACGGTATACGTCCAGGGTAAGATGCAAACGTCTATTGATGCACTATCCAGAGTTAAAATAGACCTTCCAACACAATAAGCATGGGATAGAGTCATATTCATCGTACACTGCACAAAATTGACCAGCAAGCAAACAGAAATTGCAAGAAATTCGTCAAGCCTAAAAAAGCGATGAAGGACTGGAGACAGAGTGAGAGAGAGAGGAGCACAACGGGAGCGGAGGTTTAAAAAGCACACCAAAAGCCCAGAGTCGGAGACAGAGCGAGAGAGAGAGGAGCACAGTGGGAGCGGTCAGAGAGAGAGAGGAGCACGGCAGGAGTGGAGAGAGAGAGGAGCACAGCGGGAGCAGCAGGAGCTGAGCAGGGATATATCGAAAGTGACATCAGAGTGGCGCCACAATCAACAGTGAGAGTAGGGAAACAGAGCCACTGGGGTGAGTACACAGGTAAGTTTTTAATTTAATTTAATTTACATCAAACATCACAGGCAAGCAGGTAGGTGATTGACTTGGGAAGAAGCTACCTGTTTAGTGAGTATTTGGTAAGTGATTAAGGTCCATTCTAATCCTGACATTTAAAATAGAAAAGGAACTGGTGGTAAGCTTAAGAAAATATATTAAAAAATAAAAATAAAATAAATAATTGAATAAAATAATTAACTAATGAATTAAAACACGTTAAGGATGGCAGGACAGCTGATGTGTCACGACTGCAGCATGTGGGAGCTCCTGTATGCCAGTGTGATCCAGGGCAAACAGGTCTGCAGTAAGTGTTTGCGGCTCGAAGAGTTTCGGAACAGAGTCATTGAACTGGAGTCCGAGCTGCAGACACTGCGACACATTAGGGAGGGGGAAAGTTACCTGGACATTTTGTACCAGTAGGCAGTCACACCCCTTAGGATAGGGTCTTCTGATTTGGTCAGTGGTCAGGGACAGGAGAGTGTGGTTGCAGCTGAAGCAGGTAAGGGGACCCAGAGGGCAAGAGTGCAGGAGCCTCAGCCTTTGCGATTGTTCAACAGGTTGGAGATGCTTTCAGCTTGTTTGGATGATAGTGGGGGCTACAGGGTGGATGAGCAATCTGACCATGGCACCAAGGTACAGGAACTCATTCAAGTGGAGGGAGAAAGAAGTAATGTAGTGGTAGTAGGAGACAGTGTAGTTAAGGGGATTGACACTGTTCTCTGCAACAAAGAGTGAGAGTCCAGATGGCTGTGTTGCCTGCCCGAGTTCAGTACATCTGCTCATGGCTGGAGAGGAACTTACAGAGGATCCAGTCATCGTGGTCCACGTAGGTACCAACGACATAGGCAGGACAAGGAAAGAGGTTCTGCATAGTCAGTACGAGGAATTGGGTGCCAAATTAAGAAGCAGAACCTCAAAGATAATAATCTCTGGATTATTACCTGAGCCACGTACAAACTGGCATAGGGTAATTAAGATTAGAGAAATTAATGCGTGGCTCAAAGACTGGTGTGGTAGAAGTGGGTTCTGGTTCGTGGGGCACTGGCACCAGTACTGGGTGAAGTGGGGGCTGTACTGTTGGGACGGTCTATATCTGAACCGTGCTGGGGACGGTGTTCCAGTAAGCTGCATTACAGGGAAGTAGAGAGGGTTTTAAACTGAATAGTGGGGACAAGGGATCAAATTTGGGAAGATATGGTAAATCAAGGAGTAGAGACAAGGCAAGAGACAAAGGTATTAGTATGGGAAATGACAGGAAGGGACAGAGCATACAAACCTAAGAGTATATCAACAGATAAGGCTAGAGTTTACAAAAATAATAAAAGGACAGAACTAAAGGCTCTGTATCTGAATGCATGTAGCATTCGAAACAAAACAGATGAACTGAGAGCACAAATAGAAATAAATAAGTTTGATCTGATAACCATCACAGAGACATGGCTGCAGGATGACATAGATTGGGACCTGAATATTGAAGGGTATGTGGCATTTAGGAAGGACAGGAAGCTAGGTAAAGGTGGAGGGGTAGCTCCGTTAATTAATGATGGTATTCGCGCAATAGAGAGGGATGACCTAAGTTCAGGAGACCAGGATGTAGAAGCAGTTTGGGTAGAGATGAGAAATGATAAAGGCAAGAAGTCATTTGTGGAAGTGATGTACAGGCCATCTAACATTAACCACACTGTAGGACAGGGTATAAAGGAAGAAATAATGGCAGCTTGTCAGAAAGGTACAGCGATAATTATGGGGGATTTTAACCTACATATGGACTGGAAAAATCAGATGGACAAAGGTCGCCTAGATGAGGAGTACATAGAATGTTTTTCGGATAATTTCTTGGAACAATATATTCTGCAGCCAACCAGAGAGCAGGCTATACTAGACCTGGTATTGTACAATGAGATAGGTTTAATTAATGACCTCATAGTTAAGGCACCCCTAGGTAGCAGCGATCATAATATGATTGAATTTTACATTCAGTTTGAGGGAGAGAAGAGTGGGTCCAAGACTAGTACTTTAAATTTAAATAAGGGCAATTATGAGGGCATGAAAGCAGAGCTAGCTAAAGTGAACTGGAAAATCAGGATAAGGGATATATCAATAGCGATGCATTTGCAGACATTTAAGGGGATTTTTCAGAATACACAGAATAGATACATTTCAACGAGAAAGAAAAATTCCAAGGGTGGGACCCACCATCTGTGGTTAGCTAAAACAGTTAAAGATAGTATCAAACTTAAAGAAAAAGCCTATAATTTCTCAAAGATGGGAGGCAGGTCAGAAGATTGGACAGAATATAAAAAACAGCAAAGAATGACTAAAAGATTGATAAGGAAGGTAAAATTAGAGTACAAGAGAAAGTTAGCTAAAAATATAAAGACAGATAGTCCTATAGAAAGTGAGTCTGGGGAATTAATAATGGATAATAAGGAAATGGCAGATGAATTGAACAGATATTTTGCATCAGTCTTCACTATTGAGGATACAAGTAACATCCCAGTATTAGCTGCAAGTCAGGAAATGGAAGGGAGGGAGGAACTCAAGGAAAGTACAATCACCAGGGAAGTGGTACTGAACAAATTGTTGGAGCTGTAGGCTGACATGTCCCCGGATCCTGATGGACTTAATCTAGGGTGTTAAAAGAAGTGGCTAGTGAGATAGTTGATGTGTTAGTTTAAATGTTCTAAAATTCCCTAGATTTGGGAAAGGTTCCGTTAGATTGGAAAATAGCGACCGTAATTCCCTTAGTCAAAAAGGCAGGGAGACAGAAAGCAGGAAACTACAGGCCAGTTAATTTAACACCTGTCTTAGGGCTATTATTAAATATGTTATAGCAGGGCATTTAGAAAAATTCAAGGTAATCAGGCAGAGTCAACATGGTTTTGTGATAGGGAAATCATGTTTAACCAATTTATCGGAGTTCTTTGAGGAAGTTACATGTGCTATGGATAAAGGGTAACTGGAACTTAGATTTCCAGAAGAATGTGTGGACTATCACCTGCAGAGTTACTGACGGGCAGAAAGATAAAAATGCAACTCCAGTGTTGTCTAAAAAATTGCTTCCAGAATTGAATGTCTGAGACTACCAAGAAAACACTTATAGAAGACAACAAACTCATAATTACAACAAAAGATTTTATGCCAGAGACTTACTGAAATTGAAAAAAACTGCAAAAGAGTATAGATATGTGACCTAGAAAGGGAAGGTACCGTAATCCAGAGATGAAAACTACCAGAGATCGTATGTGGTACACACAACTGAAGGAAACATATGTAGAAATAGGATAAACGTTATCCCTATTCCCCAGAAGCAACAATCAATCATTCATTTGGAAGACCCAGATGAAGATGAACAAACCCAAAGCAAACAGAATACTACAATCCTTCGTAAAGATCAACCAAGATAGACATCCAAACTTCCAAGGAAGACTACTGATCATCCCAATTTGACTACAACAAGATCGGGGAGAGTTGTGAAACCTCCTAACAGATTAAATCTGTGAAGTCAGAGACTTGGGTGGAGAAAGGGTAGTAGTTTAAGTCAAGAATGTATATAAGTTTAAGAAAATGTTGGATAAAGACTTGGGTGGAGATGTGGTATAAGGACATGTAATGGTTAATGCAAGAGACAGGGTGAGCAACCCCTCCCACTGTAAGGGTGATGATGTTACAGCCACTTGGTACTGGGTTTTGGAAGAAGTGAGTAGAGTTATTAGTTGACCTTATCCAGGCTCTGAGACTTTCTCTACAATGCCCTCACTACACTACAACTACAACAACAACACGCAGCAAGTGACAGATGCCCTTTGCATCTCTTTGAATGCTATGTTTGGGAAGACATATTCTACCACGGGCTGTCACTTCCAGTGGAACGTTTTGGAGGTGACAGGAGAGAACTTCACTCCACCTGAGAAGATGCTGATGAATTTCCTGCCATCTTCCCCTCAAATCACAATATATATTCACCAGTCTTCCAAGGGATGTATTGGAGCCATATGCCCCAGAACAGCAGCCACACAACTACTTCAGAAGGAGCAGGGAACTGACAGATATTCCAGAACTGCTATGTTCAGGGGAAGGTGCTCTGAAGCATCAAACAGGGGAACCATCCTCACACACACCTCATACAGCAGCATATGCAATTCACCAGCCATCAAACAAACAGAGGGTCAGGATTCTGCTCCATGGCTCCATGTTGGATATTCTGTCCTTTCGCTTCCACAAATCATTTCTTCCCCCCCATCCACCCCATAAAACACACAGAAAGTAGCCAAAAAGGCAAATGAAATGTTACCCTTTATCTCAAAGGGGTGGGGGGAGTTAGGTTTCTGTTGTACAGACCCTAACTACACTTAGTTCTGGGCATCGCAGATCAGGAAGGACATATTGGTCTTACTGAAGGTACAGCGCAGATCTACCAAAATTATACCAGGACTTAAAGGGTTAAACTATGAGGACGTGTTACAATGACTTGACTTGTATTCCTTTGCGTGTAGAAGATTGAGGGGTGATCTAATTGAGATGATGAAATGACATAAGGATTTGATAGGGATAAATTATTTCCTTTGGTGGAGGAATTTAGAACAAGAGGGCACATCGTTAAGTTAGAGTGAGGTCAGCCAGGAATGAAATCAGGAAGCACTTTTTCACTTAAAGGGACATGGAAATCTGGAATCCTCTCCCCCAAAAGACTGTGGATGCTGGGTCCACTGAAATTTTCACGATTGAAATTGACAGATTTTTAAAAGGTTAAAATATTAAGGGACATGAATCAAAGGCGGGTAAATGAAGTTGAGGTACAGGCATGATCTAATTGAATGACAGAACATGCTCGAGGGGCTGAATAGCCTACTCCTGTTCCTACGTTTAAAAGCTTTGCAAAGGTTGAAATTCACAAATCATTTACCCTCCTTTAAAAACTGTTCACACAATTTTTATCCCCATACTTTATTCTAAGTGACCACATCCCTATAATTATGAGCAGGGCTGCGTGCTCCGAATATGTCACCAGAAAACACCTCCATCACCTTCCCTGTGCTCCAGCTATTGCAGATGGCATATTTAAATGAGGTGTATGAGCTGGCCTGGCAGCATCTGGCGAGGCCAGCTCATCACTCTGCCAATGCACAATACGGGATCTGTGCGACAGTCTCAGTGGCTTTTTTAACCCCGAGTGGGACAACCTCTAGCATTTCTCCATTTCAATCAACCATTCTCCAATTGCACAAAATATATTCTAATGCCAAGTGCAGTTCCTGGGCCAGACCACAGATCAAACCTTAGGGTGTTACTGCCTCCCTTCAGAAAGCAGCATAACTTGACACCAATAAAAAGCATTGGCAAAACCTGACACTTTGAACAGAACAAAACAATCTAAAATGTCTCCAGTCATCACGCGTTGGCTCTGACATCATTGTGTTTCAGCAAAGAATAATCAGCGTCCAATGTTTCTTTTGTCTTTTAAATGTTTTAATTATAAAATTTGTCAATCAAAGTTTCACAGCAACGGCGCTGGAATGAGAAATGAAGTGAACAGCACATCATTAATCACAGCCTCTTTTAGAAGAATGCAAATACACATCTTCCTCTGAGGATTTCAATTTTCTTTAATGTTATTCATTAAGTTTTGTTATTTATTTTTGTTGGTAATCTACTGAAGGATAATTTTTTTTAAATTGCATTTGCTGAAACAAATGCTTTCTGCAGCACAAAAAAAATGCTTTATAAACAAACACTCAGATTTGAATTAATTAGCAAATGAAATGAGTTTACTTGGGATCAGTGGCAAAATGGCTCATTGATTCCTGAATACGCTTAGGTCTAGTAGGAAGATACATTCTTTGAACTGAGCAGAAGAAAGGGATGTGAGCACTTTTCTAGGTCAGTTTCATAAATTATTAGATGGGGACTTTCAGAGGTCAAGTGTACAAGTGATCAGAATAACTCAGTTGTGGGTCAGTGATGGCACTCTCAACTCTGCATCAGAAGTTGGTGGATTCAAGTCCCATTCCAGGGACTTGAGCACATAACCTAGGCTGGCACTCCCAGTGCAGTACTGTTGGAGGTGCTGATTTTCAAATAAGATTTTAAACCAAGACCCCTTCTGTCTTCTTGGGTGGGTATAAAAGATCCTACCGCACTATTTGAAGAAGAGTTCTGCTGGGGTCCTGGTCAATATTTACCTCTCAACCAACATCACTGACACAGATTATCTGGTCATTATCACATTGTCTGTCAGACCTTGCTGTGTGCATATTGGTTTCCCTCATTCCAACATTATAACAGTAACTATACTTCGAAGTACTTCATTGGCTGCAAAGTGCTTTTGGATGTCTTGAGATTATTTAAGGTGCCTTTCTTGTTTTTTTCTATATGTGGTCTATTATGTGCTTTGATCTATATGCATTGGAATATAATGTAATGCAGATTGGTTACTGCACAGAATATGTAAATAGTCTCTGAGTGTCATCACAGGAAGTGAAGTAACAGAACCTGTATAGAACCTCGTGTAGAGTGAAACTGGAAGCCATGGAAGTCAGATGCATGTCAATAAACTCCTGTTCTTGTAACCACCAATTTCTCAGATATTCTATTGTGAGACTAATAAGCATCTGAATATTACATGGTGGCAATGGTAAACTGAAGAGGAAATAGAAAAATCACTGCCCTTACCAGATTTTGTTTTGCTGCAGAAAGCATTTGTTTCAGCAAATGCAATTTAAAAAAAAATCCTTCAGAAGATTACCAACAAAAATAAATAACAAAACTTAGTGAATAACATTAAAGAAGGGAACTTCGAGAAAGTAGCTGGACAGAACAAAGCAGAGGCGTGGCCAAAATGGGTCCTAAGATTTACTAGGTACTGTATTGCACTGGGTCTCGTGTAGCAGCCAGATGAGGAGCTGGTCAGTACACTATTATATGCCTTGGGGGAGTGCGTGGACAGCATCCTCATAACACATGCCATTGATGAAGAAAAAGCTACATATCAGGAGGTTATTAAAGCTCTGGAGTCATACTTTAACATCAGAAAAAACATGATCGTCGAGCATGCCAAGGTCAATGAATGGTCTCAGCAGAGAGGAGAAAGTATTGATTCTTTTATCAATTACTTATATAAATTTGCTGATGATTGTGAATACGAAGGTTTGTGGGAAGAATTAATTAGAGATAGTATTGTGGTCAGAGTGGTAGATGACACTCTCTCAGATCATCTGCAGTCGAGAGATGATCTTGCATTAGCCAAGGCAATTCAGATAAGCAAGCAAGCAGAGGTTAGAAAATGTAACTGTGTTGTCATTTGAGGAGACTGGGAGAGAGCAAGTGAAGATTCCTGGATGGCAGAGATTCATGTGGGAGGCTATCAGACAAGATTCAAACTGGACACTGGAGCTGCAGTTTCAGTACTTGCAGACATGGAGCCGTGGCTGAAGAAAGTAAGCATCAGAGCTACAGGTAAAAAACTGTATGGACCTGGAGGCATCGAGCCAAAGGTAATAGGAGAGCTGAAAACAATTCTGCATTACCGGAGAAAAGAAATTTTGAGATATTATATATTATTAAGAATCAGAATTGCTTGCTATTGAGCAGAAAAGCTTGCGTAGATTTACAGTTAGTAGAGTTGAAGAGCTGAAAAGCATAGAGGAACAGCCAAGGAATTTTAGGGCTGAATTCCCGAAATTATTCAAAGGATTGGGAAAACTAAAAACAGCCTACCACATCACATTAAAAAAAAGCCGAACCATTGGGGGAAATTTTATGCTCTCCCATATGTCATAGTCAAAGAGTCGTACAGCATAGAAACAGGCCCTTCGGCCCACCGTGTCCATGCTGACCATAATGCCGATCTATACTAATCCCACCTGCCTGCATTAATTCCATATCCCTCAATGCCTTGCTCATTCAAGTACCTGTTCAGATGCCTTTTAAGTGTTGCTACTGTTCCTGCCTCCACCACCTCCTCTGGCAGCTCATTCCAGATACCCACTATTCTTTGTGCGAAAAATTCACCCCTTTGATCCCCTTTAGACCTCCTCCCTCTCACCTTAAATCTATGCCCTCTAGTTTTAGTCACCCCTACCATGGGAAACAGACTCTGGCTATCTACCTTATCTATGTCTCTCATAATTTTATATACCTCTATCATGTCCCCTCTCAGTCTCCTTCACTCCAGGGAAAGCAAACCCAGTCTATCCAATCTCTCTTTATAACTCAAGCCCAACAAACCAGGCAACATCCTTGTGAATCTTTTCTGCACCCTCTCTAGCTTTATCACATCTTTCCTATAGTGCAGCGACCAGAACTGCACACAGTACTCCAAATGCGACCTAACCAACGTTATGTACAACTGTAACATGACGTCCCAACTCTTGTACTCAATGTCTCGGCCAATGAAGGCAAGCACGCCATACGCCTTCTTCGACACCCTGTCTACCTGTGTTGCCACTTTCAGGGAACTATGCACTTGCACCCCAAGGTCTCTCTGCTCAACAACACTCCCCAGGGCCCTGGGTTTGGAGGCAGAGAGAGCATAAAATTGGGTGGGATGGTGGTGGGGTGGGGTTCCCACCACCATCCCACCTCTGTAGAAATTTAGTCTGGGGTGGGAATGCCTGTGAAAGGCCTTCCTGCCCCGCCACCCAATGAAGCCATTGAAGTACTTAACCCTCAATTGCAGCTGCAATTACCCATGCGGCAGGCGGTCTGGTCGCCACACGGGAAGCATGGCACGCTAAACCATGCAGGCTACTTCCCAGCTCGGCTTGAATGATTCTGTTTTAACAGATTACCTTTTGTAATTACGTCAGCACTAGAAACTTTCCAAAAACCAATATCCAGATCCTGGAGGGATTAGAAGGTATCATCTGTCACATGGGTTGATGTTTTGATCCACGGCGCAGGTCAGCAGGAACACGATGCAAAAGAATGAGCTGTGTTGCAGAGACTGCAGGAAGCTGGTCTAACACTGAATAAAAAGTGTGTCTTTTCACAACAAAGGGTCATATTATTGATGGATCAGGCATCAGAGCAGAGCTTCAAAAGACAAAAATCATCAAAGACTTTCCTAAGCCTAAAAGCATCACAGAATTGCAACAGTTTAAGGGCATGGTCAAGCAGGTGGGTAAGTTGCTGCCGAATCTGGCTTGATAAATGAGCCACTGAGACGGTTATTAAAGAATGACAAGGCCTGGAGTTGGACAGAGGTCCAACAAGAAGCTTTTGAAAAAGTCAAGCAGAAACTTCTTTCTTCACAAGTATTAGCACATGATGACCCAAAATTACCAACCATTATAGCAGCAGATGCATCAGCTACAGTATTAGGTGCAGTCTCGTTTCAGGTACAAAGCGATGGGAATCACAGGCCTGTGTATTTCACATCTCATTCCAACAGAAACAGAGCAAAGATATCCAGTCGTCAAGAAGGAAGCACTGGCAGCAACTTGGGCATGCGACAAATTC
Organism: Heterodontus francisci; assembly: GCF_036365525.1. Lineage (NCBI taxonomy): Eukaryota > Metazoa > Chordata > Chondrichthyes > Heterodontiformes > Heterodontidae > Heterodontus > Heterodontus francisci. Next base: position 26,959,677 of record NC_090389.1, read on the forward strand.
TCTGACCATGTGCTTGGTCTTCAATTTAAGATTGAAACAGATCACAAACCATTAGTTACTCTGCTAAATACGAAAGAACTAGCAAAGTTACCTTTAAGAGTGCAAAGGTTGTGTTTGAGGTTAATGAGATTTGATGCTGAAACCAAGGGGGGAATTTTAGTTTGGTGGTGGGGGTCTCGACGTCTGGAGAAACCGCGCCGAGATCCCCACGTCACCTGTTCTACGGAAAGCCCACGGAATTTAGTGCCAATTAGGCACTTAAATGGACAGTGGCAGGCCTTCCACAGGATCAAGGACCCCAGTGCCAGAAGTCCCGCCCTTGCAGAGCTGCCAGCCAATCTGAGACTGGTAGCTGTAGCACTACAGGCCTTCCCGCCCAGACTACATTTTGGTGGAGGCGGGATGGTGGCTGGAAACCTCCACCCCGCCCCCCCGCCCCGCCACCATCCCACCCAATTTTATGCTCTCCCCACCTCCAAACCCGCTGTGGAGGAGAGCATAAAATTCCACCCCCAAGCATGTCCCTGGGAAACAGCATATAATAGCAGATCCATTATTCATGCATTACATCAGTAGGACCTGAAGAAGATGACATTCTATTTTTTGAGGAAGTAGAAGTGTTTTCTCTGACAACTACAACTGCATTTACCTGCTACAAATCAGAAGCTGAGCGAAATCAGGAAGGCTCAAAAAGAAGATGAAGTATGTGCAGCAATTCGAGAATATTGTTTGCAGGGATGGCTGGCATACATGCCCTACAACCCAGTGTTAAGGCAATATTATGGGCAATGAGGTCATTTAAGTATCGGCGATGATTTGTTGATATTTGACAAGAGGTTAGTTATCCACAGCATACTAAGATTAGAGATCTTGGAAAGATAACACCAAGGACACTTAGGAATAACGAAATGCAGAGCCAAGGGCTAGACAGTCAGTTTGGTGGCCTGGTACATTGAAAGAGATGATATCAAGATGCATCAAATGTGCTGTCATTCGACATGAGATGAAAACACCACTTCAGAATGGTTTAGCCCATGCAAATTGTTGATGGGATGAAGGTTAAGAACACAACTTCCGACACTTCCCAGAATGCTTAAACCACAAGTGAGTGTAGAAGACTTGGAAAAATCTGAGAATTATGACAGATGCCACAGAATTAAAAAAACTCGACAGACATACAACCTGTTTGGGTTAGAGATCAGTGAAGGCATGGAGAAGTGATAGAACAATCATCACATCCACCATCGTACATTGTCCAAATTGACCAAGGGATGATAAGAAGAAACAGGAGGTCATTAATGGTGATACCAAAGAAACAGCAGATCCAAGAGGAACATTCATCTCAAGAAGTTGATGAACCAACAGAGCTGCAATCAGCCATCAACCCAGTGGACAACCAGAGTGAAGAACTTGAATCATCAAATAGTTTGAATAAAGTACAAAAGAACGAGAAGGAGAACTAAAAGACTCGAAATTCCAGACATCTTCTAAAGAGAGAAGAACACATTCTGACAGACTTGCAAAAACACCATAGTGGTTGACATTCTGAGAAGTGAAGTCAGAGACTTGGGGGGAGATGCAGGATAATACAATATGGGTTATTACCTGGCAGAATATGTAAATAGTCTGCAAGTGTCATCACAGAGAGTGATGTAACAAAACTTGTATAGAACCTCTTAGGGAGTGAAACTAGAAGCATAGAAGTCAGATGCATGTAAATTAACTCCTGTTTCTGTAACTGTCAATCTCTCAGATATTCTGTTATAAAACTAATCAGCATCAGAATATTACAGGCATAACCACAATTTATCAGTTAATTTTCTCTATTGGTTCCTCCTGTTAAATCCATGACTGTCCTAACACTCAATAGACAAAGGGATCAGCCAATTGGATGCAAAGTTTAATCTAACCAATTTATGGCATTCTTAGTTTTAAAGTTGATGATCAAAAAAGCAGGAGTGCCATGAATTGATCACTCTGACCTCCGTGCCTGATTCTCCACTCCACAACGGGACCTCTGCCTCACAAGAATTTTACCCTTATGAGCATATTCAGTTAACCATACCCAGTTTTCAGGAGTCCAAAAATAGATTCAAGGATTCAAATTCACGTCTTCATGATTTTCTGCCCCAGTATCTTTACTATCATAATAGCAAATTATGGCGGAGTAGATTTTCAGGCAATTAAAGCCAAATTGATGGAATCCATTACACCACATTTCTAGCCATTTAGCAGCGCCAGAGATACCTTGCAGTTTGCAGTTAATTACATTATAAACCAGACCCCAACAATGCCACTTAGCTGTCCATGCAAATTCCTGATGTATACTCAGTCATTTGTTCATATAAAATGGGGACCCAGGACTGCTACAGTGCATCTGTTTGTAGAAGCTGATTTACACAATCCTTTTTATAAGATTTCTAACAGGACTCTGAAACTATTGGATTTAAGTCCCACAACAGGTCTTGAATGCATAAGCTAAATTGACACTTCAATGCAGCACACTCAATATAGTGAGTCAATTCACAAAAGTCATTAGAGGCAGCCATCTGTTTCAGGAGTTTGTCACTCTTCTGTAAAGAATAGTATATTGTTAAGTGTTTGGTATTGTTTTCTTCTGGGCAGAATTGGTGACTCGCTTTTGAATCGTTAAACTGCAAATAACACTTACAAATAACCTGATGCCAGCCCTGGAGAAACTCGCTACTAGTTAGATATGTAGAGAACAACTGGTAGCAGGTTTTCCCAGGGTCTGTGGCTCTGGAGTGGATCATGGGCAGTAATATGTCATAGGACCTCCATTGTTTTTCAAGGGACCTCTCCGGGACAGTTCATTCAGCAATGTTGTAGAGAGGCCTACCAGGGAGAGGGAAGGCCAACCTGGCAGATCACCACACAGCTGAACATATACTTTGATAAAAATGCGAACAATCATTCTATAAAATTCAATGAGGAAAATATTTAAAAGCATGGGGACTGGGATTGGGTAGAAACTATGGAGCTATCATGCACAATGAGAAAATCTTGTTTCAAGTAAATAGAGGAATAAAGTACTTTCCGTTAACTTTCCTCCTCCTTTAAATTTGTATTATTTTCTAGTTTTATTTCTTCAGTTTTATTTTATTTCCTTAGATTCTCTCGTAGTTTTCTTTGAACTTCTGTACTGGAAATTTGTGCCACAAACTGGATTTTGATTAATTTCTATGTTGTAATCAACTGCTAGAATAAAATCAGTATTTATTCTTCAGTTTTGTTGTTAGAAATGCTTTTTTACTGCCTGTTACTTCTTGTTTCTGGCATTGATGTGATGGAATACAGGTATAATATTGGTATAATAGGCTTGATTAAGTAGAATTTGGAAATAGTCAGTGTATTATGCCTTAAGAGTTAAAGATTGAATACATGGTTAGTTTTCAGAGCTCACTTGAAGTTCCCCTTTAAGTTGGTAGAGTTAAGCATTTCAAAGTTTCTGTTAGAATAGAATTGCTGTTGTCAGGGGCTGGGAAGATAAACACACACATTGAAATATCCTGTGTGACTTCAGTAAGAGGTAGCAATAAACTTGATTGGTTTATGAGGTTGCTGTTCAGATAGGTTGGCTCCGGAGGTTGCTGTGGGTACCATGGAAAGGGTAATTAACAATAAATGGGATGTACTCACAGGAACAAGAAAGGTCAAGTAAACACAATTATAAACATTTTGACCACATAAAAGCTCACAACTTCAAATTCTAGTAAAACATTAAATTAAAGATATGGATTTTGAAAGGAACACAGGAAGGTCACATCTAATGCAAGGGTCATTTGACACCTTAAAAAAGTATAGAAATACAAGGTTCTGAAGAAAATACTTAGGGGTGTTGAATCCTCAACAACAGTTCTCATCCCATGCCTTATTTGGGGATTTAAGGTACAAGTTTACTTTTAATTTTGATGGATATTCTGGATATTCTAAGATAATTTTGCTGTAACATTAGCAAGGTTAAACTTTTGAATTCTACGTTAGGAATAAGAATATGTTTTACATCTCTCAGTAATATTTGCTATTGTGATATACGTATCCACTTAAGAAGTTTATTGCATGTTAAATTCTTTAATAAATATATAAAAGTTAGTAAATCGTCTCATGTAGTATTCTGTATACACCTACAAGAACCCCCTCTCTGTGTCTCTTTAAGTGGAGAGATATGTATTGAAGAGAGTGTCCCAGATCCTTATAATATCCGGGATATCTATGACTGAGCGGTAAAAATATTAGAAATAGGCTATCTGAAAGATGGTAAAATTCTCTGTTGGTTTCTTTTCTTTGAGGGAAATCTAATGCAATTCTTTGGACCCAAATAAGTGACTGAGAATTTGCCTGGTTTGGACTTGATTAAAGGAGATTCGTGGGGATGTGCTTCTGATTTGGTTTAGTCCCTACAAGGGGTTAAAGTCATAAATCACTTCATTGAGTATTCCAAGCCATACTTGATCAAAATTGTGGGCTCCACATTTATTGTCAAGTGTGCCTGGATATGTGAATGAACTCTGCAAAACATATTGTTTCAGCTTCATTATAGAATTATTCCAGTAATAGCTGTAAATGAGGAGATGGAAGGAAGACAGGAACTTAGTGAAATTACAATCACCAGTGAAGTGGTACTGATGGAGCTGCAAGCTGACAAGCCCCTGGGTCCAGATGGGCTTCATCCTAGGGTCTTAAAAGAGGTGGCTAATGAGGAGGTAGATGCATTGGTGTTAACTTTTCAAAATTTGCTAGATTCTGGAAAGGTTCCATCAGACAGGGAAAGTAGTAAATATAACCCCTCTATTCAAGAGGGGGAGTGGCAGAAAACATGTAACTATAGGCCAGTTAGCTTGACATCTGTCATGGGGAAGGTGTTAGAATTGATCATTAAGGAGGCTATAGCTGGGCACTTAGAAAAACTCAAGGTAATTGGGAATAGTCAACATGGTTTTGTAAAAGAGAAATCATGGTTAACCAATTTTTTTTTATTAGTTTGTGGGATATTTATTTAAGTTCTCTGAAGGAATAACATACACTGTGGATAAAAGGTAGCCTGTTGATGTCCTGTACTTGGATTTCCAGAAGGCATTTGACAAGATGCCACATAAAAGGTAATTGCACAAATTAGGAGGTCGTGGTGTAGGGGGCAACATATTAGAATAGATAGAAGATTGGCCGGCAGGCAGAAAACAGAGGGTATGCATAAATCGGTCATTTTCTGATTGGCAGGATGTGACAAGTGGAGTCCCATAGGGGTCTGTGCTGTGGCCTCAACTTTTTACAATTTATATCAATGACATAGATGAGGGGAGCGATGGCATTGTAGCTAAATTTGCAGATAACATAAAGATAGGTAGGAAAGCATGTTGTGAAGAGGACATGAGGAGGTTGCAGACCAATATAGATAGGTTGAGTGAGTGGGCAAAAATCTGGCAGATGGAGTATAATGTGGGAAAATGTGAAGTTGTTCACTTTGACGGGAAAAATAAAAAAGCAGAGTATTACTTAAACAGACAACGACTGCAGAATTCCGGGGTGCAGAGGGATCTAGGTGTTCTAGTGCATGAGTCACAAAAGGTTAATATGCAGGTACAGCAAGTAATAAAAAAGGCTAATGGAATGCTATCCTTTATTACAAGAGGAATTGAAAATAAAAGTAAGGATGTTATGCTTCAGTTATACCAGGCTTGGTGAGACCATATTTTGAATACTGTGTGCAGTTTTGGTCTCCTTATTTAAAGAAATAAGTAAATGCATTGGAGGTTTGTTCAGAGGAGGTTTATTAGATTGATACCTGGAATGAGCACGCTGTCTTATAAGGAAAGGTTCGACAGACTGGGCTTGTTTTCACTGGAGTTTAGAAGAGTGATGGGAGTCTTGATTGAAGTATACAAGATCCTGAACGGTCTTGACAAGATGGTTGTGGAAAGGATGTTTCCTCTTGTGGGTAAGTCTAGAACTAGGGGGCACTGTTTTAAAATTAGGGGTCACCTTTTTAGGACAGAGATGAGGATAATTTTTTTCTCTCAGAGGGTTGTGCGACTTTGGAAGTTTCTGCCTCAGAAGGTGGTGGAGGCGAGGTCATTGAATATTTTTAAGGCGGAGGTAGATAGATTCTTGTTAGGCAAGGGAATCAAAGGTTATCAGGGGTAGATGGGAGTGTAGAATTCTGGACACAAACAGATCAGCCATGATCTTATTGAATGGCAGAACAGGCTCAAGAGGCCAAATGGCCTACTTCTGCTTCTAATTCGTATGTTCGTATTGGCCCATCATTCCTGTGCCAGCTCTCTAAAAGAGCTACCAACTAGTCTCACTCCACTTCTCTTTCCCCATTGCGTTGCAGTGCTTTTGTTTTCAAGTCTATATCCAATTCCCTTTTGACTATTGTTACAAATGTGCCTCTGTGTTTTGTTAAATATATTTTTTGAGCATTCATTTTTGAAAAATTGAAGAAATTTTGGAGTTTTCAAAAGGGCTCATGTAAATGCTCCTTGACTTTGAAAAACAGTCCCTGGAAGTGTTTTTGAAAAGGGGCACGGAGAGGTCTTGTAAGGAAAACAAGCTTTTCTGGGAAAACATCTGACTTCCAGCAACAACAAGAAGCCTTTTGGGGAAACCATCTGACTTCCAGCTCAATAAACAACAGAGAACTTTGGACACATGGAGAAGTTGTTTACAAAGAAGTGACAGGTCAAGATTGATGGAGGTCAAAAGGTTGACATCCTGTTGTCGGTTTCACTTTTGAAATGTTTTGAGTTGGGGTTGAACTGTATAAAAAGTCAGAAAACTTCCAAGGACAGAAGAGAACTTCCAAGGAGAGAAGAGTGTTCCCAAGGAAGGAGAGAAGACCACAACCCAGCTCAGCTTTCCAGCACTTCTCTAAAAGACCCTGAGAAGTCCACAGTGTCAATTCATCTTGTATCCTGTCTTTGAAGAAAAGCCTGCTCAATTAATTTTCATGCCACCTGAAAAGATCTGTTCTAAAAGATCCTAGTGACCTGTCTACATGTACTCAGAGGCCAGACTTTATGCCAGTTTTGGAACACAACATATCTCATGTGCTGTCTCTTCAAGAATGAGCAAGTATTCAGCCCAAGTATTTTTATTTGTATGTAATAGAGCTCTAAAAATAAAAAAAAATCCCTTTGTTTTTCCAGTTAACCGGTATATGTGTGTGCGTGTGAGTGTGAGGGGCTCAGGTAAAAATATTTCAATCTGTGTGCTAATGCTTTACTTCATTACTGGTTAAGACTTATTTTATAATAAACTGATAATTTTGTTGTTTATTAAAGAAACCTGGTTGGTGTGTTTATTCTGGAATAAAAATAGAGTCTATGATTGAGTCTATTATCGGTAGGTGGGAAAAAATTTAAATATATGTTGTGACACATGGAGAAGTGGAACTAGAATAAACACCTCAGTCGTAACACTATATTAACTTTAAATGTAAATTTACAAATAAAAGAATATGGAGGTGAAAGTCAACCTTGGTCATGAAGGGTGAACAAAATGCATCAGTTCTCTATTGCTCATTTTTCAGCCCAGCTAATGTTCAAATTCTTCCTCCACTATGCCCCTAGCTGGGGCTACTGGTGTTTGTGATGGGATAATTCTGTTTTGCTGAGGTGAGAAATGTTTTTAACTTAAATTTAGTGGGCATCCTTCCATATAATCTAGTGCAGCTCATTCTTTACCCTTCACCAAGTCAGGTTATCTTTGAAGATAGAAGAGACGTTAGGATCTGATGACCTAAGATTTTTTCTTTGTACAGTTTTGCCTTGGGGATGAATGCATCTCACATTCATTTCCACAGAGGTATCTTCCATTAAACGTGATGACAGTGGAGGTAATTTATGAGTAAGTCTTCCCGAACATTTGCATAATAATACATTCTTAAACAGCAGGTTAATTTGCTTCATTCTTATTTTGTAAATGTTAATCTGTTCACAGTACATCTAAATTGTTCACTTAAAAACTTCATTACTTATTGAGAACCAGACCAGAGTAAATATCTCCCAATCCTCAACTGTCCTATTAGCAAAAAAATGAAATTTCTTTTCTAGTGAGTTGACATTTCACTGCTGACCAGCTAGAAGAGCAGATTACATGCAATAATGGGTGACTGGGAGTGAGCTAGATGCTGGAAGCCCATAGTTTAAACATAGAATAATAGATATCCAGGAATTAATTACAAGCTGTACTCTAAATTGAATGGCCTGCAGAACTGCTATAGCGAATAATGGATGCTTGGGTGAGTTGGAGAAGGTAGTTAAATAACAGGTTTCAGAAGACTTATGCACAGAATATAGAAGCCTCGGGCTGAATGTTATGTGCCTGCCGCAGGGCGGTCCGCATGTTGCAGAGTTGCCGCACTCTTCTGTGCAGCAGCTCATTTCAATAGCTCAGGCGGGCCACCCCCACCTCCGATCACGTGGAGGGCTGGGCTGTCTGTCCCCAGCAATGGTGTCAGCTGCCTGTGCGCAGGCGCTGATGCCCTTTTTAAAGGGCTGTCAGCGCCACCTGGAAATTTAAATATTTAAAGATGAAGTGAATGAAAATAAATAAATTTCTTTTGCCCCTGTCCCAATCCCCAATAAGAACCCTCAAATATATAGGGCTGAATTTTACGCCGGGCAGATGGGAGCTGGCCACCAACGTAAAAGTTGGTGGCGAACCCACTTCTGCCCGACCCAGGGATCTGGCCCACATTTTATGGGTCCCCAAAGGCAGGACTTCCACCCACTTCAGGAAGTCCCACCTCATTGAGCTGCTGGCCAATCATCAGGCTGGAAGCTCTTAGTCCCAGCAGCACCACTGGGAGCAGTGGCCACTGCTGGGAGTGCAGCCCAGCCAAGGACATGGAGCCAGGAGTCCAGGTAAGTTAGGGTTGCCTCACCGGGCTAATCGGTCATGGCCCGGCAGGCAAGGATGGTCATTTGGGAGGGAAGGTTGGGGAAGCACTTAATTGGGCACCCTGTGCCCGTTTGTCTGGACCCCCCTACACCCAGTGCACTGAGTGGCCGCCAGGTTTCACTGGGCAAATCTGGGTGGCCTTTCATGTCTCCTAGATGCCAGCTTTCCAGGGGTAAAATCCCCGTGGAGGCGGGCGAAGTCCCTTAAGTGACCGTTAAGTGGTCACTTCAGGGCCCGTTTCTCCCCACCCTGGTCCATGTAAAGTGAAGAGGGTCGGGAATGCCTCCCAGAGCCTCCTGCTCAATTTTACGCCACTCCCATCGCCAACATCTGGCTTGCTGGTGTGGCATAAAATTCCAGCCATACGGTGAAATTAATTGGGTGCGTTTATTTCATTTTCTTTGTGGTTTTTTTGAATAGTAGATGGTTGTCAGGTCCTATGTGGTGGGCAGTCCCTCTCTAGAGCAAAGTGGGCATGTGAAAAACACAAAGTGGCCCATTTCAGATTCATCTGCAAATAATACGATTTCGATGATTTGAGGATCAGCTTCACTTCTAGTAAACAACAAAATACATTCACAGATGGACAAGATGCTCGTCAGCACATACAGAAAAGCAGAACTCTCTACATTCTGCCACTGAGGCGCACACGTACAAGCTGTCCCATTGAATGTCTTCATCCATGCTGGATTCACATCGCAGAGTAAGTGTCAGTTCATTTGTTGAATCATCTTTTATTACACTGAGAAGCAGAGGGAAAGACAGAGAGGAGAACAGAAAAAGGAGACGGAGAGAGGGTGACAGAGAGGCAGAAAGAAAGAGAGAGAGAAGGTAACAGAGAGAGAAGAAGAGAGGGGATGTGAGAGAGAGAGCAAAAAAAAAGACAGAGACTGGGAGAGAGTGAGAAGACACCAAGAGAAAGTCAGAGAAAAAAAGTGAGTAAAAAAGAGAGACAGAGGCAGACTGACAAAGATATAGGCTGAGAGACAGATAGAGGTTAGAGTGACAGTCAGTGGGGATGGACAGGATGGAACATTCACAGCAAGGTGAAAAGTGTTGGCGAGGTATTTTACCACAAGTGCATTTCCAACCACTGACTAAGAACTGCCATGCTGCCAAAACAACTCAACTTTAACATGGAGTGCACCTCCTGTTGGGGTGTTTGTGCAGCAGTCTAGTGACAGACTGCATGGGATGACCTTGTGGGAGAGACTGGGGCCGGGATTTTACGGCCCTCCTCACAGGAGCGGGCTGGTGGTGGTGGGGGCGCTGTAAAATTGAGTGGGAGGCGGGGGGTGCCTTTCCGGACGCCTTCCTGCCCTGCTGCAATTTTACGAGGACAGCGGTGACGGGAAATGGCCCGCCTGCCCCAGGCAAATCAAGGCCCTTAACTGGCCAATTAACTTCCACTTCAGGGCCTCCTCCCACCATTGCTGGTATTTTACCAGCCGTCGGCTGGTGGCTCCAGCCCCCAGAATGCCCCCAGGTAAAACCCGGCATCCTCCTTGCGGGCTGGGAGTGTGGGTCTCCTGATTGGGGACCCTGCACCCCATGGAGGGCTGCCTCCAATGTCCCAACCGCCCCCACTGAAAGAAAGATCCCCCCCAACCGACCCCCCTCCCTTGTCTCATCGGGGCCTTTCCGATTGTCCCTGGCAAGGCCCCAAAAAACTTACCTGACTTCCATCATCCCTCTTGCTGCTGTGGCTGGGTTGCTGGTAGCTCCATTAGGTGGGACTTCCTGGCTCAAAGAAGTGGAAGTCCTGCCCATGGCCAATCAAGGGCCTGAGGAATGTAAAATCCCAGCATAGCTCCTCAGTCCTGGCGGAGGTGGGCCCGCCTCTGACCTTTTGGCCAGTGGGTGGGGCCACCCACCCTATGTAAAATTCTGGCCCAAAACTAGGGGACACAGCTTAAAAATAAGGGGTTGCCCATTTAAGATGGAGATGAGGAGAAATTGTTTCTCTGAAGGTTGTGAGTCTTTGAAATTCTCTTCCCCAGAGAGCAGTGGAGGCAGGGTCATTGAATAGTTTTAAGGCAAAGGCTGATATATTCTTGACTAACAAGGCAGTCAAAGGGTATCAGGGGTAGGAGTTGAGGCCACTATCAGACCAGCCATGATCTTATTAAATGGCGGAACAGGTTCAAATGGGCCAAATGGCCTACTCCTGATCCTAATTCGTACTTTCGTATGCAAATATGGGGCTAGATTTTGCAGTCAGTGACAAAGCAGCAGTACTAGCCTGTGACCTCGAAGAAAGCTGCCAACAAAGATCTAATGATCTTGGTGTGAATTTCCTTTTCCCGACATCAGTTTGTTTCTGCAGCCAAGTCAAGGGGATCTCCAGGCACCCAGCAATAGTGACGTCATTAAGCAGGCAATCACATTGAAGTATTCTCATAGACAGCAAACCAGGAAGTAAAACCCACTGTTTCCCTTCACTCTAAATTCTTTAATTTTCCAGATCCAAAATAAATAATTGAAATATAAAAAATGGATTAAAATAAAAGCTAAAATATCATAAACAAACTTAAAAGAAATTAAAGATGTGGATTTTTTTTTAATCATAATGGAGAAATTTGACTTTCCACAAATATGAAGTTACTCTTTCGGGGCTAGTGAGGATGTTCCACAGTAAGTATGAACTTAGTACACCGTTCAAAACGTAGTTACACCACATTCAATATGGAGTAACTTTCTCAAGGGTTTTTACAGTGAGACTAAGGCCGGGATTTTATGCTGGTGATGGGGGTCTCGATGTCTGGAAAAAGCGACACGGAGAACCCCATTTCGCCTCTTCTTTGGAAGGCCGGCTGAATCTAGTGCCAATTAGGCACTTAAGTGGACAGTGGTGGGCCTTCCACAGGATCAAGGACCCTGGTGACGGAAGTCCTGCCCTCAGAGAGCTGCTGACCAATCAGAGGCTGGCAACTCTTCCACTGAGCAGAGCCACCATGGAGGTAGTGACTGTTGCCGGTGGAGCACCTACCCGAGGCTCAGGAGTGTTGCAGGACCCAGGCCACAGGTAAGTCAGGGAGGGAGGGGTCTCATGGGAGGTGGGGATCTCGTGGGAGGTGGGTTTAGGGGGGTTGGTAGCAAGGGCAGAGGGGTGTCTTTCAGTAGGCACCCCCTTCCCAATGCTGGGTCCCTCATTCAGGCACTAAGTGCCTTTTCAATGAGGGACCCCCTCCCCTCCCCGGAGCCGGGAAGCAGCCCGCATGGTTTCTCAAGCCATGCTTCCTGTGCAGCAACAGGGCCGCCTGCCGCACAGCTAATTGTGGCAGGATAAGGCCATTAAATTGGGCATTAATTGCCCAGTTAAGGGCTTCAATTGGCAGTGGGACAAGAAGGCCATTCACAGGATTTAATTTTGGCGGCGACAAGAAGGTGATGGGGCTCCCACCCCCTACTAACATCCCACCCGATTTTTGTGCTCTCTGCACCTCCAAACTCACAGTGGGGGAGACCATAAAATTCCCCCCTCAGAGTGTAAAAGTGGAAGTTCTCATCAATTCAATGATTTCTAATTGATTACATTCTGTGCGACCTCAACAGTGCACCCTCTGGGGAATTGCAGAATCACTGACAGCAACTTCTGGATTGCCAAGTTATTCCACACATGTGTGAACTCCAGAAATTGCTTTTCGCTTCAGAGGAGTAACAACAGTGAACACTGACAGTTTCACCATCATTACTGCTGTAAAATCCAGCCCATTACCTTTTAAATTTATTCAGTGCTTCAGGGTGTTCTATAGGAAGGAGCATCATATTTCCGGCAAACTGGAGACAGCACCTGCCTGATACCTGACAACATGTCAGTAGATATATGATTAATTCTAGCAGTGAAGTCCAGGATGTGTCCGATTCCATGAAGTAACAAAAATTAGCTGCCAGAAAATGGTAGACAGTCCTGATGGGCTGAATGGCTCAATCCTATTCCTCTTTTCCAGTGTGGTACTTAGTACGTATCAGATTCCAGCCAGTATACTGGTCAGCAAATGCCCCATCAGCCATAAATGCCCCATTCTGTTGTGGGTCAGCTTTAAGAGCAGACCTCAATAAGAAGCTGCAAGTGAAGCTCACCAGAGGAAATGATGTTGCGTCACATGTGACCAGGGAGTTGTGGGTGTAGCCTGATGGAGTGAGATTCGTTTAGATGTGCTCATGCAGTAACGTTTTGTATAAATATACATATATATACATATGTTCAAGCTTAAAGTATAATAAAAACCCACATTTTCTATAGATATTACTTGTAGTCCTGTGAGTCTTACAATAAATCACAAACAAAGGGAACAAGTAATATTACACATTCCAGCCAGTATACTGGTCAATAAATGTTCCATTCCAGCCAATTCTGGTCAATAAATGTCCCAATACAGCCAGTATACTGGTCAGTAAATGTCCCATTTTAGTCAGTATACTCGTAAGTAAATGTTTGATACCTGGCAGTATACTGATCATTACTTGTGATGGTTATATCCCAAACTTTGTAGCTTTACCACTATTTTGTCTGTTAAATCTAAGAAATCTTAATGCTTAACCTTACTGTTTTGGTTTCATCAACTCAAACACGACAATTTCCCCATTCTTTTGTTCGTTATTTTCTGTCAACGCCTTGGGCTTCATATGATGTCCCAAGCAAAAGGCTATTAGATAGGTAATCAATGTGTAACCTCGACTCTCTGAACATCAGGTGGTTCCTGGAGGGAGTAAAAGAATGATATGGGTTGACTTACTTTTGAGATCCCTCCTTTCATAAGGGAAACACTTCTCAAATAGCTTGTTAGAGATCAGAACTCAGCACGGGTGAGGATTTCCTCATGTGTTTGGTAAGATCACCATGGGTGAAGATTTCCATGTGCATTCCGTATAGTAGGTTGTCAGCACGTTTACAAGACCAGGTTCACATAAGGAAATGTTTTCCATCTCCTATGTGGGAAAACATGGAGGATGATTCTTTCCCCCAGCTCTCTTTAATGCAGTAGATTAATGCCCCAGAATCCTGCAAAGCAGCTGACTAAAATCCTACAAGTAAAACATTCAGATAAAATGACTTTTATAACTAACTCCTAGTAATCTAATTCCAAATAATCCTAATGCGCTTGTTGTTATTTTCTGCAAATATATCTGACATTGCTTCTCCGGATTGTGTTTGAGGCTGAACTGTTTCTCAATACAGTGCATTTTGGGAAAAGTACATTGCATGTTCAAGCAGATTAATAGCATTTCTAGCTTCCTGAACTTGGCTCATTGTTGAGCTTAGTCTGTATCAGCTACAAGCTGTTCGTTAAGAGGTGTCTAGCAATGCTGATGGTGCAATGATTCAACTTTCTGACTGAAGCATGTTTCAGGTCAATAAGTTTGAGGTTATAGAGGGAGTGAGAATTCATTACGAACTGCAACATTTCTGACGAAATTGAACCTGATAAATGTCAAACCTAACAATGATGCAGAAGCAGTGACAGACTGAATTAGAACTCCACCAAGCTTCGAATGCTTGGTATAATTGCTATTTGGATTCATGCCGTGGAAAAGCTGCTGAACAAAGGGGTCAAGCATTCATTGCGGAGAGCCTGGAACTGGGATGTGTTCCTTTTTTAAAGAGCTTGTTGTAGCAGATCTGTTGTGCGCTTTGCAGTGAAACAATTAGTTGATGATCATAAGGCAAAAAAAAGAGGCTTTGATGGAGAAAATGAAACTTGATGGCAACTTGCTTTTTCTTGCAGCTTTGTTTATTGAGCTTTTTCTTTTGCCAATGACTCTTAAGCTTCAGTAGCTGAGGTAATTTTGATTTTCTATAATCCTATTTACTGTGGAAAAGAAAGTTATTGTAAAGCACTTTGATTTGATGGACAGTTTACAGGTCCACACATTTTTCAGATATACACTGAAACCCTAGGCTATTTCTTTAAGTGTAAATTTTATCTGACTTAACCCTCTCTGAGCCAGGCACCACTGTGAAAAGTAATGGGCAGAAGCAGTTTTCTTAAGCTGCGGCCAATTGAAGAATGTTTCAATAATACCTGGAGGATCAAGCACGATTGGGTTGTTTTTGCACCCATCAAAACCTCAATAAATCAGTTGGCACTGAGGAAGATGTCTCCCATATCAGGGATGCTTTACCTTAATTGCCAGCAACTGATAATCAATTACACTGACTTTGCATTTAGTTCCAACAATAGTACAAGATGCTGCTTTGATAGGATTGAAATTAACCTTCCTTAGTTTCATTGTTCCAGTTCATTTTGCACCATAACTAAATTATCCACTTTGAAGCCAGAATTAAGTCTTAATCAGCTCTTCGACTGGACATCAGGTATTGGAAATTCTGCAAGGCTTGAGAGAGGCCTAGCTATTTCCATTGTAAGGTAAAAAGATTGAGTTACTGGATCAAAGCCAAATTTAAACTAGCCATTCAAATAAACTAGATGGACCCAAGGGATGTATTTACATTGAAGCTGTATGGACTAATCCATGGTGCTTCAGCCTTTCCTGACTTTTTAATGTAAAATTTCTGTTTCAATCACATTTATCATTCAAGATAAGACAGACGATCACAGCTTTGGATTTCTGTTTCGGTCTACTGGTTTTCTAGCAAATCTGGGACAGACGGGGACAACAATGCACTGAGGGATGCATTGCATCATGTCCCCACCTCACCATTTCCCAGAGGACAGGCCTGGCAGCATAAAATATGTCCACCCTTACGTGGGAAGATACATGAAAAATGATTAAATGATGCAAATATGCAGCCCTCCTCTGTGCCTCCTGCCACTGGCACTGTCTGGACAGTGAATAGAGGAGCCACCTGTTGGGCCTAGGCATCCATTGTTCAGGGAAAGGTTGGCCCCCAAAATCCATGTGTATCCAGAGCCTGTATTATTGTTTTTCATGGGCCCAAGTAAAGTGTGAGTGTGTGTGTTAGGGTTGGGAGTGGAGGGGGAGGGTGAGGGGTGAGGTTGGAGTGGGAGGAGGATGTTTTTAAATTCTGTTGTGCTGGCAGTCCTGCTACTCTTTTGCAGGCAGGATTCCAAGCAGATGCTGGGGAATCAACCTCAAATATGATGACGACCCAAAGGCTGGAAAATTGACCAGGCTTATGGATGGATTCTCAACTGCCGCTGCCCAACCCCACCCCCTGCAGATGTATGTCCCAGTCAAGGGGAAGGAAGAGTGTAGAAACCCTTGGCCCACATGTTTGAAACTCAGTTCAAAGAAAATGAATTGAGATGGCATGATTGATCCCATGTCGGGATGAGACATCTTGATAAAATGCAGACTTCAGATGTTCACTATTTATTTAATTACAGCACCTACCTATCGACTAACAGAAAATCTTTGAGATGTGTTAGTCAGACAAGCAAATTGCCCAATAGATTATTGCTGACTTGGTTCTTTCTCCGTGCAGTTCTATTTATTCCTGGGAACTTTCAACCAACCAAGATGCATTATTGGTACAGAAGGAAGTGATAAAGAGGTTTTAGTTATTGCTTTGTGGATGCTTTGAGACCATTGAAAATCATTGTTCTCACTTACTATTTCTTCTCAGGGGATGATTCTGAAATACATTTCTTTCTGTAGTGATGGCCACATTGCCGAACATAGGAAATTATTTTCATCAATATGCAAATTAATTTTGAAATATATAGTAGAGAAACACTTGATAAAGCACAACCTGACAAGAGACAAGCATAGATTCAAGCATTTACTAACCCAGTGGAGGTTTTGCAGATATTACTACTGCACAAAGTAAATAAAGTAAATGTTATAAACCTTGGTTTTCAAAAAGATCTGATAAGGCTACACATCAGATATTAAAGACAATGAAATGGCAAACTAACATTTTGGATAGAAAATTGGTCTAAAAATACAATCAGAACATTTACAAACTGAAAAGGAGTTCTGGGTGAGGTATCATTTGGGAACTGTATAGGTGCATGTAAACAGCATGAATGATGGGGCTGAATTTTACTAGCTCGCTGCTGGTCAAAGATGGTTGGGCGCACGCGCAGTATTCGCTCCATGGAGCTGCCACGATATTAAACACGGCAGCTCATTTACATAGCTGGGGTGGACCTCCCTCCCCCATGACTGCAGGCACAATTTTTAAAGGGCCTGGAGCCCTAAATGGCAACTTACATTTTTAAAGAAGCAGTGCATTTAAAAGTATTAAAAATAATTTTAAAAATCTTTCCAGCCCCTCTCCCACCCCCACCCTCCCAATAGCCTTACATGTCATTCCTGCCATCTCCCTCCCAAAATACTTACCTTTAGTACCTGACCTTCCCCCGCCCCCAGCCAAGTTCAGAAACTTTTACCTTTACCTCTTCCCATCACCCCCTTGACCAATCATGTAAGTTTGACCCCGCTCCCCTCCTCCCACACTGAACTACTTACCTCCTACCCCTCCCCACCAGTGTCCCTCATTGGATGGCTGGTCGGAAATCCGTCAGCACGGGAGTGCTGGCCAACGACAGTAATATCGGAGTAGGACGGCCGTCAGAACGAGGTAAGTAATTATTCCTTCATTTTAGTGTTTTAACACATTCAAAAGGATGGCCAGTCACTGAGCGGCGGGGCGGCTACCACGAGGCCTTGCCACCGCCGGTAATATGGAACGGAGCCTTCCTGGGGTCGAGGCCCGTGGCGGCCCCCCCCCACCCTCCCCGCCATGACCCCTGATGTCGGGGGGCTACTAAAATTCAGCCCATGGAATCATCAGTAAGGTCTCCCAGTTCACAGATAGCACTTAAAATGGAGGCAGAATAAATAAGAAGGATCTGGTGAATCTGAATATTTTAGGACACTGAACCAGTAGGTGGGAATTGCAGCTAAACATCAAATAATTAGCAGGGAGCCAAGGCATGAATTATAAACTTACTCGGCATACAGATCTAACAATGGAATTGGGTAAATACTGGGAAAAGTCATTGATATCAGACAAACATGAACCTGCAGTAAAATGATGCAAACACATTGCAGTAGAAGTGGGATAAAATCATTGCTGTAAAAAAAAAAGTGATATTGCTACCAATAGGCACCAGAAGACCTCAGCTGAAATATGACATGCAGCAACAGTCCCTATATCTGTAATGAGTTATTTTATGTTGTCTGATGAACATAAATGAGATGCTTGGAGTGCAGTTGGTTGGAGATCTCAAACAGGTTTATTTACAGCTAGACTATTGTATACAGTACAGAGCAAACTATTTACAGAACCTTACTCTGGGTGTTGCAAAGTAAATCTGGCTCTGAGTCACATGACTGCATCCTGGTACTTGGCTCATTAGCATACTAAGATCTTAAAAGGACACCACTCTTAAAGGCAATCATACAACATCCCCTTTCTTTCCAAAGATAATTCTCATATGCTACAATTAAAAATGCATAAAATTAGAAACCATCAAAATTATTTACACAGGTATCGAGATTATGAACTGTAAACGTGCAGAAGCTTAATAGTCCACATATCGTTTTGGTGATTTGACACCTCTTGCTCGGAGAATTTGCATCGCAGTTATTGCTGTTTTTTCTGAAGTTTCTCTCTCTCTGCAATCATTTCTGTTGCTCCGCCTTTAGCCTGCTAATATACTCCGTTGCTTTTCTCAAGATGACAACTTTTGAGACTTTGCCATTTTTGGAAAGTTCCGGCACCTCATTTCAAAGAGCCAACAATGCCTCAATTCATTCCTTCTCTGCCTCTTCAGAACACCTCTTCTCATCCTGTCCGTTTGAGGGCCTGGGGCTCAAGGTCGAGGACTTGTTGGGGGAGGAGCACTTAGTCTCATGCAGGTACCTGTCTGTTCTGGCTCATTGTGGTGCTGGTGGCTCTCTCGGGAGCAGAAATGAAGGCGTGGCACAGTTGTGCAGTTGCTGGGTTTCCAGACTGCACTGTTTAATGCTGGTCAGAGTTTGCAAGCAGGTTCCGGTCCTTGGAGATTTCCCCTTGGCAATACTCTCATGGAAGTTTATGATGTTTAGGTCCTTACACGCTGGTCGTCCTGCCACTACTGGTCCACTTGTGTCTACTAGGTCGAACGTTTGTGGTTTCCATGCCAACTTGCCAGGGCTGCATTGCATTGTCCATGTGCCACTGCAAAGAATGGGTGACCCGTTGTATGCCGATAACTTAGCAGTTGTCGGTTGTATCATTGATTTCCAATAACTCCGGTACATATCTTTGACTATTCAGACTGGTAGGATATTTGCACTAGCACCGGTGTCAATCTTGACCCTGAGAGTATGTTTTTTGGGCATGTGATGTTAATAGTGGTAAAAGCTTCCAGTTGTTTGACTGCATCAACATGATGTGTCAGTTTCACAATGTGAAATGCCTGTTTGTCTTCTGTCTGAGAATTACTTCTCTCTGAATCTTGTCTCAGGTCTGTTTCGCTGTGGACTTTGTGTATCGGCTTGCGTTTAAGCAGATCTCTGGCCCCCTCCTGACTGCTGTTCTGGCCCTGTTGCTGCACCTGTCTTCTGTTTGTTTGCGTCCTGCTGCGGCTTCTGCCACATCTTTGGAGCCAGATTTCTTGTATAGGCGGATCCCGTGTCCTTTTGCACCTCACACCTTGCACAGGTCACAAAATGCAGGGCAATTTCACCGTGAGTAGGACAGATCGCACTTTCCACACAGCTTATTTGCTCTTTTCAACCTGGTTATGGTGCCAATACTGTTGGTTGCAACTAGTGCTTGCAGGTGCTGTTATCTACCTATAAGGGCTTCATATTTCCTGCCATCTTCCAGCAGCACATCAATGCAGTGACCTTTCTTTTTCCCCCAGGAGGTCTTTCTGAAACTCTTCAATAGGCGTTGATACAATCACCAGCTCCATTAGACAGCTCAATTTCTGAGAAATTGCGTTCATTGCCCTTGCTACGAAATCAACTGATGAACTGGTGTATTGATTCCTGTGGCTATTGCCTGTAGGACATCAATTCCAGGCGGTGAACTCTAAAAGTCATTCGTAATTGGAGCTGATCTTCTAGCACTTTCCATATCTTTGCGGGATCTTTCTAGTCCTCATCAGATAGTCCAGAAATGTTGATTCTTTGTAATCCATCATTTCCAACTGCTATTATTATTTTTACAGCCTGTTTCTCTGGTTCTGTAATTACTTGGTCTGTAAGAATAATTGCATTCTTTGTTTGAAAAGCTGGAACTAGGATAGGACATCCAAGGCCTTCCAGTTCATGCTGGGAAATTTGGTAACCATCTTTCTGCTGTTTTTTTTCTTAAAACTTGCTTTAAGATTTGTTCTATGACTCTCTGCATTGTTTCCCCTTTAAAAGACTCTGTTCTTTATACTAGCTGCTTTGATTGACAGGAGCAGATGGTTGCTGGTGCTGCATGTTTATCTTGCTTCTGGCACTTAAGCCTGTTCTGATAACACAGCTGTTCAATAGGCAGTTCAATAGTTTGTTTTTAGAGTTCATTATGTTCTTCACACTCGAGTGGTTATAATGATTTTTTTTTTACTGTGGCTTCATGAATGGAAGCTCTTGTTCATGCTCGAATGCTTTTTTTTTTAAACTTTGGCTTTGTGGACAAAGGCTGTGCAATGATCTGGGTTTTCCCACGTTTTTTCTAACAGACGCCTCCTGTAATGGCACCGACTTTGATCAGCCTGGGATGGGTTTTTTTCTACATGGAGCTTTTGAAAAAATAAAAGACCTTTTGAAGAACTTCAAAGCTTTTTTTTTTAAAGTATATCCCTCGCCTGTCGGCACAGTGACTCACCCGATTTACTTGCAGCCTGTCGTTCTGTTCTCTGTCTTCTACAGCTTGAGTTAAATTCTTTTTTCATTGTTTCAGCCAGTATTTTTCTTGAACTTTCTCTCTACTGGCTGTAGGAAAGGTCATTTTCAGAGTTGTTTTAACTGAGGTCTTCAGCCTCAGACTTTATCTTCTCACCACAGCTGCCACCATGTGATGAGTTCTTTATGTTGTCTGATGCAACATAAATGAGATGCGCGGAGTCCAGTTATGCTGAAGATCTCAAATAGGTTTATTACAGCTAAATTAGATATAGTACAGAGCAAACTATTTACAGAACCTTCCTCTGTGTGTTACAGTTGCAGAGTGACTCTGGCTCTGAGTCACATGACTGCACCCTGGAACTTGGCTCATTAGCATACTAAGATCCTAAAGGAACATCACTCTCAAAGGCAATCATACACAATACCATAGGAAAAATGAAAGCTCTTCAGAGGGTACAATATTAGGCAGTCAAGATAGGACCAAGGCTCAAGAATCTGAATTGAGGAAAGGATGAGTAAGTTGGACTTCTCACTAGAAGGGAGGATACTTTGCAATGATGTAAAAAAAATCATTAAGTCAATGATGAAAGGTGCACAAACAAAAATACATCATTTAAACTAATAAATACAGTAAGAATTATTTCACACAAAGGAAGAATATTAAAGTAAATAGTATAAATGGATTTATGACACAGTCTGGTTTGTTTCTGAAGAGGAACTGTTGAGGGCATAGTGTCCCAATGCATCAGGAAAGCTCCAGGAGGCAGAGCATACCTGAACATAGTAGTGGTAAATGACTCAAATATAAGGATGTGCCGCTCTTGAGAGATAGTCATCACAGAACGGTCAAGTTCAACACATTCTGGGATCCAGAAATGCTAATGCCAAGAATCACATGTATTATTTTATAAAGGTTAACGGAATGGAAATAACTTAAAGAATTTGATTAATGGGAGGTGAGGGGGGAAGGTGGAAGGAAGGATGCAGTGATTCAACAGTGATTCAAACTTTTTCATGCAGTGAGTGGTTAAGATCTGGAATGCGATGCCCGAGAATGTGGTGGAGGCAAATTCATTTGAAGCATTCAAAAGGGAATTAGACAGTTATATTAAAAGGAAGAATGTGCAGGGTTACAGGGAGAAGGCAGGGAAATGGAACTGAGGGAATTGCTCTTTCAGAGAGCCATTGTGGACATGATGGGCCGAATGGCCTCCTTCTGTGCTGTAACGATTCTGTGATTGTGAACAGCACTTTAATAGAGTACAAGTGGAACACAATAATGCAGAGCAAGCGAGATAAATAAATGCACCAAATCAGCAACCCTAACTCTAACCCTCATTGCATTAAAAAGTATTTGAATATGCACTTGAAGTGCCATTATCTACAAGGCTACGGACCGACAGCTGACAAGTGGGATTAGGCCAGACGGATCTATTTTGCCCAGCAGAATGGGCAAATGGCCTCCTTCTGTGCCACAAATTTCTACGATTCTATGAGCAAGAGTACACCAAAGAAGAAAATTCCAAGTTCATTAAGAAATTAATCAGAAGTGAGATAGATCTTTACAAATCCTACACACTCACTTGGATGAAAATGCACTCATGTGGAAGTGTGTAAAAGTGTGGTCAGAGGGGCAAAGGAAGAGCTGAAAAAAAGCATTGCTGCAGATATAAAACATGACTATGACAGAAAGAGGACAGTCATTGAAGAGGCAAAAACTGCAAAAAGATGCTAATGAGGCAGAAAGCAAAAATCAGCACAAAACAATTGATACACTAAATGATTACTGCCTCCAAGTATTCATTAAAAATACATAAGTAACATGCTCTTTCTAAATGGCAATAACCCAAGTCAAATTACCGATTTCGGTATAAATGAGATGGAAGTTCTAGATAGGCTAAAAGGGTCCAAGAAAAATGAACCGACTGAGCTAGATTGTATTTGTTCCAGAATAGAGAGAGAGAGAGAAGAGACAAGAAGATATCTGGGGCATTGCCTATCATAATGAAAGACTCAGAAAACTTGGATGTTTTGATATATTGGGCTAAGGAGCTGCCCATTTTCAAGAAAGAACTCAAAATAATTGCTGACAATAATAAACCCATTAGTCTTACTTCAATACAATATAAAACAATAGAATTGATTATAAGGAATAAACTAGGGAATTATCTTTAGGATAATCCAATAGACAATAGTGAACATGGATTCAGAAGGGGAAGTTCCTGATTGTTTTGAGGAAGTGGACTGTGGAAATGGCAAGGCCTATCCAAATATTCAAAGAGCAATTGACTAAATTCCGTGTGTAAACAATAGGGAATCAAGGTAACATTCAGGAATGGATAAAAAAAAAAGCAGCTACAGCACAGAAGACTGGTGATGGGCTTGCGGGGGGAAGAAGTACTGAATAAATTGCGCCAGGATTCATTATTAGCAACCTAACTTTCTTATTTATTTCAGTCGCTAGGGTGAAGAAACTGAATGCCAATTGGTCAGATTTGCAGATGATACCAAACTAGGAAAGGCAGTTGATTCTGAACTACAAAATGAGTTGTTCCAAATTTGTGTGTGGAGCATTAGCAAACACATAGTACTGCATGTATGAATGGTGTTGAAACAGTTAAGGATGAAGTTCAGAGGGTCGTATTGGGTTTACTAACCAGGACTTTTCTCTGGAAATCCGCACAACTTTGGATGGCAAACCAAGAAAAATGAGGTGGGGAGGCCTTCTGCCGAAACCCTCACAGGAAATGCCTGTCACTGTTTTCTTTCACCTAGTAAAACTGCAGCTGCCTGCCTTCAGCTCATCCTACTGCCCATAAATGTGCCCTATTGTGGACTGTGTGCTTGATTCATTCTCCATCGTATTTTCCTTCATTACCACTCATTTCTCACTCCCAAGAACACACGCCCACTCAAAAGGTGAGTGTTTTTGGAATAGTGGAGAGGCTTTTGAAGCTTGCGGTGAACCTGTGTGCCTTTTAAAAGCAACGAATACCAATTGGGTATCATAGGCATTAAAAATACTGCAAAATTCAAGCAAATAATTAAACATTTCTGCAACTTTTTAGAAAGTTATGGATCTATATTTAGGAGTTTCCTTGTTTGGGAAGATGACAATGAGAATATGGAGGAGGAAATGCTGTCAAATCCTACCTGTAGATAACCATACAGTCAAAGACGAAATATCTGCATCTCATAATCCAACATAAACAACAACTTGCATTTATATGCCACCTTTAACGTAGCAAAATATCCCGCAGCACTTCACAACAGTGTTAGCAAACAAAAGTTGACACTGAGCCATATAAGGAGGTATTAGGGCAAATGACCAAAAACTTGGTCAAAGAGGTAGGTGTTAGGGAGCATCATACAGGAGGAGAGTTTTAGGGAGAGATTTCCACCTGATGCAATGCGGGAATTATGTCAGCAACTGGCAGCAGATGTGTCGCCTCTTTCTACTTGGAGTAGAGTCAGTGGCTCTTTGTGTTTACAGAATTGGATTTGTATGCTACCAACTCATTCCAGGAAGTCTTGGATGATCTTAATCACATTAGTCAATTGGCAGTGTGCTGCCTTTTTGAAAAGATCATAAATGCTCGACTCAAATGGACATCCCATTCCATATCCTTCCCCATTAAAAGAGGAAGGGTGAATATTTAACTTTAATAGTGATAGGATTCCGTCTAGTGTCGTGTGCCATTGCTGGAACCCATATGATATTAAAGCTTCTTTGTGATGAACCCTCAGTTACACCAACAGGAAAGGTTATCCTTCACTAAATGCACAGCTTGTAACTGATGCCAGTCACTCAATTCAATGTTACTCTGGAAGCTGCCAAGAGTCTTTGATTTCACAGCAATCAATGATATCTGAATTTTCACCTCCAGAAGGGTTTCTAGGTGGTTGCTTGGAGACCAGGGATATCACCCTCATCCACGTCAATGATCTCACTCCGTCATCCAAGGGCATATGTGAGTATCAAGTACAACAAAGCATTGTGTGCCACACATGTCGTAACTGGACAGATAGGGTTCTGAAGTCCTACTTCCAATGCTCGGGTATGTCTAGGGGAGCTCTGCGGTAATGCCCATCTAGGGTGTCCGGAATTGTAGTCAGATACTGCGCAATATTGAAGTTAGGAAGGGATTGTCACTTTCATCTGCAGACAATGAGGCGGAAGAAGTTGAAGGTCCTTCATCATCACAGCATGAAGAGGTTACTCAGGAAGAGGAGGAGGTGGTGGCACAGGACAACCCATTGCAGCAGCAAGAAAGATTGGGTTGTGAATCTTCACTGCTTCCAATGGACAAAAGGCAGCCCATCTCCAAATAAAGAACTGCTTCTGTTTATGATTCTTCACAATTTCCTACTGCTAACCATCATTCAAGCTAACACATTCAGCTGGAATTTAAGAGCCCACTGCCAACCTCGGCAGCGAGCTCAAAAAATTGCGGCCCGCCCGTGTAGGCTGCATGCCAAAGAGCCACTGCCACCTCATTTAAATAGCTGGGGCAGCCGCACCCCCCAACAATCTCGTGGATGGGGTGGGCTTTCCGTCCCTGGCATTGGCTCCAGATGCCTGGGCTTAGGTGCTGGTGCCATTTTTAAAGGGCAGCCAGCCCTGCTGCCCAATTTAAATTTTTAAAGTCCTACCCCCCCAAAAAAATTAAATACATTTCTAATGCCCCTTTCCCACACCCTCAATAACAATTGCAATAATTATTCGCCCTTCCCCACCACCCCCCCCAAAACACTTAACTTTTACATCTGATCTTCCCTTCCAAACTGCACAGAGTTCAAGGTTCAACCCTTCCCACCATCCCCTACACCCACTATGTATATTTGACGCTGTTTCTCCTCCACCACACTGACAAAATTACCTTCTCCTCCCTCCCCACCAGTGCGGGACTGCATTTCCCC
This sequence comes from Heterodontus francisci, assembly GCF_036365525.1. Lineage (NCBI taxonomy): Eukaryota > Metazoa > Chordata > Chondrichthyes > Heterodontiformes > Heterodontidae > Heterodontus > Heterodontus francisci. Next base: position 26,985,285 of record NC_090389.1, read on the forward strand.
GGCCAGGGATCTGAAGACACGGGAATGCTGCTGCCGCGGGCCTCAAGATCTCAGGTAAATCTATTTAAATTTAAACATTTTATTCACTTGAATATTTAAGTTGTGGTCCCGTCGCCCAGCGGTGTGTGGGCTGCCACGGAGTCTTGCCAATGCTGGCAGGATCAGGCTGGGCCCTCACGGCATCGAGGTCCGTGGCGGGCCTCATCTGGAGTATCCTTCAGGCCTCCTCCTGCCCCCGCCCCCACCGCCACGGAACCTGGCACCTGGGGAGAACAAAATCCAGTCCATTTTAAACCCTCTCAGGGGAAGGGCTATTCCAAATTTGATCAGTTAATAGAAAGACGATTGGAGGTCTCCATAGAAAATTGCACAAAAACCTCAGTCCTCATAAGAACCTGTCCTGCATACCAAATGAGGTCCTCTCCAGCAAAATGCTTTGGGTTTTGGTGGTGTCACATGGACAGGCAGAACACACACCCAGTCACATTACCAGAGAAAAATCCAGCCACGTCACAAATTTGATGATAGTTACAGGTTAGGAACACCATTCAGCTCATCTCAGTCCAGCCATCCAGAACAAGCCTAAACTCAGCAACAACTTGCATTTAGTTCGCGTCCTTAAATTAAAACATCCCAAGGCACTTCACAGGAGGGTTATCAAACAAACTTAGACACCAAGCCATAAAGGCCTGCTACCCGACCCGAACCCAATGGGACCCCACGACATGTGTCGGGTTCGGGTCGGGTCGGGTCGGGCCGGACACACACGTTAAGTGCTCTGTTGGTAAGTATTAAAAATAAAAAAACTTACCTGAGCTGGGGGTCCGGGATGAAACTGAGTCTGCGCAGTGAGCGAGTGACGTCACTATGACGTCATCACGCATGCGCTAGAGCTTCCCAGTCAGAAGGTAAGTAAAGGAATGGTTGGGTCAGGCTCGGGTCGGGTCAAGTGGGGTTGGGCTCGGGTCAGGTCGAGTGAGGTTGGGCTCGGATCGGGTCGGGCTCAGGGCGTAATTGGAGGGACTCGGGCCGGGTCGAGCTTGGGTCCCCTGTGGATCGGTTAGGTTTGGGTCAGGTTCTTTTTCCCGACCTGAGCAGGCCTTTACCAAGCCACATAAATAAATATTAGGGCTGATGACCAAAAGTTTGGTCAAAGAGGTCGGTTTTAAGGATAGTCTTAAAGGAGGAAAGAGAAGTAGAGAGGCAGAGAGTTTTAGGGACAGAACTCCAGAGATTGGAGCATAGGCAGTTGAAGGCACAGCATCAATGAAGGTGCAATTAAAATAGGGGATGCTCAAGAGACCAGGATTGGAGGAGTGCAGATACCACAGAGGGTTTTAGGGCTAGAGGAGATTGAAGTGATCGGGAGGAATGAGGCCATGTAGGGATTTGGAAACAAGGATCAGAATTTTAAAATTGAAGGATTGCTTATCTTGGAGTGAATGGAGGTCAGGGAACTCAGGGGTAACGGGTTAACAGGACTTGGTGAAAGTTAGGATACGGGTAAAAGAGTTTTAGATACGTTCAAGTTTATGGAAGATGGGAGACTGAACATTGGAATAGAGGTACCAAATGCATGATGAGCTGATACAGGGCAGAGTCGGGTAACGTTACAGAGGTGGAAATAGGCAATCTCAGTGATGGCGTGCGGTCGGCAACTCATCTTGGGGTCAAATATTATATTCCCCCATGCAGCTTCCAATTGGTTCTTAACTATTCTATCTGGAAGTCTATTCCAAGTGTTGATCACTCTGTGTGAAGAAAAACTTCCTAATTTACCTTTTCCATACCATTTACAACTTACACAGTTCTATCAATCACCTTTCAGATGTTTCATTTTCAGGTAGAAGGGCCCAGTTTTATCCATCCTTTCTTCATAACTACAACCCCTAAGACTGGGGATCAACCCATGTGACTTGAGATAGAACAGATTGGATTAGGTAGTAGTCTAGCCTGGAGAATATCTTCTGTGGGTTTGAACAAGAAGTGAATTCCTTCTTTTTGGACTCAGATTGTCCTTAGATTCCTCTGTTTCTTGTACAGGCCTTCATTTATCTGCTGTGACTCTATCCTATTGCAGGGGGAGGTAACAGTATAGGCAAGCACATTACACATAATGGTTGAAGTTTGAGGAATATTCATATAGGGAATAAAGGGAATGAAGGCTATACATTCAAATACTTCCTTTTCACTTTTTAGATGCCATTAATCTGTGTCATTTTGTCATTTTCTGTACTTTCATTAACAGCTATAATTTTGTTCCTTGGTTTTGAGTAGGAATGGCTAGATTTTTATGCAAAGCTAATTAGTATGAGATAACTCCCAAAGCAGTTTTTCTTGCTAATAGGTTGCAAGGAGATTTAGTTTGAATCTTTTTCCAGCTTTGGGACACATTAACTATTGAATGGAAATCTCTGATAAGCTCTGCCATTCAATCCTGTAGTTGTTCAGTCTGGTTTTGTAACCAAAGCTTATAGAAGAGTTACCAATCTTCCACTGCCAGAGCTTCCCAATCCAGAATCAAGTGCTGCAGTGAGTGTGCTTCCAGACTGGGCATCTTCACACTGTCAGCCTGGTACTGTGCACCAGAAGTCCAGACCTAGTGCTCTGGTTTAGTGTTAGACACTGACACATTGAGCCTCAATTTCACCTTGTGTAAAGTTGGCAAGATAAAACCAGCATCCGAATCCTGTATGGACACCATCCAGAACAGATTTGCCTAACATAGGCTAATAACAGCAGATGGCAATGTGGGGCAAATGTCAGCACAAGGCAGATGCTTCAGATAACTATAGAAATGTTTGGATCATAGATTTTCAAACTGGTGGGTTATTGCGGGAGGATCCCAATAGGCCCTTCAGGCCATCAGAGTCCTGAATCACATTAACTACATGTATTTGTTAATTTATTAGGAACTTATGTAATAATGAATTACCTACAAGGATAGCATTGGTAGTTTGCTTTTTAGTTCAGTGCTGATTGTAAATAGCCCTTGTCTTGGCTGAGTGGCATTGAATAGTGCCATCATTAAACTAGCCACCATTGGCATTCAGTCAAACAATGTGCAGCTGCTGTAGGCATGGTGTTACAAGTTAATTACCTTCTTTATAGATACCCCCTCAGTTAATGAATATTAATGAAACATTGAAGGAAAAACACTATTGGAGGATTGTCGACATTGGGAAAGGATACAGAATGCCAAGGTATTAAGGCTTGTTTACTGAGATTAGCTTAAGTAATTTTTTGCTATGGATACATTATAGTCTCACATCACCATTGCATTATGTTTTCTGTTCCATCTTGTGTAAAATCAGCTATTATGCTATGCAGCGGAGAGAGGCTAGCTGCCAACTGGCTTTTATATAAGAGGAAATATTCTACTCCCAGCTTAGCTGTACTTACAGCTATTTCATTATTTATTTGAAAACAGCAATAGTGGAACTTTAAAAAATGGATTTCCCATTTGAAATGTCTTCCTGCAGTCGCTATACAACAAAAAAAATCTCCAAATCTATTCATTCAGCCATTATATGGATTAACAGTGAATGAAGCATCACACAAACAGGTAGTATTTGAACTAAAGACAAATTATTGGTTGCATTAATTCCTTCTTGGCTTAGAAATTCAGTGAACTGTACACATTCTACATGTACCTTCCACTAAAGCCTGGCTACCAACCCGAACCCGACTAGACCCAACTACATGTATCGGGTTCGGGTCGGGCGGGGTGTATATTCCGAGTCCAGCATTCGGGTCGGGTTGTACAGTGCTGTCTCTGGGAACTCACGGGATCAGGCTCACTCATGATTCCCCACAACTCGATCTGCAGGAATAGTCTGCTGCTGGAATGGATGAACAGGGATCACAAGTATTACCATTTGGACAAGGTAGAGCACAATAACATGTTTAGTGATATCATTAAATTTATTGCAATATTCATGTTCGGTCGGGTCAGGCGCGAAAAAAAATTAAAGGACTCGGGTCCGGGTCGGGTTCGCGTTGGCTGTGGTCCGGTCGGGCCTGGGTCGGGTTTCAATGTTATACCCGATGTTAGGGCCTAGGCCCTAAGTTCCAGAATTCCTTCCCTACATCTTTTTCAGCCCCAAAATGTGCCCAGTCTACCTCAAATTACCCTGGAAGGGTAATGTATCCCAAGAAATTGAGGAACAGGTAAAGCTAGCTGTTTCACACTGTTACTATGCAGTAGCAACTCGTGTGGTGTTCGCCACTAACAGGATGCTGTCGTCAAGCCAAAAAGACATCCTGCCTATCACACATATGAGTAATGTGATTTCTGAATTTCAACGCCAGTGTGATGCTAGGTATATAGGACGTACATCCCAAAGACTGGTGGATCGTATCTGCTGTTCGCAACATGCAAGGTAGAGGCTATAACCAACCAGCCCGTGCTTGCAAAACTCAAAACACAGTGTCCAACATTAGATGTGATTCTGCAATTGGACAACATTTGCCAAATAATCCACAGTGTGCTAAAAATTATGCTGTCAACCAATTTAAGATTGTCAGTAGGGCTCACAGTGTGGCGCATTTGCATGTACTGGAAGCTACATATATTAATACACAGGGCCCTGTTCTTTGCAGACAGAAAGAATACATACAAACATTGCACCTATTTCAGCTGAACAAATAAGTGCCAGCCTTTCACTGATTCATTCCTGAGGGCAATGCTTTGACCAGAGTCAAGTTGCCCGGTTTAAATTTCAAACAAAGCTTGGCACCGTAAACCGTTGCATTCTCCATGGCAACGCCGCTACCAATCAGAGTTCACTTGCCAACCAATCAGCACTCTCTTCTCATGCAGTACAAGTTGTTGTTTTCCCTGACATTGGTTATTCTTGTGATTGTCATGATGTGAGCAAGACGAAAAGCTTCGACAACATGTCTCTATTTTCAGCAATACTCAAGTTCTGTAATAGTAAATGACTACTGGTTAAGTCTTGTTTTATAATAAACTGATAATTTTGTTGTTTATCAAAGAAACCTGGTTGATGTATTTTATTTTAGGATAAAATTAGAATCTATGATTGAGCGTTTCGGTAACTGGATAAACATTTAAATATACGCTGTGACCTGTGGAGAAGTGGAACTAGAAAAATGGTGCACTCCTCCCACCTTGGTCATAACAATATTAAAAATACCTATCTGAATGTGGAGCCAGGAAGAGCATGCCTACCCGACCTGAACGCGACCGGACCAGACGACATGTGTCTGGTTTGGGTCGGGTCGGGTAGCTTTTCCGGGTCCGGCATTCAGGCTCGGGTCGGGTCGGGCCGGGTAGAACACAGTACTACCTTTTGGTCAGTGATGGAAAAGCTTCCAGATTTGAACAGGCTGGACGTCAAGGCGGGAAATGTGCATCCGGACTCCGCACTAGTCTGCAGTGAGCGATTCCATCCAAGGTAGAGCACAACCTCTTTAATAAAAACAACTTCATTCCGGTGGTCAGGTCAGGTCGGGTCGGATCGGGCGCGGGAAAAAAAATCAGAGGACTCGGGCCGGGTCGGGCTTGGGTCGGATGTGGTTCTGTTGGGCTCAGGTCGGGTTTCAATTGCAGACCCGAGCAGGCCTTTAGAGCCAAGAGGAGCAATAATGCCTGTGGCTGGCATGTTGCAACCACAGGTCAGTGTTTAAAAGGGCAGGGCCCAATATTTTGGGTGCTTCAAGCCCCACACAGCAAGGCGTTGGGATTGTTCCCTGCCTCTATTTCTCCCCGGCTTGTGCGTACAAACTTCTAGACTCTTGTGTTCAACCAGAGATCATGCATGAATGTATCACCAGATGGCCACATTCAAAGGTTTGGGTGACAATGATATAGAAGGACTGATTTTTCCTGTGCAGTTTTGCTAATAATTCAGTGTTAAATTTACCTTGGAACTGGTATAAATTCAGCATCAAATTGGCTACATAAAAACTGTAGGATTAGATTTGGGAGAGAAAAGATTGAAGCTGCACTTATTTGCATGTTATGGTTTGTTTTATTTTAACAAATTAATAGGCACATTGTCAATTATCACTTTAGAGTTATTAAAGTTGTAAGCTACAGATCTCAAAAAATATTACTAGCCATTACACTCATAGTTAGCACAAAGAAAAATCTTGCATGACACTTAACATTTAACCAATGGTGAACAGTGAGGCAAATGAGCAGATAGACAGTGGACAAATGGGTGCATAAAGATGTAAGTGAAAGCCAGCACAGGGGAACAGGCATGGTAAAAATAAAGGTGGAAATTGGTGAAGGGTGCATGAAAGTGATTTAATAAATGCAACTCAAACTTTTGTTAACAACAGAATGCTTTCAGTTTCATCAAAGCCAACCAGGGGGAATTTGCTAATGAAATCATGTGTTGATGATACAAATGCCTTATTTAACTACTTGGATGGAAAGGGTGAAAATTGAAAACAGTTTCATCTTACTGACCTTGGATTAACAAATAAAACATAAAAATTACAAGGCAGGCTTGCAAGTCTGAAAAAAGTCAATCAGAACAAAGGTCCTCCAAAGCAGAAATGAACATATTATTTTAAAAGCACAGTGTACAGCTGTATTGCTCACAAAAATAATAGTCATCACACCTCCAGTTCCTTTTGCAAAGTTCTGCAACCACCATCCGCACACCCTCCCCCTTAACAGGCCTGTGGTCAAAAGCTTAATCTGCAACAAAACTATCAAGAATGTTTTGAAAATTCTGCTAATGTGACATTAAAGTTGGCCTTTCCATGAGATTCACCAGATTAGTTAAGGACCAGAATCCCACCTTGAAAAGGAAGGATATATGATTAATCCATTCACTGGCTTTAAACAGATTACACAGACATGTGTTTGAGCAAAGCATCTAATCCTGTGTTCACTGAATTTTTCCCCACTCTGATCATTGTGAAATTTCTCTCATCGCTGGGAATTTGCAGTAGATTTGTTTTTTCAGCAAAAGGAATTGCAATATATTTGAAACAAATATTGATCAAAAACTCAAAAAAATGCTCCAAGGGGGGATTGCTTTGATTTTGAGCAGGCTTTTTAAAAGTTGGAAAAGCTTTTAAAGAGGAAACGTTTAGGGTAGAAGTCCAAGGCAGTAGGGCCGAGGCAGCTGAAAATTCTGCCAACATTACAGAACAGAATGCAGGACAGGATCAGAAAGTCCTAGATTTAATCCCCTGTCCATACTGAGCGAACGGAACTCAGTTGTATTAACAATTGGGGCTACCTTTGCTCTCAGTATCCCTGGGTGTAATATTCTGATAACTATTAAGGCTTAGTACAGAATATCTAAGAATCTGATGTTTAGAGTAACAGGAGTTTATTTATACAGGTCTTGCTTCTATGGCTTCCACTTACATTCTTCACGAGATTCTGTAGATTCTATTACTTCATTTCCTGTGATGATGCTCACAGTCTATTTACATATTCTGCCCATTAATATTACATTATACTACACTGCGTGGGTGGGGTGAGTGGAGGAGAAAAGAGGAAAATTAACTCGGTTTCTTAATGCTGTCTAATGATCTCTGCTGAAAAGTGGAATGGATGGACATTGGATGGCAACAGGATCAGACTTTGATGTGATGCTGCTTTCAATTGAGTTGTTTACACTCATGGTCGAGGCTCATTGGAAAAATGGTTACTTGGGTAAGGGGCAAAATGAAGAAAATTGCTGAAAATAAAATGGCTCATGAGTAGTTTTGAGACAACTACTTACCATTCACATTATGGGCCAACAGAATGACATGCTTATTTAATCTTACCTATTTAAATGCAGCAGCAACAAACTGGACTGAACCTCTGTATAACTTAAAGCAAATTCACATAAAGGATAATACAATGAGACTTCATGCTTCAACAGATCATCAAATCTTAAAAACAGCATTCCTCCACAAACTAATTCATGATGCTCCTTACACCCATACAATAGACAATACTGTTCAATGATAGGACAAGCTGATTATGAACTATTCTGGAAACCCTCCCCATGTAGCACATATTTACATTACTAAGCAATAAAAAGGAAACAAGAATTGCATTTGGGAGACTGAAAATGTGCAAAAAGGCAAAACCACTGGATGCTGACTACTTAAATCCTCATAAATATTTAGAAGCCATGAATATTAATACATTTCATTCATTTCCATAATTACCAAATAGATAAAGCAGAGATGTCGGGTGGTATAGACAGACTTTTTTTTAATAAGCCTTATGTCAAATTATTCATCATTGAATTCCCACTCTCTCAAAATGGGGACAATCATTCAAAGGGAATACAATGTTAAGCATTGCCAAATCTTTCCACATGGTTTACATAATATGACTGGATGAAAGAAATGCTTGCCTTACTCAGGTGGGATTTTACTGTATTCAAGTATTGAATCCCTGAGCACACAGATGGAATGGTACTCTGCAACTACAAACCTTCCATTTTGCACTGAGGGATACACAACTCTCCCAGCTCAGGTTAACAGTGATAACTAACATAGTGGCAATTGTCTGCTCGTGAATACAAACAGGCAGTCTCTAATTGGGCTAATTTAATGAGGATGTAAATATAATGAAAAGACTTACTTAATGGGCTAATTAAAAAGAAAACAAAGCCTAGGGGAAATAAAAGGAATTTGGTCAAAGGACCAGAAAAGTCATTCCCCCAGGGCAACAGAAAAGCAAACCATGTTTTCCTTGCCTCTTACCAAGTACATATTTCAGCAAGCAAATTTCATCTGATTTTGTAAATGCCTTATGCGTGACAGGCTCCTCGAGATCCCAAAGTCACTGTATTCCAGTATATCTGCCATGAACTATATTGGCCTTGTGATTAGGTGAACAGAATGCCAGTGCTTTTTCCATGAAATGGCCATTTTACTGTTCAGCTGAAAAAAAATAAAACTCATCATAATACTCAGCTGCACCATAGGCACATGAATACATGATCACAAAGTTAAGAGACACTGCCTCCAGCAGCAATTAGTTAATCAAGTAATCGCCCATTACTTCTTAATCACAGATATAATTAATAGTTAATTGATTAAAAATTACACTCCTAAGTCAATACACTGTAGAAGACATGACCCTTTTGCTAATGAGCAAGATTATCACCAGACAATGTAAATCTCAGCTCCTCTGCATTGGTGATCTTGTCATTAGTACAAAATAGTGCCTTCAATTGCTGTTGATTGCAAGTTAGTTTTTAGATTGACAGAGTTTTGGGTTTAACAGACACCTTTTAAAATTTGCTTTACCCTGGACATTTCTTGAGAGTATTACATAGTATTCCAATAGGTCTATGCTAGTGTTTATGCTCCACACGAGCTGGCTCCCAGCCCCATTTCATCTTGCCCCATCAATATTTCCTTCTATTCCTCCCTCACTCGTGTTTATATAGCTGCTCCTTAAATGTGTCTATGTTATTTGCCTCAAATATGCCTTGTGGTAGCATGTTACACATTCTAATCACTTTTTGAGTAAAGAACTTTCTCCTGATTCATCCCTGCAGTAAATGGTGACTAACTTATATTTATGACCCCTTGTTTTGGACTCATCGACAAATGGAAACTTCTTCTCTACCTCTATCCTATCAAAGACCTTCATAATTTTAAAAACATCTATCAGCTCACTTCTCAGCCTTCTCATTTCTAAAGAAAGTACCCTAGAGTGTTCAGTCTTTCCTAATAGGTTTCAGTTCTGACCTCATAGTTGTAAATATTCTTTGCATCTTCTCCAGTGCCTCTATAGTCTTTTTGTAATATTGTGAGCAGAACACAACAGAGTACTCTAAATGTGATCAAACCAAAGTTCTCCAAGTTGAGATGGAAATTTATAGTTTTGCGGGACCAGTGGGGGAACGTGTGTGAGCTGTTATCTGAACAGATGATTTGTTGAATGCTCTGCTAGGTACACAGACCCTGGTTTCAAAGATTTTTTTTAAACAGACCCTAACTGAAAGGGAGACTAAAACTGAAACTGAAACTGAAACTGAAATGGAAACTGAAACAGAAATGGAAACTAAAGTTGGAACAGAAATGGAAACTAAAACCTCAGGTTTCTAGAGAAACAGAAACTGGTTGGAACCAGATTAAAAGGACACAGAGCCATCCAAGCTCAAATCACTTGGGAATAGAGCACCGGCAAGCTGAAGAAAGTGAAGACTGAATTCAGGGGCTGTTTCTGTTACCTAAAGTAACTGATTAACCAGACCCACCCATAAAGTGCACAGGGTTGTCACTGAAGGGTTCAGATAAAGGTAATACTGGTGGATCCACACCAACAAGACTGTCATGAGCAGAGCTGAGGTGGTTCTGGAGAAGTGCGTCTTTTGGTAAAGACCTTACCTGTGGAGTTCAAATTGAAGGGGAACTGCTGCTGGATGAGAATTGGTTTTGAAGAAAGAAGCTGGAGATCTGCCTGAGGAAGTTCAGAACTTTGAAGAACTTTGTGGCTGTAATTTGTGCCATATATACTGAGTGGACTGCCCAGTAAATCTGTGAGATCTATCTCTGTTGTATCTAATATTTAATGTGTAATTTGTAATACATATTGACTGTGATTTGACTGTTAGTTCATGTTTAATTGATGTTGATTTTGGTTTGATTGTTAAAGTAAAACCTATAAAAGTGAAATTTTGTCCATTTGGTTTTTCTATTGGGGTTGTTCAGTAAATTTGATTCTTTTGGTTTGTTGATCTCCATGATCATAACCAAGTTTAACATAACTTCTCTGCTTTTCAATTCTATTCCTCGATAAATGAACCCCAGTGCTTGGTTTGCATTTTTTGATGACATTGTTAACCTACGGTAGTGCCTATAATGATTTGTGAATCTGTAACTTAGTTTATCCATCCCACTTCGGCTCTTATTTTCAAAGGAACTTATGGCTTCCTTATTCCTCCAACCAAAATCCACCACATCACCATTCTTTGAAATAGTGCCATGGGGCCTTTAACATCAGCCTGAGAGGGCAGACGAGGCCTTGGATGAATGTCTTATCCAAAAGACAGCACCTCCGACAATGCAGCACTCCTTCAGTATAGCCTAGATTTTGTGCTCAGGTCTCTGGAACCTATAACCTCCTAATTCAGAATTAAGAGTGCTAAATGAGCCACAATAACAGTGTAAAATCATGCTGTGTTTTACCACATTACAACAGTCACGGCACTCCAGAAACATATCATTGGCTCTCAAGAACTATAAGAAATCCTGAGTCTTTTAAAGGCACTATATAAATGCCAAGTCTTTCTCTCTTTGATGCAAAATTTTCATTACATTTGTGCTCAATGTATATAAAACATCCCATTCGGGACTTGTTACGTAATTTGCATAGGAGAGAATTTGCCTCTACATGTGATTTTTCCACAATATTTAAATAGTACATTGATCAACTCAATCCATCAATATTTGACAAATAAAAAGGTTCAAGAGAAGGTCCATGCCCAAAGAGTAGAACACAAATCAAGTCTGAGAGAGAGCAGAAGGGAATATAATTAAAGAAGTAGTAGTCAATTGGTGCCAGGCTTGGATGTTAAATGCCTGTAAATTGTAAGCATTGGTGGGGTTGGGGGAAACTGAGACTAATTTAAGTTCTCATGAAATGGTTCAATCCCCAATCAAAAGCATTCACAGGGAGTACAGGTTTTAGGGTTAAAACTGCAACATCCTGTTCAGCAATCAAGGACCTCCCCAACCCCCTCCCCGAGGTTGGGAAATGTGGGGGTGGAGGGGGAGAGCGATACAAAAAGTACTGGTGCTGGCTGGCTTGTTGGTTCCAGAACAATGTTCTTGGCACCGGCAATGTTAACATGGGCGGGGGACAGCGAGACAGGAATTCCTCTCTCCTCCCTATTGAGGCCAATTAAAGTATTTAAAAAGCTTGTTAAGCATTTGTTCGAGGGGGAGGGTAGAATTCTGAAGGAGGCACATGTGTCTCAGGAAGTGTCTGTTGCAGATCTGCTGAACGGAGGTGGGTACAGAGTCGAGAGCCAGTCATGGCTGTCCCAGGGCATCGTCCTGACCCCATAAACGAGTCAGGAGGGCAAAGGGGGGCTTCAACATTTGGTGATGAGTTGCCCTTGGTGCTGCACAGGTGGCAGTGAGAATGGGGACTTAACGCTCGGGTATTGAATGGGGTCATCACCTCCTCCTGGCATCGCAGGGGAGTACAGCAGGGGGCCAAGGCTGCCAAGGATAATTGGGTGTCACCTGTCTAAATGGAAGGCTGCAGTTGGCAACAGGGACACGACTGTCAGACTTTGGTCCCAGTAGCGATGAGGGGAAATACTCTCTACAGGAAGGGCAGAACCCCAAGCAGCAGGCGGGCATTGCAAAGGAAAGAGGGGCAGAAAGGCGACGGAGGCCATACCCTTACCAAAGGATCTACCGCCAAAGATGTAGTTACCTGGAGATGACCGAGACCCTGTGCCACAGGAGACTGCAACTCTCCAAGCGGAGAGTCACAGCCCTCGCACCTCGCAGCACTGGTCGTCATGCTCTGCCAGCAGCTGTCAAAGTCACTGTGACTTTGAACCTCTTTGCTTCTGGCTCCTTCCAAGGATCAGCTATGGACCATAGTAGCATCTCGCAAGCGGCTGCACACCACTGCATTTTGCAGGTCACTGATGTCCTCTTTGCCAGAGCTGGACAGTACATTTATTTCACAACAGATGCAGCCTCACAGGGACAGGACACTGGGTCTCACTGCCATCCCTGGATTCCACCAGGTGCACGGCATCATCGATTGCTCTCATGTGGCCATCAAGGCACCCAGCGACTCGTCAGTCAAGATTCATCAACAGGAACGACTTCCATTCCCTCAACCTCCCCTGTCACAGTACCAAAACAGATCATATCAAAGTCACAAGTAACATCCTATGTGACTGTGACAAAAGTAAACTTTTCCTCCTTGTCCTCCTCAAACTTCTGCAGCCTTTCGCACGGTTGACCACACCATCCTCCTCAATGCCTCTCTGCTGTCATCCAGCTGGGTGGGACTGCTCTCACCTGGTTCCATTCTTATCTATCTAATCATAACCAGAAAATCACTCGCAATGGCTTCTCTTCCTGCTCCTGCACCTTTAACTCTCATGTCACCCAAGGATCTATTTCTCATCTGCATACTGCACCTTGACAACATCACATCTAAAAGCATGGTGTCAGTTTTCACATATATGCTGACATGCTCACCACCACTTCTCTCAACTCCTCCACTGTTGCTAAATGATCAGGCTACTTATCCGACATTCAGTACTGGATGAGCAGAAATTTCCTTCAATTAAATACTGGGAAGAATGAATCCATTGTTTTTGGTCCCCATTCCAAACTTCCTTCTCTAGCTACCAACTTCATTCCTCTCCCTCACAACAGTATGAGATTAAGCCAGTCCGTTTGTAACCTTGGTGATACATTTGACCCAGAGATGAGCTTCTGACCTCAAATTCATGCCATTACTAAGACTGCCTATTTCTACCTCCATAACATTACCCGACTTCGCCCCTGTCTCAGCTCATCTGCTGTTGAAACCCTCATTTGTGCCTTTGTTACCTCGAGACTTGACAATTCCAATGCACTCCTAGCTGATCTCCCACATTCTACTCTCCGTAACCTTGAAGTCATTCAAAACTCTGCTGCCTGTTTCTTAACTCACACCAAGTCCCATTCTCCTATCCTTCCTGTGCTCGCCGACCTACATTGTCTCCCAGCCAAGCAACATCTTGATTTTAAAATTCTCATCCTTGGTTTCAAATTCCTCCATGGCCTTGCCCCTCCCAATCTCTGCAATCTCTTCCAACCCCACGACCTTCCGAGATATCTGCGCTCCTTTAAGTTTCTAGTGCATCCATGACTTTAATCACTCCACCATTGGTGACCGTTCCTTCAGTTGCCTAGGCCCCAAGCTCTGGAATACACTCCCTAAATCTGTTTGCCTCTCCACCTCACTTTCCTCCTTTAAGACAATCCTTAAAACCGAGCTCTTTGATCAAGCTTTTAGTCATCTGACTTAATATCTCCTTTTGTGGCTTGGTGTCATACTTCATTTTATATTGCTCCTGTTAAGTGCTTTGGGATGTTTTATTATATTACAGATGCTAAATATAAGTTGTTGTCATTGTCATCCAACTGGTGTGCGACCACAGAGTTTCCTCCACATGTATGTTCGCTTTCCTGGCAGCTGGCATGACTCCTTCATCCTCTGCCAGTCTAGGCTGCCTCAGATCTTCACTCCAACCATAAAGTGTAGGTATGGAAATCCCTTGAAGAAATAGCTAGTCACCCTGCTACAGGAGCCCCAGACAGAGGCACAGAGGTGATACAACCAATGCCACCTGTTTACGAGGACAACCATTGAGCAGGCCATCGGGCTTCTGAAGATGTGATTCTGGTGCCTGGATTGGTCGGGTGGTGCCCTCCAATACGCTCCTGAAAGGGTCTTGGTCATTATGGTGGATTGCTGTGCTCTCCATAACATGGGCCTCAAGAGAGGTGTGGACCATGAGGATGGTGAGGCCCTGGAAGTAGACAGTTCATCAGGGGAAACACAGGAAAAGGACTCGAGACTGGAAGAGGAAGTGAAGGGAGATGACGTTGAATAGAGTGGTGTCCCGGCTGCATGATGAGGTGGCCTCCTCCTGCCACCCTCCGGGAAGAGGACCTCCCTCCTCTCCCTCACGGCCTCAAACATTAAATCCAGGTTTCGCCATCGATGAAGCGAGGGGCAGCCTTGCCCTGGGTTCCAACCTCCAGCTCTCCTGTGACATCTTGTTTCCCTCTTGTGCAGTGAACCCTTTGGCACAATCCACTAAATTCTCCCTAAGGGCAACTAACAGCCTCAGTGATGGCTGACGTGGGGAGTCTAATCAGTCCCCCACTTCATCTGACCTGCCTCTGTTCCTGCACTCACTGGCTCTAATTGGACAGGAAACCCACCCCATAACAATTAAGAGCTCACCCCAGTGAAAATCTTAACTTTAATCAGTTTCCCACTGGAGGCAGGTTTCTGACCTGAAAACAAACCCGCTTCTGCGGCAACAATTCAGCCCCACTCTACACCCATGGCAACTCATTTGCGAAACTAGGAAAGAAAATGATTTTAAAAAGGTTTAAAACATTACCAATTATATCTTTTTAATAACTATATAATCTTTTAAAAAATGTTATAATTATCAGTTTGGTTGAGGTATTCTCCTTCAATAAAATTCCAATACATTTTAATTTAATTTTAATATATAGTAAAAATTACTCAAGTTTAACATGTTTAAAAATTTAAGCAGTTGAAGCCAAGATAAAGAGTTCAGAGTTCCATTCTTTGGAGGTATTATTAATCTGAAAGTAATGCTGTTTATGTTTTCTACTTCAGACCCTTTGCCTTTATAATAATTGTCAGTCTATCTCTGGAATTATTTTTTTTTTTTAGAGATACAGCACTGAAACAGGCCCTTCGGCCCACCGAGTCTGTGCCGACCATCAACCACCCACTTATACTAATCCTACCCTAATTCCATATTCCTACCACATCCCCACCTGTTCCTATATTTCCCTACCACCTACCTATACTAGGGGCAATTTATAATGGCCAATTAACCTATCACCCTGCAAGTCTTTGGCATGTGGGAGGAAACCGGAGCACCCGGAGGAAACCCATGCAGACACAGGGAGAACTTGCAAACTCCACACAGGCAGTACCCAGATTTGAACCCAGGTTGCTGGAGCTGTGAGGCTGCGGTGCTAACCACTGCGCCACTGTGCCGCCCTATATATGATACAACTGAATGTTACGAACTACACAGTGTGTTCATAATACTGAAGAGTCACAATCTTTGTTCATGTTTAAAAAAATGGTGAAAGCTAAAGCCAATTGTTTCAGACTTCAAGAGTGAAAAGGGATGAGACAAGTCAAGAGATAATATTGATGATATTACCTTGAGTTTTAAGAGTCCAAGACCGTAAGAAGAAAGAAAATATCAGGGAGGTAATCCATTCCAAAGTTTTCAGTTCATGGAACAGAACATGTTGAGCTGGAGGCAATATGTTGGTCTTGATTTAAACATAGTTAGAGAGGACTGCATTTAGAGAGAAGAGGAGAAATTTTTCTGCTATCCTGTAAAAGAATCACAGATGGAGACTATTCACCCCATTGTGCCTGTACTGGCTCCTTGAAAAAGCTGTCCAAATCACCCCTCTCCCCTACTCTTTTCCACAGCTCTGCAAAATTTTCCTTGTTAAGTATATATCCAAATCTCTTTTGAAAGTTACTATTGAAAATGCTTCCACCATCCTTCAGTGTCCTTTGATTATCATTCCTCCTGCCCGTGGAAACAGCTTTTCGCTAACTTTGTTATTTTGAACACTTCTTTTAAATTTCGCCTTTAACTTCTCTGCTGTGAGAACAACAATCCCAGATTGCAATGGTAGTGCAAGAAGAGCCATGGGATCAATATTCAAGATCTGGAAACACTTGGGCTAATATAGAATTAAGAGTTGTTGAGGACAGAAGTATTAAACTGAAATTATTTGTTCCACTCTATGATCACTCTACATGTCGGTTTCTTTAGTATGCCACCCGTTCCTTCAATTTCCAACAAAAACCTATTAGAAACAAATGCTTACAGCATAGATTCCATTTTGCTTTGAAATGCTTTCTAAAGAATTTGCTGTGAAATTTGAAAGAAAAATCATTTTATTTCTCCAACAGTTAGAAGAAGCAGAAGTCACAAAAGGAAATTGGATTAGTTGGTGTGCTTGTGCCTTCATTGTCACAATCTGAAATTTGCATCATATTTACTTCTAGAGAATTGAAAATTGACTTGTTGCTCACTTGCCTTGTGTTATTATTGCTTTATTGCTGTAAGTATAGGGTTATAATAATCCTCTCTATCTTCATTACCTGATAATTTTCACTTTTTCTGAATCACTGATGTCCTGCAGGCTAAGTTAAGAACGTACAATGAAATGGACCCCACAGATTTCTCACAATTGCCTCTTTTCTGAGAATCTCAGGGGCTTTTTTTTTTGTAGTTTTGTTGGGATTGGAAATCCATTAGATTGGGCAAATTTGGGATATTCTAGGGATTTTAAAAAATGCATATAGATAGGAGAACTGTGCTTTGATTGGTAACATGATTATTGGGGTATGAGTTGAACGAAGAAACCCCAATATGAATTGACCCCCTCACACACCTCTGTTCTGTTTGCAAGCCTGAACACTCTCTTCATCCCATATTCCTTTCCCTTGCCACTTAAATTCCTGCCCCGCTCCCAATCTGACCTGGTTTTGACCTTTACTGTTCCAATGATGGTAAATGCAAACATGTGGTACGGCACTATATTGCTTTATTAGGTACTCTCCATCCTACAGGCTTTACATTGACTTTAATAGTTTCATGTCTTAACTTTAGTTCCGATTCTCTCTACCACAAGTGATGCTGACAATGTGAGCAAGGGGTTTTGGGGTCTTTTGGGGGAGAGACAGATTGGCACTTGAGATGGAAACCATCTATCTGATCACTGTGCAGACAGGGCAGTATTCACCCTTTCTGGCAGCTTCCATTTTTTTCTTCTCATGTTGCTGAAGCCTATTGCATTTTGCCAGCCTCTCCCGTTTCCATTTCTATCTGCCTCACCCCCTTACCACCTCAGCAATTGAAATGTTCTCAGTATCTCTTAAAATGTCATCAATTTACAGGTCATTCTACTGTGTGTATATGTGTGTACGTATATGTATATGCTTCCTTCTTCTCTTTGCTCTGTTCCTTTTTAACTGATGCTTACATTTAATATTTTCTCATTATGAAGGGTTATACATTAACTTGTCTATTCTCGCCATGGCTACTGACTGACCAGCTGAGAGTTTTCAGCATTTTCTGTTTTTGATGGTATCCTAAGGTTCCTCTAGAGCATTGAAATATAACATCCTATCAGAAGAATTCTCTCAATCTTTCCAAGAGCACTAGAATCATGTCAAATTCTTGCCTTGGCTACCTAGTGTGACTGTTCCAAGTCCTCTTTGAATCTTTGCAGGCTACCGGAACTGGTCCCTCCCAGGACAGACCCGACAATGGCTCCCGAGAAGTAGTGTCAGACCTAGCAACCTATCCACTTACTCTACCTCATCCCCAGGAGACATCCACTCTATAAGGCTTAGACAAGCAGCAGGAAAGTAGTGTAGGTGGTGGGTCACTGAACACAAATGGACAAAAGCAAGAGCAAGTGCAAGAAGGGGGAATGAGAGGAACCCCTCGCTAGAGGTTGAGGTGACTTCCCTTCTCAATGGTTGAAGGCAGGGAACTAAGTCTCTGTGGCCCAGCTTTTAACAGAAGGATGCAGTAGATTATTGGTAAATCTACACACAAGCTTCCAACAATTGCTGGCTAGAATGAGAAAGCCCAGAAGTTGCATGAGTGGACTATCAAAGGTCAGCTTATAGAATCTGCAAGTGTCCTCAGATAGAGGGGCAATTCTGGGCTGTATGCAAAGAAGGTTCCCCACCAGTGATTGTGTGATAATAGTTCAGTTTCCATCTCAACCTTGGACTGCACTATTCCTGTACAAGGCTTAATAATGAGCTTTCCCAAGCCAGGCATCAGATGGGAGATGGATTTCCATGATACCATTGGAGCCATCAGGTCTGTGTATCTACAAATCAGAAGGCACAGTTACATGGAGGCTCTGAGGAAGGTTGGAATAGATGTGCCCAAGTAAGGCGAAGCTCTTCCATTCTACTCCTTTGTTCACTACACATGAGTGTTCAATAACTAAAAGGCAGATACTGCCTGGTTGGGCTTGCATGTTCATGGTGGTGGGACCATCCGGAGTCTGTGTTCAACAAGATTGGGAGCCACTTCAATCCCAGCACTGGAGACACAGCTGAGCCTCCTTTGCCAGATCTCTAACAGTGGAAGCTCACATAGAAGCCAGCCACACACCCAGAGTAAGAAAAATGGGTAAGAGGGCAGCACCATGGTGATAAAGAGCAAGATTCTATGATTTCATAAAACACTGGGGTGTGGGATTAAATTGGACAGCACTTTCAAAAAGCCTGCACAGGCATAATAGACATATAGCTTCTTTCTGTGCTGTAAGATTCCACTCTATGAATCTATGATAAACACAAGATATAAAATCCCAGTGTTCTATTTGTGGCATTTTACTGTAGATGAACATTGTGCGGCTGTGTGTATTGCAGATTTGGGAAGACGAAGAGAGGGAATGTTCGATTGGGAGGGTTCACTCTCTTTTGATTGTCACAGAATCATAATTACATAGGAGTCCATTTTGTCCATCAAGTCCATGCCAGCTCTCTGTAGAAGAATCCAGTAAGTCCCACTCCCCCGCTCTATCCCCATAGCTCTGCAAGTTTATTTCCCTCAAGTGCCCATCCAATTTCTTTTTGAAATCTTTGATTGTCTCCACTTCCACCAACCTCATAGGCACCAGGAAGGGTCTTCTTCCAAAGAAGGGTCACTGACCCGAAACGTTAACTCTGCTTCTCTTTCCACAGATGCTGCCAGACCTGCTGAGTGGTTCCAGCATTTCTTGTTTTTATTTAATATAGGAAACGAGTTACTGATCTTTTGATTCAAATGTGTGAATGTTGGAAGCCTCCACGAATGAAATGAATGTCCTTGGGATGTGAAGCTTGCATTCTATATAACTGACAGTCATTATCTCTTTGTTGTCTGGCTTTAATGTTGAAAGCATGAGTCTGTTACTTGGTCTATTTTTACACATGTATATTTTGTGGGAACCTTGAGTCATGTTTTGGGTGTGAACTAGTTGAACCTGTGTGTGTTCCTTGGCATCGGGACAGGGAATTTGACACAGATTTTGGTACTTTGAATTCATAACCCATGGCAGGAATCCATTTTCTAAGTTTTCTGGAATTAAATAAATATGAAAAGTGATTGTTGAGTGTGTTCATTTTAATTTAAGATTGTGTACCCAGAAATGGGATATAAAATTGAATTATATTTTAAGTTAAAGTTTTATTTTTATTTTAAAAGTTGGTTTTGCAACTATAAAAAGGCAATGAACAATTTTCTAAGCGATAAGCTTCAGCCTTGAAAGTCTGAAGATGTCCGGCAGAAATTCAATTTGAAGTTTAACACACTGCTTTAATTGGACCAATGGTTAAAATCTGCTGTTGCTTTATTTTGCAGTTTAAACTTGAAGACTGTTTTAAGTAGCAAATGTCAGAAATTGGATATTGTTTTAAGGGAGAGAAGGATAAGCAAAGGAGATATGGGAAAGATTAAAGTTTGTGTAAGAAGCTGGTGTTAAATCTTTCGTTGTAAGAATGTTAAATAACTTTTTCTTTAGTTCTTGGTTTTATTACAGTCATTCGAAAAGGCGCCCGAAGAAAGAACAAGAAAAATGATGTAATTTACTTATCTTTTTTTTAAAGCACATGCTAGTCTGTTCTGTGTGTAGTTAATAAGTATTATAAGTTAATAAGTCTGAATTAAGTTTATACTATTAAGGTTAACTAACCTGTTAAGTTGAGAAAATTTTTTAAATCTATATTGCCGTGAACCGGAATTTGGAATCATCTTGGTCGCATAAAAAAATCCTTGGATTAGAAACCTCTTACAAAAGATGCTAAAAGTTTGGAAACAATGGGAGTTTAATCTAAACTACTGTCTTCTCTAATGGAAATAGTTTCCTCTGAAGTTGATAATGTTACTAATGATTTTGTTGTTTTAAAACTTTAAGGTTATCAAAAAAAACAAGTTGAAAATGGAGTTTAGTTCTTTTCGATCAGGGAAAATAAAAAGGTTGCGCAAAGTGATGCAGCTGAGAATGTTTTGCTCCACCCCCTTGGAGACAAGCAAAGAAATTAACCTCACTGCAGCTATTGTTTTTCTATTTAATTTTTGCATTGCTGAAAGTAAAATTAACCCATTGAGCTTTGGAACAGAGCCACAATGGATTCTGATGTCACAGCAAGAGATCCAGCAGCTTTAAGAATTTAAGAACATAACTGCAGACAACAAATGTCACAGCATCTTTATCAATGAGACAAAGTGCTTGAGAAGGAGAGATAGTTGCAAACACTTCTGTCTTTAAAACAAAATGCAATACCACCAAGTCTGGGCATACAAAATTGGAATTGATAAACAAAATTAAATTGATATGACTGGCTATTTAAAGCACTAAAAGGGAACTTTATCTGACATTTAAGAATACAAACAAAGTTTTAGAAAACAAAAGTCAAATACAGTCTAGATAAAAAACAAAGTTTCTTTTGGGGAGATATTAAATAGAACATCAATAAAACTTGTTGCTCCAGCAACACTCTGAGATGTCAAAAGTCCAGTGTAATTTAGCAAGTTACTTTTAAGAAATTAAAATGTCATCTAGGATAGAGGAAAAAAGAACAAACAAAATATGGTAATGCTTGGAATCAAATGGGAATGTTTGATTTCTGTTTTAAAGTATTATGACTGTACAGTTTCTCCAGGGCTCATGAATGAAATAGAATTAAAATTAGTGGGAATTGGCAATTAGATCGGGCTGATGCAAGAGCTAATAAAGGAATTCTGGGGATAAAACAGAAATTCCCCATCCCCTATCATCCTCAAAGTTCTGGAATGGTAGAAAGAATGAATAGGACTTTAAAGACGCTAAAGCAATACAAGGAACAGGGAAAGGCTGGGCAACGGTTTTACCCAGCATGCTGATGCGCCTATGGGCCACCTCAAATAAGAATACAGGATTTACTCCATTTGAGTTAATGACTGGACGAGCAATGCCGTTACCAGAAGGAATAATGATTGGATGGATGGACGCAGGCCCGCTTAAAGGCAAAATCCAAGTGTCTGTCAGAGAAATGAGTAAACAGCTACACAAGCTCAGACAAGAGGTTAAGGACAGACGGGCAGCTAAGGACATAGAATTGGATCAGCAGTTGGAAAAACAGAAGGTTCCACACGTAGGAGATAAGGTAATGGTCAGAATGGGTCCAGAACACAGCGGACTTCAACCCCGATGGCAAGGACCACATGAGGTAATTATGACAGGTGATATGTGTGTGCTCATAGATATGAAAACGGGAAGTAAATGGAAACATTATGCACAATTGAAACTTTATATAGAAACCGAGAAATCTAATGGCGTCCCGGGCGATGGGAGCCGATGTTAATATCATTGCAGGTATCTCCTTATCCTGAGCGGATTGGTAGCGATGTGCGAGGCACCGACGGTACATGTGCACAACAACACCTGCCAGCACCACGCTCAGCTTCCCAGACGAGGGATTGGGAATGGGTAAAGAAGCCGAATACCTGGATTACGGACCAAGTTACCACCCAGACACACCAGACTAGAGTCTGGGAACCAAACCGTAAATGTATCCAAAATAACGTGACTGGGTTGGGTAAATGGCATTATGGGTATCGAACAAATAACACAGACAGCACCATCCTTCATGAAGTAAACATCACAGCTGGATGGACTGTTCTGCCCCCCTTCGTTTGGGAACCGGGCCTTGATGGCCAGTATTGTCAGGAAGAGTGTAAATATGTATTAGATTGGCATGATTGTTATGATACACAATGTTATAATTTGAGTACTTGTGGGTATCAAAGGCCGACTCGCTGTCCTAGTATGACAAACCACCCTCCAGATGGGATAGTTAGGGTAGGGAAGGTATGACATTACCATGGTATCTCTGGAAGTGACTTAAAACGTCACGAGCCTGGTGACTATATTATAGGGGCCGTGTAGAGATCATCAGAATTCAATCAAATGGGCTAGATATCAGTTAGGACAGCTCATTGGGGATTACAAGTCTCGAATTACACCAGGAATCAGGAGGCTGGAGAAATGAACAAGGAGCTTGGTGGGAGACATAGGGGGACTCTTTGGGAGCACGAATTTAGTAATAAACTCTGCTCAGATCCATGGAGTAAACAATTACATGTCACGAGTATCTGCTGAAACAGCCAAAGGATTGTGGTATAATGCATACAGGACAGAATATGCCCTGACTGCTATTGAGATATAAGGCGAAGGACTGGTGAGAGCCCTATATATTACCAATCAAGGGCCAGTTGATACCATCGACTCACAAAGCAGGGGAAGGGCGTGTGACACGTTAGCCCGAGATTTGATAGGTTTGGATGAGTACCTAGGAATGTTGTGCTGAATCAAAGAATTACATTATATGTACTTGTCGTACCCTAGAGCCCCTGACCAACTGCAGCAAAATCACGCTCGAAATGTCCCCCGTCCAGGACGCAATCAAGGCAGTTCAGATGTCCCCAACGCAATGGTGTTTTATGACAAGCGAGGCTGAAATGGTCTTTGAAAGATTAAGATGCTAGTTAACCCCAGTTTTTGCATGCAAGTGACTTTTATTAGGGGACTGCCACCTGCCCGAGCAAACAACGGGATACGTATTTAGCCCCTGGTGGGATGATATGAAATTTATGGATGAAACCCCAGGCAAGGTAGCGCGATTGGCCATGTAGCAGGCCACGAAGATATCACATCAGTATACCCAGGCAACAAGAGAACAAATCACACGGGGGCGCATCTAAATAGACCTGGCCAATTGATCAACAACACAATTGGCTAGGTCGGCCTCAGCTTACTCAGTATACCACAGGGCGACTGAAAAATTGGAGGGAAATCCTCCGCGTGGTAATGACAATTTTTAGCTTGACAGTATTGGTATGGTCCATTTATCTGTGTCACTATGAGCGGCGAGCCCTAAAATAATATAAAATGGCATTCCGAGGATATGCTCCGGTACCCACCCTGCACACACGGGAAAGGCTAATCTATACAGTTTGGCAGTTTAGGATTCCGCCAGGAATCTGGACGACTGGCTATCCGAAGGACAAGCGGAGGAATTCTCAACGCTGGTGTTTGGCCAACTTGGGCGGGACCAAGGGCCAAAAGCGGGAGCTGAAGGGGGAGAAAAAGACAAGGACAGTGAACAAAGGAGAAGGCCTGATGAACCACAAGCTGTCATGAGTGACAAAAACCAGAAAAGAGTCAAAGTTTCATGTGTACATGCCTTGCTAATGATTGGATAGTATAATGTATACCTGCTTAGAATGTAATAGGGTAACCTAGCTATGTACAAGTAGACACAATTGGATAGAAATAAGAGTGTAAGAAGTGTAACTGATTGATTGGTAAATGCCAACGAACTGTTATCTGTAAAATGGTATAAGAATGATGCTTTGTAATAACTTGGGGAGTTCGCACACCATTCTGTATGGGTTCGGTCTCCCCTGCATATGCTTGCAATAAACCAGTGAACAAAGGAGTTTGAGTCTCGTGTCGTCTATCGCGGAATCGGCGGGTGACTGAACTCCCTTTCAGTGACCTTTACCAGTTCTGATGAAAGGTCACAGACCTGAAACTTTAACTTTGCTTCTCTCTCCACAGATGCTGCCAGACCTGCTGAGTATTCCCAGCACGTTGTTTTGTTTCATTCTTTGACCTGTTAGGTACCTTTGAAGAAGTGAAAAAAACAAATTTAATTGAAGCTTGAAAATGGGGATTGTACACCCAATATTCATTGATCCGCTTGTCGTGAGGAGCTATACGCACTGCAGGAGAATCCAAGAGGCAGGTGCAGCCATGTGGAAGTCCACGTTCGTGAGCACCAGCAGCCCCTAAGGTGAGCTCAACATGAGATACCTGCAGATGTTTGAGCTCCAGTGTCAGAGGCGACTGTGGATGTCGAGAGAGGCGGGGACACATCTCTGTGCCCTGCTCAACGATGACCTGCAGCCGATGGGCTTCAGTGGACATCCTATGCCTGTGGCCCTCAAAGTGACAGCGGCTCTTAACTTCTACGCCTCTGCATTATTTTAAGGACCTAACGGTGACCTATGTGGGGTTGCACAGTCAGCAGTGCACCACTGCATCAGGGAAGTCACTGATGCCCTGTATTGGAGCGCCGGTGACTATGTCCACTTCAGGACGGACCATGAGAGACAGCCCCAGAGGGCCATTGGTTTTGGCTCCATCGCAGGATTCCCACAGGTGCAAGGGGTCATAGACTGCATGTACGTGGCCATCAAGGCTCCCGCTGGGCGACCAGCTGCATATGGAAACTGGAAGGGCTTCCATTCACTCAACGTGCAACTAGTATGTGATCACCGGAAATGCTTCATGCAAATCTGTGCCCGCTTTCCAGGCAGCTGCCATGACGCCATCGTCCTGTGCCAGTTCCAGTTGCCATTGCTGTTCAATGAACTGGCTCACATTGAGGCGTGGCTTCTTGGAGCCAAGGGCTACCCCTTGCAGACATGGCTCCTGACACCGGTGAGAAACCTCACCAGTGATGTCGAAGATACAACGCCAGCCACAGCGCGACATAAGCCACCATTGAGCAGGCGATCGGCATGCTGAAAATGCACTTCTGCTGCCTGGATAGATCGAGTGGTGCCCTGTAGTACACACCGGAAAGGGTAGCTCGTATAGTGCCTGTTTGCTGTGCTCTGCATAACTGGGCACTCAATAGCGGGGAGGCCTTACAGGATGAGGAGAGACGGAAGCAGGACTCATCCTTGGACGATGAGGACACAGAGGACTAACAGCAGGAAAGGCGCATGGGAGGACAGAGAGCATCCAGGTGCAGCATGCAGGGCGAGCCACAAACAGCGAGCAAGGGATGCACGACAACGCCTTATTGATCAAAGATTCTCCATGCCATAAAGTCCATCATGTGCTCTGCAAGCCACTTAACACCCTCGTTCACCTGTTGTGCAGCAGTCCACATCTGCAACATCTTTGTCCCCACCATTATTGGCAGCAGCAGACTTAGCTATTGTCCATGTTACTGCATCCATGGAGACGCACATGAGTAATACTGAAAAGGCAATGATGTTTTTCCATACATTGGAAGTTCTGGAAGGCCAAAGATGTAATGGGAGGAGACACGATCAGTACATGCTGCCACATGTCATTCAGAGTAAAAACGACACACATGTTAGCAAAGAACATTTCGTGATTTAGCTTTTTACAGTGTAGTGTCACCCATGGAGACGCAGTCGTGTCACAGTGTTTTCTCCTTCGCAGTGCCACCTCTGCGCTAGCCGCGTGACTGGAGGAAGGCTGATTGTCCTTTGGTTGTGGATGACTTTGGCCGTCATCCGCTGTGCGCAAAAGGCCTGGAGGGCCCCGGCTGGCTGGGGGAATCCTGCGTCAGTGCAGAAATCTCCTCAGATGTCGTGGCTGCTGGTGCTTGACTCATTGGCGGAGGGATGGAGGGGTCGGCGCCCACATTGAAATCACCTTGAGGGACGACCCCAGATATGGCACACAGGCTAGCCTCCTCCATCTCAAGGCTCATTTGAACCTTGCTGCTCTCCCGGGAAGGACCAGGTGCAGGGACAATCTCCATGCCCCTAGTCCCTCTCTCGCCTTGCCACTGTTGCATGGATCTCATGACCTTGGCGAGGGATTGCAGGTCAGCGCATATTAATGGAACTTGGCTCACCAAGAAGGCTGCTGTCCTCTCCATGGATGATGCCAGGGGCTCATATGCTTGGGACATGGGAACTGTCATGGCCTATATGGACTCCCCCATCATCTGCTCAAAGCTGTGCATGGCCTGTGGCATCTCCACCAGATGTTGCCACAACTGCTGTTGCAGCTCCAGCATGCTCTGTGCTGTCGACAACAGGGGGTCATCAGCAGCCTGGGGCTCAGCATAGGCCTGGCTACCCACAGCCTTCCGACTGTCAGGGCCTTGGCTGTTTCAGCCTCAGTCAGCTGCTTGGGCACGTGTGCAGAGCTCTCACCAGCTTGTGACCCAGCTCTGGAATTCGTTCCAGTCCCCCGACGAGATCTACTGTTCTCTTGGCGCTACTTCACGAAGCAAGGTGCTTTTTAATATTTTCTGATCATCCTAACCACAGCCACCATGTTTGGTGTTGTTGTTGTATTTAGTAGTGTTCTGGAGAAAGTCTCAGTCTCAGGATAAGGCCAACTAAGAACTCTATTATTTACATAATACTATATAAGCTCTCATCAAGCCTCCAAAGCTAGCATCTTTGGTGCTGCTCTCTTTTCTTCTCCCAAGCCTAGTCTCAAGTGACTGTTCCATCATCACTCTTACAGTGGGAAGGGTTGCTCTCACTGTCTTCAGCAGTAACCCTTTACATCATACTACATGGTCCTCGTCATTTTCCCGTGCCTGCCAATTCAAATTCCTGGCATACCAACTGCATTCAATAAAAACTGAGCAAAGTGTGCAGACATTTCCAAGCTTTGGGATTGCAGATACAGACAAAGAGTATCTCAGAGTTCAGTAAAATTTGTTTGCACAGTGTACTGCCCAAGTGGAAAACCTGGGTAGGGTGATGTGGTGATGTGGGGGTGTGGGCATTGGGTAGATGTTCGACTTGCCACCTGAGCACTGTGGATGGAAACCAATGCTGGGTGGTTTCTGAAATGGGCGCCTGATCTGCAGTGCCAGTTTCTACACCCAGGTGGAAAGTTTAAAGTCTGCCCTGGCATCTCTTGGTGTGAACTGATCTGTGATTTATACTAAGATAAATACCTTCACAGTACTGATCTGAGCTTGAATCATCTGCTAATCCCAGATGGTGATGCTGCAGTGAGCTTTCCTTTTAGCTTTGTGATCCATGTAAATAACCAGCATCAATAAACAGTATTGAGGTTACATACACATTACTTTAAAACCTAGCTTTAACATTTCATACCAAGTTTGTTCAGTACTGTGTACTTTTATGACAGGTGGACAGAATTACTTGATTAACACCAACTTTATGCACAAAGCGACCACAAAGCAGGGACTCATCAGAAGATAATCAAAGAGGTAGCATCCAAAAAAAGACCAGCTGATAAATAAATAATGTGGGATTTTTGCTGACAGGATCATCAAGAATTATTAAGCAGCGAAATGCTTAATTTAATGGCACTTCACTCAGTTTTATTTATTGTTCACTTTGATTACAATTTTTGAGCTTCATTACACAAATATCAAAGTCTTTCTTTTGGCTGGCACTTGGGTCTTGCAAAACACGCACATGCTTCTGCTCCAGCCTTGAAGAATAGCTACATAGGAACATGCGAACATTAGGAGCAGGAGAAGGCCACTCGGCCCTTCGATCCTACTCCGTCTTTCAATAAGTTCATGGCTGAACTGATTACTCCACATTTCCACCTACCCCCGATAATCTACGCACTATTTTAGTCAGCACACACTCCACAAATCTAGCCTCACAACCATTACTTCTTCATTTTTCAATCCCCCCACCTCCAGGCTATGTATTTTGTTTTCTAATCTTTTTTCCCTACTTACCTCACTCTAGTTTGACATTTTTCTTATTAAAATACCTCACGTAATCTTTGTGAAGCTGAGAAAAGATAGTACGGGGTAGAATTGTATTCTGGAATACTTAAAAGTGCATGCTTTAAGGGAGAGATCAGCAAAATCTGTCTTGGAGTCCTTATCTGATTTCACTACTGATCTATGCACTTCAGATTTTAAAGCCAAGAGAAGTGGATATCAAGTATTCTTTGGGATTAAGTGATGTAGAGGAGTGAATCACTGTTTAATGTTTGCGATCCCACTTTAAATCCAGTAGTACTTGATTCTGACATTAGGTGCTTGAAATGAGAATAGGTTTCATTTCCCTGTGCCAACGTCGCTCACTTTGATGACTGAATCGGGGTCAGTGTAGTAACAGACTGTACCAAAGAGGGGTAGATGGTGGCTCAACCCATCATTCCTCACTCAATGGGGGCCTTTTTCCACTTCTCTACTGTAACTTCAGTCAACCTTTGGAGAAGCAGGAGAATCCTTTAGTAAATTCACACCCAATGGGTTCATAATCTTAGTCAGGGGGTTTTGGGGGTGGTGCTGGTAGGGTTGGGGGGGGGAGTGAGTGAGGAAAAAGAAAAGAAAAAATTAGAGGGGAACTCAATGTACGTCATTTTTAGAGATAATAAAGAGCAGGGTGCACAATATGTAGGAAGAAACCAATGAGAGTGGGGTACAAGCCAACATAAAATGGTCATTTTGAAAATATGTAATACAGTTCCCTACGTGCAAAAGTGCAGTTAGAGCTTTTAGCATGACGGAATCAGTCACTCTCACAGTCAGTAAATACTGTAACTCTCTAAATAAAGATTTCAAAGAGATGTAAAGAGAGACTGAAAATCTGGTTCTTGCCTTCTGAGTTTGTCAACAAGAATCAAAGTATTTTCAGACCACTTTGCACTGGTTGCACTCACAAAGAAAGCAAAATGCGAAGCTGACCCCTTTGCATTGCTGCAAAATAGAATCTTTTTCATGGTGGTTCAAGATGTACGGTATAACTGCAGTGGGAATACAGCTAGTCCACAGACAAGTGTGTGTTTCCATCTCACAATGTGAGAAATATAAATTTCAAGGTTTCATTTTTTAATTAAAATTCCAGGATTTATGAAACCTTCAAATCCACACTTAATTGATGTGGCGATGCAGGTTTTAATAGGAGGGCCATGAATTGAGATGAAAACACATTTTATCTGCTGAAAACTTCTTCATGTTTTTTCACAGTCACAAAGGGAATAATTAGGGCTTCATCTTTGTATCTTACTCCACAACAAGGACCTCAAGCAATTCCCTCTAGGGTTCTTTTGGTGCTGGTGTCCCATTAAGTAAGAACTTACGAAAAATGGAGAAGCTGAATTTTCTCTTTAAAGAGAAGGTTGAGAGGAGATTTGATAGAGGTGTTCAAAATCATGAGGGGTCTAGACAGAGTAGATAAAGAGAAACTGTTCCCGATGGAGGAAGGATCAAGAACCAGAGGGCACCAATTTAAGGTGATTGACAAAAGAACCAAAGGTGACATGAAGAAAAGCTTTTTTTTCATGCAACGAGTGGTGATGATTTGGAACGCACTGGCTGAAAGGGCGTTGGAGGCAGATTCAATCATGGCTTTCAAAAGGAAATTGGATGAGCACCTGAAAGGAAATATTTTCAGAGTTATGGGAAAAAGGCGAGGGAGTAGGACTAGCTAAATTTCTCTTGCAGAGACCTGCCACAGACTGAACGGGTCAAATAGTCTCGTCCTGTGCTCTAACAATTGTATGATTCTATGATTCGAATGATGTTCGGAAAAAACCCTTTTGGGCCTTGCAGCATATCCCACAGAACTGTGATACCTTGTGTGTCACAAAAAGCAGATTAAAACACAGGCTAAGTATTTAGGGGGATGTCTGGACAATTCTTCTCTGGCTCCTTTAGGCAATAAAAACTAGTCCAGGAGACCACCTTGGACCAGATTAATGTCACTCAGCACCTGCTTTTTGTACGAGATGATCTCCATCCCAGACAGAAACAGGTCCAGCTCTTGTTTGAAGGAATATGAAGTGCATTTCACATGCAGCCAGCAGACTTGAGTTAGAAGCCTTAGTTTTCCGAGGGCGCATTGGCAGTAAGGAACCTTGCCGGCTGCCAGAGAAAACTTTTCTCATCCAAATGGATGGAGAAAATTGCAGGCATCATGACAAAATATTAATTTTAACTTAAATTGGTCTCATTAAACTGAAACCCAATTGAAATTGGCAACCCTGCTGAAATAAACTGAAATAATTTCACCATAAAACTGACAATTTTCTGGTTCCCAAAATAGATGCTCTGATGCAGGCTTGCAGAGTGGGCGGATAAATGGCAAATTAAATTCAATATAACAAAGTGTGAGGTGATTCATTTTCAGTAGGAATAATAAGGAGGCTACTTATTCCTTGGAAGGTAAGAAACTAATGTTCTGAAATTTGGCTTTGTAGCACCAGGTTTTTTGATGGTACGAGTGTTGTTTTTCCTCCAAAATGGTGTCCGCGACGAGTGCAAACTTCCGGTGCTAGTTACGCTGGATGCCATTTTAGTGAGGGCTTTAGTGTGCGTGCAGGGTTCATCTGCTAGAATTATGCGAAGTAGGCAGATCAGTACCTCAATCGGCGTTTAACACTGATTTGACGCCAGCGCTGCCATTTTGAAGCGCAAAGTCAACTGCTATACGGGTACCGGTTTAGGAGGAGGAGGAGGAAGAGGAGGAGGAGGCAGTCATCACAGTTACTTTCTGACCAGGATGTCCGTGATCGACTCATCCGACTACGTCTCACGTAAATGTAGTCCAATTCCCAATTCACCAACCATCTCACACATTACCTTCCCACTGTTCCTGACCATCACAGTGTCCTCTTGGCCACAATGAAAAATAAAAGCCAAGCAAATTAAACATTCCAAACCTAATTTATAAATCAAACCATGCCACATTCCATACAAGGGTCAAACAATCAATCTTGTGCATTCCCTTAGTGTCTGTCTTGTGGTGACTTTGTCTGTCCTAGTGCTCCTATGCAGTGCCACCCCAGTGGCTGCAGCATGACTGGTGAAGGCTATGGACTTTCAGTGGAGGAGACTGCAAATGGCCTTGGAGGACAATGTCGAATTGGGCCTAGAAAGCCTGGCTTCAAACTGCACCACCTTAATATGGGCGGCAACAATCTGGACTGGTTGGCTGGCAGGCAACAACAATGGCATTGGCAGACTGGAAGTGTGGGGGGAGCAGGGGTGGCGGTGAATGAAAGATGTTATCCTGAGTGAGGGCAGCAAGTTCTTGCTCCACTAAGCTGGTGCTGCACTCCTGTGGTGGCTCCTCAGCAATCCTAATCATTTGTTGGAGCACAGATTGCTGGAATGCTGTGACACTGTGCAAGCCCCTTTGAACACTGATATCTGCAGCCAGGATGGCAGCAGTCTGAGCTTGCATAACATCACTGCAGCATTGAGACATTGAGATGTTGCGTAGCTTCTGCTTGGGTTGCAATGGAAGCTAAGGCATCAGCCTCAGATGCTGTATCATGGTTGCGTCCACAGATGTTCTCTTCATGTTGAGCTTCAATTCCACTCTAAAAAGATGGGCTCCAAGCTCTGCACAAAACCCTGTGGCAAGTTGGTGCCAGACTCCTCCACGCTCATTGATAGTGACAGCAGGCTTTCTGGCTGGCCTGCCAACATACATTTCTTTGTCTATAGCCATCAGCCTTCTTCTGAAGGCTGTCACAACAAAGTGTTCATCCGAGTCCTCTGCAGCAGAACTTGTATGCAACCTCTCCCTCTGGTGAACTGGCACTTGTGCTACTCTTCTCCTCTGCCCAGGCTACAGGTCACTCCTGCACAGTATCTCAACATGTGCAGATCCCGTCTCTGAGCTGTCCTTTAAATTATGCGCAGTCTCAGTATCTGAACTGGTGGCTGTGAGTGTGAGAACAATTTATGGTGTTTCTTCTTCATCATTGTCTTTCAGCTCTTCCACCACTGCCTGGCCATGTTGCATTCTTGGGTATCTGAAAGGAGAAAGGCACAAGGTTGTGGTGGGGTTAGAGGGCAAAGCAAGAGGTGCACGTTTATGCCTGCATCTTGTGAATCTGAAGAGATTGTGGGATGAGGGGGAAGTAGGGTGTGAGAAGGAGGATTAGGTGTGAGAATACTGTCATCTTTGATGGTTTCAGCCACCTCCCCACCACTGGCTACAGCCTCAGTCATTGCAGCTTCAGCGCCATTGCGCGCACCAGCTCCTCCATCATGATGAGGACATGCTGCTCCGCCTGCCCCCATTGGTTAGGTGCTGTTGCCTTCGCTGCCCTGCAAGAGAGAGGGAAGTGTGTCAGTGAGTGTGGTGCAATGTGTTTGTTTGATGAGCCTAATAGCTGCCTGTGTGTGCAAAGGGTGAGATGTTGATGTGAGGCTTGCAGCATTGCTAAGTGTGTGAGGCTGAGGTAAAGCTATGAATGTGAGATATGAGTCATGATTGATGGAGATTGTTTTTAGGTGAGTGATAGGGGTGTGGTGCAGTGTGTGAGGCTAGTGCTGCAGCTGGTGAGATATGGCATGTGAAGATACATTCACTGACCTTGACCAGTTGTGTGAGGTCATTGAACATTTTGCAGCACTATATCCAGGTCCTCAGGGTTTGACTGCCACAACTATCTGCTCTCACGGCCTTTGCAATGTTTGTCTGTAGTGCCACCTGGCCTCTTGTGAACAGATGCCATCTCTTCTCCTCTCCACCTCCTGCACCAAGGCCTCCTGTGCACTGTTGGAAAATCTTGGAGCCAGCTCTCTGCCATGTTGTGCTATTCTTGTGTCTTTCCCAGGTCAAACTCACTTTTACAATGACTTCCAACACAAGCTGCAGCCAAAATGCACCTTCCCTTTAACAGGTGCAGGATAGCTTTAAGCAGCACAGACTAGCTTGAACTTGTACTAGCCTCCCACGATTTTGTGTGCCCTGCTCAGGTATGTAGCCATTCGCGCTGGCTGCATGCTACAATCATATAAATGAGCAGGCAGCACAAAGTTTGCATGCTGCTTTAGTCGGATTCAATGGGCATGGGTTAATTGCACATCACAATCCCCACGCCCATTTTCGAGGGCTAACCAATGTTGTTGCCTAAAAGTGATAGTGGAGCAAAGAGATCTGGGAATACAGTTAAATAAATTGTTAAAGACAGTAACACAAGTTGATAAGGCCATAAAGAGTGCAATGTATTTTTGTATGATTGCCTTTAAGAGTGATATCTTGATATCTCTTTAAAATCTTAGGATGCTAATAAGCTAAGCGTCAGGATGTAGTCATGTGATTACATGCCAGAGTCACTTTGCAACTGTAACACCTAGAGTAAGGTTCTGTAAATAATTTGCTCTGTATTTTATTTAATAGTTTAGCTGTAATAAACCTGTTTAGATCATCAGCATAACTGGACTCATTGCATCAGACAACATAAAGAATGCATTACATGGTGGCAGCTGTGTTGAGAAAACAAAGTCTAAGGTAAAACAGCTTTGAAAACAACCATTTCTACAGCCACTAGAGAGAAAGTTCAAGAGACATACTGGTCCAAACAGTGGAAATAAAAAAGAACTTACTTCAAGTTGTAGAAAACAGAGCTCAGAATGACAGGCTGCAAGTAAATCAGGTGAGTCATTGTGGCAATGGTTGAGAGATACTGATTGAAAAAAACCCTTCACATTGCTTAAATATCTGATCTCTTTTCAAAAGCTCCATGTAAAAAAAATGGGGAAGACCCGACTCCTCTCCCAGACTGATCCAGGTTGGTGCCATTACAGGAGGAGTCCAATTGCAAAAAGCGTGGCAAAATCCCGAGCTCTGCAGAGCCTCATCCACGCAGCCAACGTTTTAAAAAACTCATTAAATTACTCAAGTGTGAAGAAGAGCTTCCATTCACGCAGTCACAGCTATAAAAAAACCATTAAACCACTCGAATATGAACAATATAAACAAACTTTAACAACAACAACCAATTGAACTGCCTAGTGAACAGCTGTGTAAACAGGCCAGCTTAAGTGCTGCAAGCAAGATAAACACAAAGGACTGTCAAACACCTGCTCCTCTCAATCCAAGCAGCTAGTCTAAATAGCAGAAAGTTTCTTAAAGGGATATCACTCTTAAACATAATAATACAACACACAACAGGACAACAACCAATACATCGACAACATGCCTGCAAACCCAAAACAGCCAAGAGTCAAATCCATATACCCATACCATAACCAGATGTGGAAGAGTTGTCAAACCACCAAAAAAATATGGACTCTTAAGCTTCTATACTTGTAAATTTTATCATCTATATCCTGCATAACTAGTTTTGATATTTAATTTTATGTGATTTTGCTTGTAACATATGAGAGTTATCTTTGGAAAGAAGGGGGATGTTGTATGATTGCCTTTAAGAGTGATATCTCTTTTCAATCTTAGTATGCCAATGAACTAAGTACCAGGATGTAATCATGTGACTACATGCCAGGGTCTTTCTGCAACTGCAACACCTAGACTAAGGTTCTGTAAATAGTTTGCTCTATATTGTAAATAATAGTTTAGCTGTAATAAACCTGTTTGAGATCTTCAGCATAACTGGACTCCATGCATCGCACTGATGTTGCATCAGGCAACATAAAGAATGCATTTCAGTATTGGGGTTCATTTCTAGAGGAATACAATATAAAAGCAAGGAGATAATGTAAAATTTATATAAAACCTTGGTTAGACCACACTTGGGGTACAGCATGCAGTTCTGAACTCCATATTACAAAAAGTATATTGAAACACTGGAGAATGTTCAGCAACTATCTACAAGAATGTTACCAGAATTGAGAGGACTCAACTATCGGGAAAGATTGGGCAGGCTGGTGAAAAGAGTAAAAGTAGACTTGATAGAGGTCTTTAAAATTATGAAGGGTAAAGCTACAGGACAGTTCTCATTGCATCTTGTATGAAATTATGGGGTGGCCAAAGGTATGTTAACGACATTCCCATGGTAAATGGTACCAAGGTAGACATGAATGCTGTCGCCAAGATTGAGTCAGAACTAAGATTTCTGGAAATTCTTCAATCTAACTGCTGGGCTCTGAAATTTCGCTCTGGCTTTCCTCTAGTGCTGGGTAACCCTGATCCCTGCTTTGTATGGGTGAGAATATGACTGAAAATGCTATTGAAGTGAAAAGGATGGAAAAAGGGACACATAAGTCTCTCCTGCCTCTGCCTACAGATAGATGGCCAACCCTAACCCTCTTACTTGCCCTTGGCCTCCATCCTGACTGATGGAAATTACATTTGAAATAAGGCGAACACATAAATGGTGGTGTCCTTTTCCAATTTTCACTGGTGCCTACCCCTGATTTAAGCCATTAAGGGAGGCAACCAGGACCAGGTATCCAAGCTGTAGTGACACTTCTCTGTCACCAAGTGTTCACTACCACATAATGCATAGATGCATTTCACGGGAAGCTAGATAAGTGTATGAGAGGGAAATAAATCGAAGCATATGTTCATAGGGTGAGATTCAGTAAGGTGGGATGAGACTCGTGTGAAACATAAACACTGGCATTGATGTGTTGGGCCCAATGGCCTGTTCCTGTGCTTTAGTATTCTATGTATTTCTATGTAAAATGTCACTTTGGTTCTTTGAAATGCATAACCACATTACTGAGCTAAAAGCAAGCCAGCAACCTCTACTGGCACTGAGAGAGTACTGTAAGTTTCAGGGAATATTGTCAGCAGACAGGGATGGCTCAGTCACTATCTTCTTGGAACCAATGATAAAACAATAAGAACTGTAAACTGGATTTCAGGCAGCCTGCGAACAATGCCATAGGATATTCAATAGTAGAAATAAAAATAATTATATTAATTGATTGCCATGCTAATTGTATAAGCAGGATGCATAAGAGGAGTTTTTTTTTTAATTTTTATTAATTCACGGGATATGGGTGTCATTGGCAAGGCCAGCATTTATTGCTCATTCCTAATTTCCCTTCAGTAGATGGTGGTGAGCTGCCTTCTTAAACTGCTGTAGTCCATATAATGTTGGTACACCCACAGTGCTGTTAGGGAGGGAGTTCTAGGATTTGACCCAGCAACAGTGAAGGAATGGCAATATAGTTCCAAATCAGAATGTTGTGTAACTTGGAGAGGAACTTGCAGATGGTGGTGTTCCTATGCACCTGTTGCCTTTCTCCTTTTAGGTGGTAGAGGTCACGGGTTTGGGAAGTGCTGTTGAAGGAGCCTGGGCAAGTTTTTCAAGTGCATCTTGTAGATGGTACATACTGCTGCCACTGTGTGGTGCTGGTGGAGGGAATGGATGGGCTGCCAATCAAGTGGGCTGATTTGTCCTGGATGGTGTCAAGCTTCTTGGATGTTGTTGGAGGTGTGCCCATCCAAGCAAGTGGAGAGTATTCCATCATACTCCTGACTTAGGCCTTGTAGATGGTGGAAAGGCTTGGGAAAGTTCAGGAGGTCATTCCCTTGTTGCAGAATACCAAACCTTTGACCAGCTCTTGTAGCCACAGTGTTCATGTGGCTGATCCAGTTAAGTTTCTGGTTAATGCGAACGTAATCCTGTTGAAAGTCAAGGGGAGGTGGTTAGATTCTCTTGTTGTTGATGGTTATTGCCTGGCACTTGTGTGATACAAATATTACTTTCCACTTATCAATTCAAGCCTGAACGTTGTCCTGGTCTTGTTTCATGTGGGCA
This sequence comes from Heterodontus francisci, assembly GCF_036365525.1. Lineage (NCBI taxonomy): Eukaryota > Metazoa > Chordata > Chondrichthyes > Heterodontiformes > Heterodontidae > Heterodontus > Heterodontus francisci. The sequence continues at coordinate 27,022,308 of NC_090389.1, forward strand.
CGGACTGCTTTATTATCTGAGGTGTTGTTAATGGGACTCTGCACTGTGCAATCATCAACAAACACCCCCACTTCTGTCTTTATGTCAGAGGGAAAATCATTGATCAAGCAGCGAAGATGGTTGGGCTTTGGTCACTGCCCTGAGGAATGCTTGCAGTGATATCCTGGGGCTGAGATGAATGGCCTCCAACAACAACAACCATCTTCCTTTGTGCAAAGTATGACTCCAACCAGTGGAGAGTTTTGCCCTTATTCCCATTGACTTCAATTTTGCTAGGGCTCCTTGATGCCACACTTGGTCAAATGCCACCTTGATGTCAAGAGCAGTCAATTTCATCTCACCTCTGGAATTCAGCTCTTTTTTTCCATGATCAGACTAAGGCTGTAATGAGGTCTGCAGCTGAGTGGTCCTGTCAGAACCTAAACTGAGCATCAGTGAGCAGGTTATTGCTGAGTAAGTGCCACTTGATAACTGTTAGTGACACCTTCCATCACTTTGCTGATGATCGAGAGTAGACTGCTAGGACAGTAATTGGTTGGATTGGATTTTTCATGCTTAATATGGACAAGACATACTTGGGCAATTTTCCATGATGTGAGGTAAATGCCAGTGTTGCAGCTGTACTGGGACAGCTTGACTAGAGGTGTAGCTAGTTCTGGGGCACAAGTTTTCAGCACTACAGCCAGGATATTGTCTGGACCTGCAGCTTTTTCTGTATCCAGTGCACTCAGCCATTTCTTGATAACATGTGGAGTGAATCTAATTGACTCAAGACTGGCATCTATGATACTGGGCCCTCAGGAGGAGGTGGAGATAAATAATCAACTCAGCACTTCTGGATAAAGATGCTTGCAAACTCTTCAGCCTTGTCTTTTGCTTTTGCATTGTTACGACCAAGGTGGGAGGAGTGCACTGTCTTTTCTAGTTCCACTTTTCCACAGGTCACAACGCATATTTAAATGTTTACCCAGTTACCAATATGGTCAATCCTATTTTCTACTCTTTATCTTAGAATAAAATACACCAACCAGGTTTCTTTATTAAACATCAAAATTATCAGTTTATTATAAAACAAGACTTATCCAGTAATGAAGCAAAGCATTAACACAGATTGAAATTTGGATGTTCCCTTTTTAAATAGCCCTTATACATACATTCACACAGACACTGGTTAAAGAAAAGAAAGAGATTTTCTTTACAGAGCTCTTTTACAAAAAAAAGACAAAAAAGAATACTTTGTCCAAATAATTGTTAATTCTTGAAGAAAACAAATGAGATATGTTTTGTGTCAAAATGGCATACAGTCTGGCGTCCGAAAACACCATAGACGGGTCACTGGGATCTTTTCTGGAGATGTTCTTTTCAGGCAGCATGAGGATTAATCTGGCAGATGTTTCAAGCTTATCAGAAGAAACTCAGCATCAGGAGTTGGAGCTCTCACACACACTCGCGATGCAGCGTTTCATAGAGACAAGTGGAAGGAGGCAAGCTGGGTGCTTCTCTCTTGGCAGCTTGATCTCCAACTGCTGTCAAACACACTCCACATCCCAAATGAACCAAAACAATATCTCAGAAGTGGAACCAATTCCTGACCCACGTAAATTGTGGCATGTTACTTCTCTGTAAACATCTCCTTCAAATCACCAAGGTTTCTGTTGTTTATTGAGCTTAAGGCATGTGAAATTCAGTAAAGGTTTGTTTTCAAACATGACCTCTCAGTTACCCTTGTTAAAAAAAAATCAATGGAGTCTTTTCAGTTTTCCCATATAAACCAATATCCATAATTCTAAAATACAAATTCTCAAAAAATATTGAAAAAGAAATACTTTCATAACAATGTGCTGGGCTCCAGCATCATTGAAGGTGTGGATGTTCATGGCGCCTCCTCTTCCCATTAGTAGTTTAATTGTCTACCACTATTCACGACTGGATGCAGCAGGACTACAGAGCTTTCATCTGATCCTTTGGTTGTGGGATTACTTAGCTCTGTCTATAACATGCTGCTTCTGCTGTTTTGTCTGCCTGTAATCCTGTATTCTAGCTTCACCAGGATGGCACCTCATTTTTACATATATCTTGTGCTGCTGCTCCCGCTCTCCACAATGCTCATTGAACCAGGACAAGTCCCTGGCTTGATGATAATGGTAGAGTGAGGGATATGCTAAAACATAAGGTTACAGATTGTGGTGGAATACAATTCTGCTGTTGCTGATGGCCCACTGTGCTGTATAGATGTGACGTTTTCAGCTGTAGGTCTGCCATGCATCTATCCCACTTAGCATGGTGGTCGTGTTGCACAACACAATGGAGATTGCCCTCAGTGTGAAAACAAGACTTCTCTTCACAAGGACTCTTACCAATATTGTAATAGACAGATTCATCTGCAACAGGTAGATTGATGAGGACAAGGTCAAGTAGTTTTTTCCCTTGTGTAAGTTCTCTCACTACCAATCACAGGCCCAGTCTGGCAGATACGTTCTTCAGGATTCAGCCAGCAGTAAGTAGTGCTACTGAGCCACATTTTGTGGTGGACATTAAAGTCCCCCACCCAGAGTACATTCTGTGCCTTTGCTACCTTCAGTGCTTCTTCCAAGTGGTTCTCAACATGGAGGAGTAGTGATTCATTAGCTGAGGGAGGGCAGTAGGTGGTGATCAGCAGAAGCTTTCTTTGCCCACATTTGATCTGATGCCATGTGATGTCATGGCTTCTGGAGGCAATGTTGAGGACTCCCAGGGTCACTTCCTCCTGACTGTATACCAATGAGCTGCCACCTCTGGTAAGTCTGTCCTGCTGGTAGGACAGGAGATAGCCAGAAATGGTGATGGAGGAGTCTGGGACATTGGTTATAAGGTATGATTCTGTGAGTATGACTATGTCAAGCTTGACTAGTCTGTGGGACAGCTTTCCCAATTTCAGAACAAGTACCCAGATGTTAATGAGGACGTTTTTTTTATGTATATGATTTTGTTACATCTGTTGCATTGGTTGATGTCCGGTGCTCCATCCGGTTTTATTCTCATTATAGTTTTGAGCAGCACCTTGGTGCATCTGAGAGGCTTGCTAGGCCATTTCAGAGGAAAATTAAGAGTCAGCCACATTGCTGGAGTCACATGGAGGCCAGACTGGGTAAGGACAGCAGATTTCCTTCCCTGAAGGACATTAGTGAACCAGAATGATTTTTACAACAATGCAGTAGTTTCATGGTCACCGTTACTGATACAAGCATTTCATTCTTGATTTATTTAATTAGCTGAATTTAACTTCCCCAGCTGTCATGGTAGCATTTTAATTCATGTCTCAGGATTATTAGTGCAGGACTATGGACTACTAGTGCTGTAACATAAACACTCTGCTACCATTCCCACAAAGTGGACACTATTCACAAGCTTTCAGAGGTTTCTCTCTGATGGTTTGACCTGGCAATGTTTGTCTTTGCTCTATTTTGTGTCCTCAGTGAGCCCCAAAGGCCAGGAGAACAGTGCAAGAGAAGTTGTGAATCAGTCAATGAGGCAAATCTGGAATAAACACTTATCACTCTGGCCATTTTAAAGAGATTATGTGGATTTAACACATTGCTGGAAAGCTGCAGGCATAGGCTTAATAAACTAAATGTGTTAATAAATTAAATGGAAGAGATGAAATTATTCACCATCGCTCTTTGTCATTCCTGAGGCAAGCTAAATGTAATGATTTGCTCGCAGTTCCAGAACAGCATAATAATTAAATTCTTTACCAGAAGCAGATTTTTAGCATTAGTAGCACATGACACATTGCAGTCAGTTAATCAATCCTAACAGTTGTTAGTTCATTTTTATTAGTTACTCCCTTTTATCAAAGAATGTACAATCTCAACATATTTTAGTGTTCATTTTCTTTTTTATGGTCAGAACAGGGACATAGTTAACATGTGACTTCCTGAATCCTGTCACATAATGTTCTAATTTATAGAGAAGATTTTTCAGGCAAGTGTAATCTTTCAATAAATCAGCTGCTATCTTGCGCACATGTCTGTTTGCGGACATGTCTGTTTGCGTGTAATCCAGACATCAAAGTGCTCGGTTAATTATGAGCTGCTGTGACTAAGTAGATACAGCTGAACACATTTCACTGCAGTTATTTGTGATCACATTCATAGAGAAGGGAAAGATGTTTAAAGATATGAAAAAAGAGAGATGTTTTTCTGGCAATTGTACTGGATGCCTCAGTAGCCAGTTCAATTGGAACACGACAGTTTGCTTCAGAATTCTCTAACCCAGGATGCTGAAGACAACTGCAGTTTACATTCTGTAATCTAGAATGAGATCAGCCATGGTAGCCAGATCCACTGTTTTAGTAGCAAATGCCATTACAGTTGTTATCCCTTTTGTTTTGGAACAATTACTGAAAGTTGCATTTGGAAATTTCTATGAATCTTCTTTCTGAGCTGTCAGTGAATTGTGCTGCAAAGTGAATGTGTGAAATTCCAGTGACAGCAAGGATCCTTCCTTGCATGCCCTCCATATTAAACAGTCTGCTCAATAATAAAAGTCCATATTTTTTCCACTTGCTTCTGTCTCTTGTGACATGCAGCCATTACCTATTGAGCTCATTAATGGTCTTGAATTTTCATCAATATTAAAGCAAAACTTCTGAACTCAAGCCATCAGCTCATCCTTTGGCCCAGCTCCATTAACCTTTGGACTTTGTAGCCCACATAATGCAGAAGAGATTATAAGCAGCTGGGATCATTTACTTGGAAAAGTTTGATTACTTTTTGTACATTTGTATCAACCTTCTCAATGATTATGTATACTGAGATTGCTTTTAAATAAATTCCCTTTGCACTGACTGCAGTGTCAAACTGGAAGCCAAAAGCATGAGGTATCAGAATATTTTCCATTATGCTAATAGTCACTGGTGTCTCTCTGCTAATAAGTGTCATCTTAATATAAAAATATTAGATGTTATATCAGAGTCATAAGGGAGTCCAAACAGAGGTGCTAGATTCAATTTCAACTGTATTTTTTTTAATTTTGTGGATTTTATTTCAGCCTAGAGTTATGAACTTTTGAACATGACAATATATATTAAGTCTGTTATTCTCCTGATTGCAGAGGAGATTTAGTCAAATACAATGAGGTGATATTGGTGCTTAATAAGATCGATATAGAACTTCAAATTGATAGCCTTTGTGCCAATAACACTGAAACTTCTTATAACCCATGGCCATATACTTATCCAACTGTCTTCCTCAATCCGATAACAAATATTTTATCTTAAATGTGCTTTAGCATGGCCTGGATACTTATGCATAATATTATTCAAAAGATCTAAATATTAATTAATTTTACTGCAAAGATAAAATTACCTTTCTTGAATTTCCAAGGTTGGTTGATTGTTAAGCAGATTCTTCTACAGCAACAATTTTGGTTCAGCCTCCAACCCTACATCCTATTCAGATAGGGGAGGCGGTGGCGTAGTGGTAATGTCACTGGACTAGTAATCCAGAGGCCCAGGCTAATGCTCTGGGGACATGGGTTCGAATCCCACCATGGCAGATGGTGAAATTTGAATTCAATTAATAAAAAAAAAATCTGCAATTAAAAGCAAGAATAATGGTGACCATGAAACCATGGTAAAAACCCATCTGGTTCACTAATGCCCTTTAGGGAACGAAATCTGCCGTCCTTACCTGGTCTGGTCTATATGTGACTCCAGACCCACAGCAATGTGGTTAACTCTTAAATACCCTCTGAAATGGCCTAGCAAGCCACTCAGTTCAAGGGCAATTAGGGATGGGCAATAAATGCTGGCCAAGCCAGCGACACCCAAATCCTTTGAATGAATAAAAAAAAATATTGGAAATTCAAGTAGTACCAATTTAAATTCAAATTCTAGTTATATTTAAGTTTCAGGCAGTATGTTAAAGAAAATATTTTATTCCATTTCCAAAAGAGTACAGTGCAGTTGGTAATAAAAAATGTAATTTCAAAGAGAAGGTCTTCCATCCGACATCTATAGGGTCTTTGATAAGCCAGCAAATATCTGGTTATAGGTTTAAATAAGAATATGACCATAACATCTGATTTAAGCAGGAGCCCACACAATCTACAGGCACTTTATTTAAGTAACAGTCTTAAACTATTGAAATTATTTTCCTTTCCTCTTCCATCTCTATCTCTCTTGCTCTTTTTCTGCTTCATTACAATTGTTAGGCAATGACCATCTCAACAAAAGAGAGTCTAGCCAGCTCCCCTTGACATTCAACAGCATTACCATGTCAAATCCACCACCAAGGGCGGCACAGTGGCGCAGTGGTTAGCACCGCCGCCTCACAGCTCCAGCGACCCGGGTTCAATTCTGGGCACTGCCTGTGTGGAGTTTGCAAGTTCTCCCTGTGTCTGCGTGGGTTTTCTCCGGGTGCTCCGGTTTCCTCCCACAAGCCAAAAGACTTGCAGGTTGGTGGGTAAATTGGCCATTATAAATTGCCCCTGGTATAGGTAGGTGGTAGGGAAATATAGGGACAGTTGGGGATGTGGTAGGAATATGGGATTAGTGTAGGATTAGTATAAAATGGGTGGTTGATGGTCGGCACAGACTCGGTGGGCCGAAGGGCCTGTTTCAGTGCTGTATCTCTAAACTAAAAAACATCCCCAACATCCTGAGAGTCTCTATTAACCAGAGACTTAACTGGACAAATCACATAAATAATGTGATTACAAGACCAATTCAGACACTGGGTATTCTGTAGTGAGTAGCTCACCACCTGACTCCCGAAAGCCTTTCCACCATCCACAAGGCACAAGTCAGCAGTGTGATTCACAATTGCCTGTGAGTGCAGCACAAAAAACACGCAGGAAGCTTGATATCATCCAGGACAAGGCCGCCTGATTGATTAGCATCCCATAAACCTTCACTCCCTCCACCACCAGTGCACTATAGCTGCAGTGTATGCCATCTGTTAGGTTTCTCACCCCAAGATTAGACTTAGGATTTTTGAGTGTGTAGACTTCATTCAAGAAGGCTGCCCAGATCTGTCTTAGGCCGGAATTTTACTGCTCCCCACAGAAGCAATGGTGGGGGGGCCATAAAATTGAATGGGAGGCCTCCACGTTTATTCTGGTGGTGAGAAACGACCCACCTGCCCCAGGCCAATCAATTCCCTTAAGTGGCCATTAACTACCACTGCAGGACCTCCTCCCAGCGGTAGCTGGGCAGCATAGGCCCCCAGAACACTGCCAGGTAAAACTTGGCAGCCCTCTTGGAGGTTGGGGGTGGGGGCCCCATGGAGGGCACCTCATCCCTGCCCAACTGCCCCCACTGCACAACACTCCATCCCCCACCCCACCCCCGCAACTCCCAACCCCCCTTGACTTGCTAGGGCCCAGCCGATTGTCCCAGGTGAGGCCCCAAAAACGTACCTTCTTTTCAGAGCCATCGTCCCTCTTGCTGTCGTTGGCTGGGTGCTCCTGGTGGCGCTGCTGGGACTGGGAGCTCCTGTCCCGCTGATTGGCCAGCAGCTCTTGGAGGTGGAACTTCCTGCCTCAGAGGTGGAAGTCCCGCCCAAGGACAATTAAGGGCTTCGGAAGCGAAAAATGCTGGCGTGGCTCCCCAGGCCTGGTGGAGGCGGGCTTGGTCCCCTCTTTTTGGCCAGTGGGCGGGACCTCCTGCCCAATGTAAAATTTTGGCTGTAGTTTCACTTTGGAACTGTGCCCCTGAAGGGTTGACTGACAGCAGAGTGAGCAGTTTTACAAGCACAGCACCGAGCAATCAGTCACTGAGCAATCAAACACAACATATTTTCCCCCTTGTAGACTGTTTTGAATTAAACCTTCATAAGTATTGAACAGGTACAAATTGAGTCATTTCTTAGAGTCTGTTTGTTTTTCTAAGTACACAATAATCTTTGAGATTTGAAGGTCTTCTATAATGGTGCTGAAATCGATGAAGATGTGGTTGTGGCTCAGCGAAATCATTTTGATGAGGTAGATGATCAACATCATGATCGTGAATCAGAAAAAGAAATGTATCCTCATCATCAAGATCGTTGAAATCTCCAGCTCTGCTCGCAATAAAGTGTCTCACGTTCCACTTGATGTTTTCATCCATGAGATAAGCATTGGTAGTGAGTATCTGTTTGATCTGCTTAGGTTGCAAAAGAGACAACACGAGCTTGTGGTTGTGATTTGAATGTTTGATGCGAACTCAATCTCCGACTGCGAATTGTGTTTTCCTTGCATGTGTTGTTTATTGGAGTGCATTTTTATTTTGCCTTGTCGTTTCGCGATTCCTTCTGCTTTCACTCTGATGTTCATGTTGGATGGCATTGATTGCTGAAAAATGGTCAGCGGTGTGCGAATGTTGTGACCAATCATAAGTTCAGCCTGTGTCTTTCCAGTGAGAGAGTGTGAGGTGGGTCGATGGGCTGAATCTTACAGATCCCCCATCTTCAGGGGTCATGGCGGGGTGGGGCAGAAAATGCCTCTTGATAAATTCAGCACCAGGCTCGGGGCCTTCACTTACCTTCAGGAGCGGAGAGCAGTCGGACCTCTTCAGGAGTTGGCGCGCACTGGCTGAGTTTGAAAAAAAATTCAAACAGTGACATCACAGGAAAGCTGCAAGGTGATTCATTGGTGAGTAACTGCTGTTATGGAGTATCAGTAAATAGCTGGGTTAGTAACTAAAGTAAAGAGAAAGGTAAGGTCTGCAGTTTTTTTTATATAGTAAGTAGATCGAGGAGTCAATTACTGGAGTAAGAAGGGATGATATCTTAGAAGGTTCCTCAAATGAGGCCATACGGGGAGAACTTAAAAGCAAAAAGGGAGCAATCACTTTGCTGGGAGTGTACTACAGGCCTCCAAACAGTCAGACAGAGATAGAGGAGCAGATATGTAGGCAAATCTCAGAGGGAACTTCAGTAAGGAATTCGATAAGGTCCCATAATGGAGATTGGTTAAGAATGTAAGAGCCCCTGAGATCCAGGGAAATTTAGCAAATTGGATCCAAAATTGGCTTAGTGGCAGGAGGCAGAGTGTGATGGTCGAGGGTTATTTTTGCGATTGGAAGCCTGTGACCAGTGGTGTACCGCAGGGATCGGTGCTGGGACCCTTGCTGTTCGTAGTGTACATTAATGATTTTGATGTGAATATAGAAGGTATGATTGGTAAGTTCGCAGATGACATGAAAATTGTTGGTGTCATAAATAATGAGGAGGATAGCCTTAGATTACAGGACAATATAGATGGGCTGGTAAGATGGGCAGAGCTGTGGCAAATGGAATTTAATCCTGAGAAGTGTGAGGTGATACATTTTGTGAGGACTAACAAGGCAAGGGAATAAACAGTGGATGGTAGGACCCTAGGAAGTACAGACGGTCAGAAGGACCTTGGTGTACTTGTCCATAGATCACTGAAGGCAGCAGCACAGGCAGATAAGATGACTAGGAAGGCAAATGGGATACTTCCCTTTATTAGCCGAGGCATAGAATATAAGAGCAGGGAGGTTATCTTGGAGCTGTTTATAATGCTAGTTAGGCCACAGCTGTGTACAGTTCTGTTCGCCACACTATAGGAAGGATATGATTGCAATGGAGAGGGTGCAGAGGAGATTCACCAGGACGTTGCCGGGATGCAAATTTCAGCTATGAAGAGAGACTGGATAGGCTAGGGTCATTTTTCTTAGAGCAGAGAAGGCTGAGGGGGGACCAGATTGAGGTATACAAAATTATGAGGAGCATAGATAGGGTAGATGGGAAGAAACTTTTTCCCTTAGCGGAGGTGTCAATAACCAGGGGGCATTGATTTAAGGTAAGGGGCAGGAGATTTAGTGGGGATTTTAGGAAAACTTTTTTCATCCAGAGGGTGGTTGGAATCTGGAACACACTGCCTGAAGGGGTGGTAGAGGCAGGAACTCTCACAACATTTAAGAAGTATTTAGAGGAGCAGTTGAAACGCCATAGCATACAAGGCTATGGGCCAAGTGCTGGAAAGTGGGATTAGAAAGATAGGCTTGAGGCTGGCGTGGACATGGTAGGCCGAAGGGCCTGTTTCTATGCTGTATAACTCTATGACTCTAAGTGACAAAATTAATATCCCTCATTCTTAGCAGGTGGGGGGTCTGCATGACAAATGTTCACAATTTCCCCTCCAACATGCTAGCTGTCAAACTGTCCTTGAAATCTTTGATGCCACCATTTGATTGCGGGTCGTATCGCGATGTCAGATGTTGGTGACTTCCGTTGCTTGCTAGAAACTCTGTGAACTGACCAGAAACAAACTGCAGTCAGTTGTTCGTAGTGATAGACTCCAGCAAACCCCACTTTGTAAACGACTTGTCAAGCATGACAATGACCAAAGTGGTGTTTATGGAATGTGCTGTAGCAATTTCTGGCTCTTGCTATGCAGATCAAGAACAAGAAGCAAAAAATGTTGATTGCAAGGGGCTGCATGCACTTCTCTGAAAATATCTATTTGGAGTTGTTGCCATGGTTTTGTTGGCCATGAGGCTGGTTGTGGAGGTGTGGGACATTTCTTTTGGGCCTCCTTATCTCGAGAGACAATGGATACGCGCCTGGAGGTGGTCAGTGGTTTGTGAAGCAGCGCCTGGAGTGGCTATAAAGGCCAATTCTGGAGTGACAGGCTCTTCCACAGGTGCTGCAGAGAAATTTGTTTGTTGGGGCTGTTGCACAGTTGGCTCTCCCCTTGCGCCTCTGTCTTTTTTCCTGCCAACTACTAAGTCTCTTCGACTCGCCACAATTTAGCCCTGTCTTTATGGCTGCCCGCCAGCTCTGGCGAATGCTGGCAACTGACTCCCACGACTTGTGATCAATGTCACACGATTTCATGTCGCATTTGCAGACGTCTTTATAACGGAGACATGGACGGCCGGTGGGTCTGATACCAGTGGCGAGCTCGCTGTACAATGTGTCTTTGGGGATCCTGCCATCTTCCATGCGGCTCACATGGCCAAGCCATCTCAAGCGCCGCTGACTCAGTAGTGTGTATAAGCTGGGGGTGTTGGCCGCTTCAAGGACTTCTGTGTTGGAGATATAGTCCTGCCACCTGATGCCAAGTATTCTCCGAAGGCAGCGAAGATGGAATGAATTGAGACGTCGCTCTTGGCTGGCATACGTTGTCCAGGCCTCGCTGCCGTAGAGCAACGTACTGAGGACACAGGCCTGATACACTCGGACTTTTGTGTTCCGTGTCAGTGCGCCATTTTCCCACACTCTCTTGGCCAGTCTGGACATAGCAGTGGAAGCCTTACCCATGCGCTTGTTGATTTCTGCATCTAGAGACAGGTTACTGGTGATAGTGTGGGACATAGTTTAGCAGATTTTTCACTGCGTGTACATGCTATCAATTTCTAATACGGTGATCTATTGCTGGCCACCAGACGGCTTCACAGGATCATTGTTTCATCTTAACAACACCCGGATGCCCTTTGTGGGTAAGATGCAACACCTGAGGCTGTAGTGCTTTGGGGATAACCACTCTATTTCCGTGTGCGATACAGTTGGCATCAAACAATGTGATCTCATCGCGTACTCTGTAGTATGAGACCAGTTCTTCTATTTTGTGAGGCCAGTTGTTTCTTAGGTACTGGCCTATTTTCTGCAATACTCTGTCTGCCCTGACTCTGCTTTCAACATCTCTCATGTCACAAGATTTGCAGTTGTATGTGAAATCATTGTGACTACATAATCTTCAATGTCACAAGTCGCTTTGCTATCGCTAATGCTGTCTGTGATAGTAGTGCAATTAAGCATTTCAGCTACTTGCTGCGTGAACCTGCAAGGTACTTGACCTCGAAGTTGTAATGATGAGGGCGATCAGACCATCGGTAGATGCATAGAGGTCAATGACCAGATTCTGATGTAGCTCACAATATGGTCAGCATTTGTGATGAGTGCGGAGAGTGAACATCCTACCATAGAGATACATGTGCCAATGTTCACAAGTGTAGATGCAGGCTAGTGCTTCCTGCTCTCCAGTGGAGTATTTACATTCAGTTATTGACAATTGGCGTGATGTGTTCGTGATTGTTCGTTCATTTCCTGCAATGTGCTGATTTTTTGTGACAGTACAGCTCCTAACGCATTTCCTGGCACGTCTGTTGTGACGTACATTTCCACATGTGGGTTGAAATGTGGGAGGAATGGCAGGGATGCTGTCTTTGCATTTAACATGTCAGATACCATTTGCTTTGCGAATGTCCATTCCCATTGTGTATCTTTGCACAGTCGCTTTTGAAGAGGCACCACGATCTCCACGTACGAGGGCACAAATATGTGATAAGGAACGATGCTAAATCTTTCGCAGTAGATGGGGTTGGAAGTGCATGAATGGCTTTGACATCGTCGTACATAGGTTTTACTCCAACCGCTTTCACTTTGTACCCAAGAAAGTCAATCTCGGATGCCACGATTGTGCATTTCTCCTTGTTTAGTGTCAAATTGTGTTGTGCGAGTTGAGTGAACACAGCGGATAACCGCTGATCATATTCTGCTTTGCCCCTTCCATGGACGACAATGTAATTGAGCGTCCCCTCGACTTCTGACAAGACTGAAGACACAATCTTCTGGAATGCGCTAGGTGCTGAACTTAGTCCATAGGACATTCTGCGGTACTGAAACACACCATCGTGTGTCACAAAGGCTGTAAGATGTCAGCTTCGCTCCACTAGTGGCATCTGAATACGAGTTGATCGCTTAATGTTACCATCTGCTTCCAGCTTTTTCAGCTCCTGTGACACTTCGGTGTGGATTGCAAATGGCAACCATCTCAAATTTTGTGAAACAGGCAGAATTAATCATGTTGACGCGAGGAGCATGACAGTACCCCTTAATCTCCCCAAATGCAGTAAATAAGGATGGATACCTTTGTGCATAGTCTGTTCTATCGATCAAATTAATATATGTGCTGCAGTGGGGGCTGCAAGTTTGAAACCAAGCTTATCAAACAGGTCTACCCCCATAAGGCTCCTGCCTTTGGCTACATAGAACATAAACTTATCGAGGTTGACATTTTTGGAATGCATTGGAACTGTGATCGTTCAGTAGACCGAGATAATTGGGTAATCGTAAACTTGAAGACTATCTGTCATACGAGTGAAAGTTATGAAAAATATCAATGGTAGAGGTCTTCACTCAATATGGATACTTGTGCACCCACATCAATGAGGAGCAACACTGAAATGCCCATGATCATGACTGTGCAATGCTTAAAATGATCCCCGTGCATGGGACCCGGCACTTTACTGCCCATGATAGTATATACATACTTTATTTCGCTGTCAGGAATAGGTTCTTCCACATGTCGAACTGACAAAGTCTTCTTCCACAACCTGCATACCTTTGTGAAGTGATTACATCTTTGAGCATGAGTTGCACTTTTTCCCTCGTGCTGGACATGGGTTTTGAATCCATGGGTATCCCCACAATTTGGGCATGTTTTTGAGGGTGACTGCCTATTATAAAGCAAGTGTTGATGAGCCTGCTGAGGTCTTTTAGTCCATAACCCTTGCACTGGAGCTGATTGGGCAAACAGTGTCTGCGACCCTGAGCCTGAGGGTGTATTTTTGTGTAACATCTACAAAACTAACATGACAGATTCGATTTGGAAAGCCAAGGTCATGGGCCTTTTCCAAAGTCAAATCATCATCCTCCATGAGTAGGTGTTCCTTAATTCACAGGATTGAAGTTTTTTCAATTAGTTGGTTATGAATTAGTTCAATAGTTAATGTGCCAAATTTACATGTAGAAGTCAACTAACAGAATGCTGCCACATATTATTTTACAGGCTTGTCATTTCCCTGGCATCGCTGGCGGAACATGTATCGTTCAATCATCACACTTTTCTTCGGGCCAAAGTATTTCTTGAGAGCACTTACTGCCTTATCAAATGTAGACGTATCATCCGTTAGCTGCTCAGATATATGCTGGTCGTCCTCTTCTCTGAGCCAATGCACAAGTATCACCTTCTTGTGGGTTACGGCTACATCGGGACCATCCATACCCGCAGTGAGCAAGTAGGTTTCAAACCCAGAAATCCATCTGTCACACGGAATTGGAGGATCTTCCTGTGATGAAGGGAAAGGTGCTGGGGCCGGTAAATTTTAATTACTCACCATCTTAGTTGGCAGATGTTATGTTTTGTACCCCAAGCATGAAGAAACTAGACTCATGATTTGTGCGTGTGCAGACTTTATTCAGATGGCTGCCTGGATCTATTTTAGTTTTACTATTGGAACCATGCACCCTCAGGGTTGACTGACAGCAGTGTGAGCAGTCTTACAAACACAGCACAGAGCAATTAATCACTGAGCAATCAAACACAGCTCCATCTGCAAGATGCACTGCAGCAACTGGCCAAGGTTTCTTCAACAGCAGTCCCCAAACTTGTGATATCTACTGACGAGAAAAACAAGGGCAGCAGGTGCATGGGATAACCACCATCTTTAAGCTCCCTTCCAAGTTAGCATCCTGATTTGGAAATATATCATAGTTCCTTCATCGTCTCTGGGCCAAATTCCTGGAAATCTGTACCTAACAGCACTACGGGAGTACTTTCATCATCAGGACTGCAGCCATTTAAGGCAATGGCTCACCACCAACTTCTCAGGGGCAATTTGGAAATGGCAATAAATGCTGGTCTTGACAGCTGTACCAACATCCTGTGAATGAATTTTAAAAATGCTCCATTAACAGAATGTGTCATCTAACTTCAAAAACTCTCCCTTTAAAATCTCAAATTTACTCAATAAATATGTCACAAACACTTTGGCCCAGAAATTATGTTATAGGATTTTAGCTTGTGAATGTTTAATGTACCTGCCTGAAATTCCTCTTTCCATTACATAAAAAAAAAGAAAGTCGAGCATTTATATAGCACCGTTCACCTCAGGGCATCCAAATACGCTATACAACTAATTACTTTTGAAATATAGTAACTGTTGTAGGAAACGCATCAGCCAATAATCTGAGCCCCAAGACATCACTGCAGGAGTTCCTCAGGGTAATGTCCTAGGCCCAACCATCTTCAGCTGCTTCATCAATGACCTTCCTTCAATCATAAGGTCAGAAGTGGGGATGTTCGCTGATGATTGCACAATGTTCAGCACCAGTCGCAACTCCTCAGATACTGAAGCGGTCTGTGTAGAAATGCAGCAAGACCTGGACAATATCCAGGCTTGGGCTGATAAGTGGCAAGTAACATTCGCGCCACACAAGTGCCAGGCAATGACCATCGCCAACGAGAGATAAGCTAACCATCTCCCCTTGACATTCAATGGCATTACCATAGCTGAATCCCCCACTATCAACACCTTAGGGGCTACCATTGAAACTGAACTGTAGTAGCCATATATATACGGTGACTACAAGAGCAAGTCAGAGGCTAGGAATCCTGCAGCGAGTAACTCACCTCCTAACTCCCCAAAGCCTGTCCACCATCTACAAGGCACAAGTCAGGAGTGTGATGGAATACTCTCCACTTCCCTGGATGGGTGCAGCTCCAACAGCACTCAAGAAGCTCGACACCATCCAGGACAAAACAGCCCACTTGTTTGTCACCCCATCCACAGACATTCACTCTCTGCACTACCGATGCATAGTGGCAGCAGTGTGTACCATATGCAAGATGCACTGCAGCATTGCACCAAGGCTCCTTAGACAGCACCTTCCAAACCCACAACCTCTCCCACCTTAAGGGATAAGGGCAGCAAATGCATGGGAACACCACCACCTGCAAGCTCCCCTCCAAGTCACACACCATCCTGACTTGGAAATATATCGCCGTTCCTTCACTGTCACTGGGTCAAAATCCTGGTGTGGGTGTACCTACCTCACATGGACTGCAGCGGTTCAAGAAAGCAGCTCACCACCACCTTCTCAAGGGCAATTAGAGATGGGCAATAAATGCTGGCCTAGCCAGTGATGCCCATATCCCATGAATGAAAAAAAAGCGCACAGAGCTAGCTCCGACAAACAGCAATGTGTGAAAGATCAGAGAATCAATTTTAGTGCTATTGATAAAAGGATAAATATTGGCCAGGACACTGGGGAGACTTTCCTTGCTCTTCTTCGAATAGTGTCATGGGACCTTTTATCTCCACCTGAGAAGGCTGATGGGTACTCGACTTAATGACTCATCCAAAAGACGGCACTTCTGACAGTGAAGCACTCCCTCAATACTGCATTGAAGTCTCATAATTGAGTTTCTGCTCAAGTCTCTGAAGTGGGACTTGAACCCACAACCTTCTGACTCAGTGATGAGTGTGCCATCCACTAAGCCTTGACACTATGGGGGTAATTTTATGCTGACGGTGGGTGTCTCGATGGGAGAAACCCACTCTGAGATCCCCAACTCGCCTCTTTTCCGGAAGGCCCGCCGGATTTAGTGCCAATCCGGCACTTACCTGGAGAGCGGCAGGCCTTCCATCGGATTTAGTCGTCAGAAGTCCAGTTCTTGGGAAACTGCTGACCAATCAGAGCACCACTGAGGAGGTGGTGGCTGCTGCTGCAACTGCAGCGAGCAGACACTGAGGAGTGGCTCTAGAACCAGGCTTAAGTTCGGTCAGGGCAGGAGGAGTCTCACGGGGTGGGGGTCATGGGGGAGAGGCAGAGAAGGGTCGGCAGAAAGGGCCTTTGAATGAGGGACTCCCCGCACCCCCACTCCCCACCCCAAGAGCTGGGAAGTAACCCGGACAGTTTGTCCTACGATGCTGCCCATATGGTGAGAAGGCTGCCCGCCGCATGGATAATTGCGGCTGCCCTATGATTGGCTAGCTGCTCTTGAAGGTGGGATCCATGTCTGTAAAGGGACGGATTTCCCGGCGCCTGAAACTTTGCTTTCAAAACAACAGAGGATCGCGCTGTCCGGGGTCGGGGGGATTGGTGCAGGGACTTGAAAAGGCTGAGATGGAGTTACCCCTGTCTTTTCAGCTCGGCACCGGGAGCCCCACAGGCTGCACAAAATCCAGCCCCACATTGCTCTCACCTAGCCATTAACAAGGTCACCCTATTTATTTCATCACATCTTAAAGTTTTGGATGTAGAATTTCCACTTGGGCTACTTCCAAACTCTCTGCTGTAACTTCAATTGAAGAATAGCAGAAATCCTTTCACAAGGCACAGTGGCGCAGTGGTTAGCACCGCAGCCTCACAGCTCCAGCGACCCAGGTTCAATTCTGGGTACTGCCTGTGTGGAGTTTGCAAGTTCTCCCTGTGTCTGCGTGGGTTTCCTCCGGGTGCTCTGGTTTCCTCCCACAACCAAAAGACTTGCAGGTTGATAGGTAAATTGGCCATTATAAATTGCCCCTAGTATAGGTAGGTGGTAGGGGAATATAGGGACAGGTGAGGATGTGGTAGGAATATGGGATTAGTGTAGGATTAATATAGATGGGTGGTTAATGGTCGGCACAGACTCGGTGGGCCGAAGGGCCTGTTTCAGTGCTGTATCTCTAAAATAAAGTAAAAAATTAAATAAAATGCGTAAATGGCCACTTCTCTGGGATTCCCACAGAGTTTCTGCCAAGTGGGATACGAAAAGGACCCCACAGAAATGTTAGCTGAGTAACAAAGCGTTGCATACGAATACTCCAGTACAGTTAAATAATGATTCATTAAAATATGATTCAAATAAGGGCTGGTTGAGATCATAATTTTAAGTACATTGTAACCAGTGTGTGCTGTGACGCAAATTGGATTTATCACAATATTAATCTAGCACAATGAAACTATTTCATAATCAAAAACTTTTAATATTCTGTGTCCTTGTGAAATGGTGATCAGTTGCTTTTCTTCTTTAAACAATCTGTTGACTGATTACTCACCAGCAACTGGCTCCACAGCTCAGTAACCCCAGAGATCCCTTATGGTTTTGGTTTCATTCACAATTTTTTTTTTCTCTCTATCTTAAATTTTTAATGAATATTTCTTCTCATTAAGATGATTAAATGCCAGTGCCAAGAAACAGAATACTTCTCTGCTCTTGCTATCATCTGTTTGAGTGAAGGACAGCAGAGGTCAAAGGATGTAGGCGTTAGATTCAGAGCGTCACTTTTGCTACCCTGCCCCAAAAATGTGCCCTAACTTCAATGAAAGAGGTGCACGCCAAACTGCATTAATGTACTTCCCATATCAGCTAGTTACATAAAAGCAAAATACTGCAGATACTGGAAATCTGAAAAAAACAGGAAGTGTTGGAAGTACTCAGCAGGTCTGACTGCCACCTGTTTAGAAAGAAATTGAGTTAACATTTCAGGTCTGTGACCTTTCATCAAAACTGGCAATGGTTTGAAATGTAATAGGTTTTGAGCAAGTGAAAGGGGGGAGGGGGGAAGAAGAACAAAAGTGAAGGTGTGTTATAGAGCAGACGGCAGGAGAGATTAAATGACAAAGATGTCACTGAACAAAGGCAACGGGAGTGCTAATAGTTGCAGTAAAAGACAAAGCATTAGTCCAGAGAGAGTGTTAATAACAGAATAATGAACAGCTCTGTCCAAAAGCAAAAGCATGGAAAACACTTTTAAGACAGTCATGTGGTTAAAAATAAATAATAAAATAAAATAAAAAAGACAGCCATGCTCTGCTATTGTTGAACTCAATGTTGATTCCAGAAGGCTGTAGCGTGCCTAATTGGAAGATTAATGTGCTGTTCCACAAGTTTGCATTGAGGTTCACTGGAACACTGCAGCTTCCCAGTTTCTCCATCTCTGACACATCTATTCTGATGTTGCAACCTTCGACAACAGCGCTTCTCAGATGTCTTCCCTTCTCCTCAACCAAGGATTCCCCCTCACTGTGTTTAACAGGGCCATCAACTGTGTCTGACTCATTTCCCACACTTCTGCCCTCACCCCTTCCCCTCCCTCCCAGAACAGCGACAGTGTTCCCCTTGTCCTCACTTTCCACCCCACCAGCCTTCACATCCAAAGAATCATCTTCTGCCATTTCCGCCACGTCCAGCATGATGTCACCACCAAACACATCTTCCCCTCCCCTCCCCTCCCCTGTCAGCATTCCGAAGGAATCATTCCCTCCACAATACCCTGGTCCACTCCTCCATCACCCCCAACACCTTGTTCCCTTCCCACAGCACCTTTCCATGCAATCGCAGGAGGTGTAATACCTGCTCTTTTACCTCCTCTCTCCTCACCATCCAAGGCCCCAACACTCCTTCCAGGTGAAGCAGCGATTTACTTGTACTTCTTTCAATTTAGTATACTGCATTCGCTGCTCACAATGTGGATATCTGTATATTGGGGAGACCAAACGCAGATTTGGTGACCACTGTGCGGAACACCTCCACTCAGTCCGAAAGCATGACCCCGAGCTTCTGGTTGCTTGCCATTTTAATTCAGCACCCTGCTCTCATGCCCACATTTCTGTCCTTTGCTGGCTGCAGTGTTCTAGTGAACCTCAATGCAAGCTCAAGGAATAGCACTCGACAGCCTTCTGGACTCAACATTGAATTCAAAAATTTCCGAGCATGACTGTCTTTTTATTTAATTTAATTTAATTTTTTAACCATGTGCCTGTCTTAAACTTGTTGTTCATGCTTTTGATTTTGGACAGCTGTTCATTATTCTGCCATTAACACTCTCTCTGGACCAATGCTTTGTCTTTTACTATAGCTATTAGCACTCCTTTGCCTTTGTTTGGTGACATCTCTGTCATTTAATTTATCCTGCCCTTTGCCCAATAACACACCTTCCCTTTTGTTCTTCTTCCCACTTCCCGCTTTCACTTGCTCAAAGTCTATGACATTTCTAACCATTGTCAGTTCTGATGAAAGGTCACAGGCCTGTAACGTTAACTCAGTTTCTCTCTCAATAGCTGCTGCCAGACCTGCTGAGTACTTCCAACACTTTCTGTCTTTATTTCAACTAGCTACATGTTGAATTATGGGCAGGTTTTCACACTGGACTTCATCCCACAAGGAGCTAAGTTGAATCACTTCAAACAGCAATAGTAATAGTCTAGTGGGTCTTAGAAGCAGCCAGTGTAATACTAAGTCTTACTGACCAGAACGTCTCCATTTTTCATTCTTGGTGTGTTCTAAGTCTTCTGATCTGAACTGGAGCAGATACTGATGGCCTATGCAGGAAAAAAAAGTATTGCTATCTGAGTGTGAGCTCATAGGGCATCAGGTGAAGCCAGAATAGGGACTGACTATGATGTTATCTATGTTTGAATAGCTAACCAATACGTACTGTCAGCAATCACTCACCACTGGAGGGATGGCAGCCTTTATGGAATTGACAGGAGTGAACCCCTTTGGGAAAGGTGGGTGAAAAATGGCAATTAGTAAGCACTCCAAATTTATTGCAAGTATTTACAGCACAAAAACAGGCCATTTGGCCCAACAGATCCATGCCAGTGTTTATGCTCCACAAGAGCCTCCTCCCACCCCTCTTCATCTCACCCTATCAATATCTCCTTCTATTCCTTTCTCCCTCATGTACTTATCTAGCTTCACTGAGGAACTTTACAGCCAACAAAGAGAACTATTTGATGCTGTCACTCTAGAATTGATTTAAACATAGAGCCTCCAGTTCAAAGGTCAAGGCATTAAACAAATGCTCGCAAGAGAACATTTTATGAGTTAGTGTTCCTGGTGCAGTGCTTTGTACACTGGGAGACCTTCAGGTATGGAAGTCAAAACATCCTAGATAGTTTTCCATGATTTCACACTGCCCCTCAGACACAAATTCCCAATATTTGCTCCTGCCGCATGAAGTTCTGTGCTGGGCTTGCCAATTGAGGAAATCTACTCCAGGGTCTCAAAATTCTGAAATTGCATCTTCTGTATTTTGTTCATAATCAATTCAAAGAAAAATATTGCTTTCCAATTTACCTACTTCTATCATTTAGAAACCCTAGATTATATCTTCTCCAAGAACCCTCTTTGCTCCACTCTTCTATTCCATTTCTATCAGTTGCAATAAGTCTTGCAGGCAATTTATTTTGAATTAATATTACATTCTTGGACCTAAACTCCTGATTTCTGCAGTATTCAATTATTAATCATCATCTCATATTGCTGAGACATCTCCAAAGGCTGATATGAAATCTTTCCAGAATGTTTTCTGAGCTCACCAGTATAGACGCACCAATATAAAAGGAAATCTGATTATTTTCAACAGTGCTTTGAGGAAGTATTTGCTTTAGTTTATAACAACAATTTCTGTAGACTTAGTCATTTCCAATAACTTTGCAATGTATGAATTTCACTATTTCAAAGTCAAACTCATAAGCAAGGACTTTTCTCTATGAATTAGAAATTGCTGGTTGGGGGGAGTGAGTGATATAATGGGATAGATAGTAACCTTTCAACTGGCAGAACTTGATTTGAGATTCCATCCAAGTGATCCGATTAAAGTCTCCTCTATCTGATGACTCTAAGGGCATAATGTGAAATGTCTTCGGACAGTCTCAGTCTAGTTCCAAGCAGCACAAAATTGTAATGGGAGTGTTTAGTGGGTAAGCAGTTTCATAAGCAGAACAGACACGATGTGATGAATGCTATTTTGCCATTAATTGATATCTCAGTGAGAGTTGCCACAGGATGACTGGTGTGAGAAATGGAAAACAAATGTCACAGTGATGTGTGAGGGGTGTTCTTCCCACATTGAGGTTGAAGAATATAGTTGGCACTGCACAAGAAGCTTTATTCCTCCCTGGTGTTATACTTGATTGGATGTCCTTGATACAGACTCTGCGTGGTTGAATTAAGAAGAGTTCCATTTCCCAACAATAATGCCTCTCATATTGATGAGCACAAGTGTTTAAATTTTTTTTTAAATGTTGCCTCTGGGAAAAGTGATGCCATAATCTCACTGCCAGGTTCAAGTTCCACATACTTGTTTATAGTGTAGAATTCACATCTATGAGATGGGCAGGGAGTTTCGATGTTTAGAAGAATACACATCCAAAGGTGGCATCTTAGTATGGCACCATTGCAGGAATCTAAGGCTGTAAATTCAACTTTGGTGAGGGTGCAAAATGGATGGTACCGGATCACTTGCCCCTTGATAGCCTGTTGTGCAACCCACTTGATTTTCATCTCCATTCAAGTGGTGTAATGCAGGGTAATTAATGGAGGGCTGGTCCACGACCATTCATTTTGTACTCCACCAAAGTTGAATAACTTGTTATATACCCCACCTGATTTTCCTCTCCATTGAAGTTGTGTGTACCAAGTACCCAATCTGCTTTCACACGTTGAATGCCTGGCATAGTTCAATATTACAACCCAAAGTCTACTGGATCATCCAAACGGATTGGGCAGAATTTTGTCAGTGCAGTGGAGAAGGGATGGGAGGTGGGAGAGGCAGCAAAATGGCAGTGGATGGCATCAAAAGGGAAGCCCAACATATTTATGGTGCCAATGGATATTCCCAGAGGTGGTCAGGAGGAGGAGGCCGGGGGTTGAAGGCGGCAGGAAGGTATATAAGCCTGTTAACCAGCCAATTAACAGCAATTTACCAGTGCTTTACATTTTTGCGAGGGATGCAAGAGAACAATAGAGCTTCAGAGCCCCATCAGCGATAAAGAGGCGGAAGCTCAGTGGAAGATTAGTCTTGGCAGCAGTCAACAGCCATTGCGAGCAGTAGGGTGGCTTGGTAGGGAGGGTAATAGTGAGTAAAGAGCAGCAGAAGCAATCTGGAGGCTCGCCAAACTTGACAAGCACAGTGGAGGCATTCTGATTGAGGGTCCTCTCTGACTTGCCACTTGTGAGTACAGAGTAAGGGTGTGTGGGAGGCCTTGAGAAGTGAGTGCAGCAATTTGCAATGGGCTCATTCACTCAGGTGCTAAGGCCTCCAGTGAGGAGGACCATCAGAGAGGGAGAGAGCTGCAGCCACTGGGAGTGGGACTGCAGCACCTGGAAGAGCACCAGAGACTGGAAGGGACCACAGACGAGGAAGGCACAGAGGGGCACACAACAAGCCTCTTGCGCACAGAAGATGCTACCCACCAGAGAGGGTCTACCATCAGAGGCTCTGCTTCCTGCAAGTGTCGGAGCAGCAGTGTCGCCAAAGACAGAGCCTCTCCAGGGAGACGGTCATCAAGCTGTGTGCCATGATGGAGAAGAATCTGAGCCCAAGGGCACCCATTACCTGTGGCAGTGAAGGTCACCGTGGCACTAAATTTCTACATCTCAGGATCATTTCAGGGATCTTCTGGAGATATTTATGGGATCTCCCACTCTGTGGCTCATTGCTGCATCGAGATAGTCACCAATGCCATGTTCAAGACGGGCTGGCCAATATGTGCAATTTCGCACCAGTCCATACAGTCAGGCTGAGAGGGCTGTAGGATTTGAGGCCATTGCTGGATTCCCCCAGGTGCAGGATGATGTCGACTGCACACATGTGGTCATCAAGGCTCCCACAGACCAGGCAGCAATCTTCATCAACAGGAAGGGCTTCCACTAGCTCAATGTACAACTGGTCTGTGACCACCGCAAACGGATCCTTCAGGTCTGTGAAAAGTTTCGGAAAGCTGCCACAACACCTTCATACCAAGTACCTGACATTTTCAGAACCCCGTGCGCCTTCAAAGATGGATACTGGGTGACAAGGGCTACCCACTGAAGAGATGACTACTTACGCCTGTATGGAACCCTAGCACAGATGCAGAGGAGAGACACAACAGCTGCCACAGGACAACTCAAGTGGCCATTGAGCAGGCCATAGGGCTTCTGAAGATGCAGTTCAGCTGCCTTGATAGATCTGGCGGAGCCCTTCAATATACCCAGGGTCTTGCGTAATGTGGTGATGTGCTGTGCTCTGCACAACCTGGCACGAGAGAGGGGAGAAGCTTTGAACAATGGAGACATCCTGTAGCGTGATGCCTCCTCAGAAGAAGAGGATTTGGAGGGGGCTGCTGACCAAGCAGAATATGACGAAGACCCTGAGGGACCGCAGGCAAGGGGAAATGAGACTTGCGCAAGGTAGGCTTGCGGCTCACTAATACAGACACATTTCTCATGAGCCTTCCTTACACACCCATGCAAGCAAATAAATCTTCCACCTTCTATAGCCCTGTTGCCCTTTCCTTGAATTCCCTTACCATCCCATTGAACCCGTCATTACATCAGGCCATGGCATGGATAATGCATTGACCAAATGCGCTGTGGTCCTTCTCCTTACACCCTTTGTACAAGTCATCAAACTGTCAATGGCCCAGTGGTGGATATATGAGTAAATGATTCTTTTTGTGGTGCAACATATCAGATTTCAATACAGACAAGTTAACAAGGCCACATGGAACCGAAACCAAGTGCAGCTAGGTGGTGTTTCTCACATGCTTGCGGGTGCTGCTACACAGTGCTCTCTCTGTGCTGTCAGCTGAGGTGATGACAGGCTGCTCACGGCCTGCTCATGGCTATCGATGGCCATGGCAGTCATTCTCTGGTTGCCTGAGACCTTTAAGGTGTCACCATCAGAAGGGACAAGGACCTGTCGTCCACACCAAGAGCGACCTGAGAGGAGCCCCCAGATGCTTCAGGCAGCTGCTGCTCTACCCTTTCAGGGCATACTTATCTCTCCTCACTCACCTGAGGAAGTTGGACACCTAGCTATGACTCGAGGCATCTCATAACCTTCTCATACAGCCATTGCTCTATAGAGCTCATGGAAGAGGTGATGGCATGCATGTCCATGCATATCTCTGGCATCCACTATATGCTTTGCTGGATGTGGCTTTCCATGAGGGTTGCCACACTTTCAATGGAGGATGCCACGAGCGCACATGCCAGAGACATGGCTGCACTCATGACCTGGATGAACTCCTCCATCATTCATGCATGGATGTGCATAACATCTGGAAGGTCTGCCAGATGTTCATGCACCTCATGCTGCACCTCCAGCACCTGCCGCCTTGTTGATGACTTTGGAAGCATGCCATCAGCCTGAAGCTGTGCATCGCCAGGCCCTCCCAAAATCCTTCGAGTGCGAGCGGCTGTCTCTGTCAGCTGCTCAGGCATGGCTGCGCTGTGCTCACCAGATTGTGACAACTTTGCTACTTGCATAACAGTATCTGTGCTGGTGGAGGGTGCAGGGGAATGATGTGACAGTGCACCCTCTGAGGTCTCCTCCTTCTCCTTAGAGGTGGAAGGCAGTCTCGCAGGCTTGGCAGCTGCCTCTTCTTCTGCTTGACCTGAGACAGAGAATAGAGTGATAAGAGAGCAACAAGAGTTCCAGCATGTCCTTCTGACTACTCATCATTTGAAGCTTTATGTGACCAGTGATGAACACATGAGCTCCATGCTTTGTGCTCACCAGAGGGTCTATTGCGCCCATTCATTAGGTCACTCACTCTCAAGTCTCCACACCCATCCCACCATGAGCAATATCCTGTCCTGCCTCGCAGCTCCAATGCCTCTTCTTCCATTGATGTAAGGACCTCTATACATGGGATGCCGCCTCCAGTTCTTGTTCTTTCTTGCGCATTGTGAGCTGTCATCTCCTGCAAACATATAAAATTACATTGTTACTCGCCCACCATAGACACACACTATGCCTATGTTGTGGCAACCTAACTGTCCATCATGGCCCCACAGGGATGCCTCCTGCATGCGGCCATTCAGTTCTGGCAGTGCAAGGGTCAACTCTGACTGACCAGTGTCCTCCAGAGAGGCTTCCATGTATGTGGCAGCCAATGCTGCTGCCTGGGCATTGTTGTCAACTGGGTGGTCACCCTTTTCTCCGTATTCATACCATCTTTAGTCACATTTAATATAAAGATTCATATTATGAGCTCTCATAGAGCTCATAGAGAGCCACAGGTCTTTTTATTTGTCTTTGAAATATGCATATCCTATGAGTTATTAATTGGACTGTATTGATAATTACTAACCCAGAGGAGATGATACAACAGCAATCCTAACAGAGTTAAATCCCTTATCACCAACAACTTATCATCTATTAAACCACTTCCATTCAAAGAAGAGTTGAGTTAAGGTCCATTATTTTGAGTTAAAATTTGAATTCATAGTAATTTCATATCAAATTGCCAACTGCTAATCCCATTGACTCTCTTTCAATCTATATATTTATTATATACTTAATTTCATATATGGGCCATACATTTCATTGAAAAATCATTGTAAGTAACTGCAATGATGACTAGTCCATGCAGAAAAATCTTGTGTTTCACACACACCAAATGTCAATATTTGTTACAGGTACAGAACTATCTGAGCTAAAAATTCATCTGCCCCACTTTTTGAGAATGGGGGTTTGCAATTCACAAATTCTGCATGCCGGTTCCATTGGAGGTGGGCAGTATCCCACCTCATTACCATGATTGTAGTGTGGAGCTGAGCATCTTCCTCACTGCTGGCTTCCTCTTCGTGTTGCTGGTTGCCTCTGTGCTCAACAGGGGGCGGATTAGCACTGTGCTGATAGCACGAGGTGCAGCCAGCCTGCTGTTCTTTAAGGCACTCTGTCCCTCTTTAAGAGAAGATGCATTGAATAATGTTGCTGAAAAGTAAAACAGGGGAAATGAAACACCACGGCAGAAAAAGGGTTCCAGGGTGACAAATGCAGCGCTGGAGGGATAAGTGGTGGAGTTGGGAAGGAGAAGAGATGCCATGGTTCTGCAGGGGCAAGGAAGCCCTCGAGGACCAACCTTAGAAGGGAGTAGGAGCAAGTGGCCAGGGAGGTCAACTTTCGGAGTCTGAACCCGAGGACCTGGCTACGTTGCCACAAGAAGTCTAATGATGTCACATGGTGGTGAAGGTCAGTGAATGCATCTCTTACCCACCACAACATCAATCCCTCTTGCTGCTCAATGCAGCCAACCCCATCACTCGCCCAGCAGATCTCTCTGGCACTCAAGGCTCATACCTAACATTCAGATACTCCACTTCAGCTTCACAAACCTACCAATGCAGTTAGCCTTACACCCACCTGTTGCAGCCTTCACATATCTCCAGTTATTCAGCTATGGCAAGAAAATCATACAAACACAGTGCAACACAATCACATACATTCTGCCCTCCATCTTCCAGGACAAGGTGACACAATGGAAGAGAAGAACTGGCAGGAGACAAGGGCGCCTGCATGTCCTGAGCACCACAGAGGTGATGGCTCTCAGCATCATGGGGCTGGTAGCGATGCATCTCATGACATCCAGTACCACAGAGAACATTGAGGATGACAGTATGTTCCTACCTTATGCCCCTTGTTATGGTCAAGTCAGGAGGGGTTGAAGGACTTCCCTCTCCTTGTTAGACCACAACAGGTTTAATTCTTTCTTAAAGTGGATGTACTGGCCAATTCAGTTAGTGTTTGATTACTTACTTGCTATGATCATAACAAGAACCAATTGGACAGGTTTTCTTGAGTTAACAAAGAAAGAGGTTAACTTTTCTGTACCTAAACCAAACTAAAAAAAAACAAACAACGTGCCAACTTCCACTCTCACACACATTCTGGAGCTTGACACACACACAAATAGGTTATAGAGTCATAGAGTCATAGAGTTATACAGCACAGAAACAGGCCCTTCGGCCCACTGTGTCTGTGCTGGCCAAAAAGTACCTATCTATTCTAATCCCATTTTCCAGCACTTGGCCCGTAGCCTTGTATGCTATGCCGTTTCAACTGCTCATCTAAATACTTCTTAAATGTTGTGAGAGTTCCTGTCTCTACCACCCCTTCAGGCAGTGTGCTCCAGATTCCAACCACCCTCTGGGTGAAAAAGTTTTTCCTCAAATCCTCTCTAAACCTCCTGCCCCTTATCTTAAATTGATGCCCTCTGGTTATTGATCCCTCCGCTAAGGGAAAAAGTTTCTTCCTATCTATCCTATCAATGCCCCTCATAATTTTGTATACCTCAATCAGGTCCCCCCTCAGCCTACTCTGCTCCAAGGAAAACAACGCTAGCCTATCCAGTCTCTCTTCATAGCTGAAATGCTCCAGCCTAGGCAGCATCCTGGTGAATCTCCTCTGCGCCCTCTCCAGTGCAATCACATCCTTCCTATAATGGGGTGACCAGAACTGTACACAGCTGTGGCCTAAATAGCATTTTATACAGCTCCATCATAACCTCCCTGCTCTTATATTCTATGCTTCGGCTAATAAAGGGAAGTATCCCGTTTGCCTTCTTAACCACCTTATCTACCTGTGCTGCTGCCTTCAGTGATCTATGGACAAGTACACCAAGGTCCCTCTGACCTTCTGTACTTCCTATGGTCCTACCATACATTGTATATACCCTTGCCTTGTTAGTCCTCACAAAATGCATCACCTCATACTTCTCAGGATTAAATTCCATTTGCCGCTGCTCCACCCATCTTACCAGCCCATCTATATCGTCCTGTAATCTAAGGCTTTCCCCCTCACTATTTACAACCACCAATTTTCATGTCATCTGCGAACTTACTGATCATGCCTCCGATATTCACATCTAAATCATTAGTGTACACTACAAATAGCAAGGGTCCCAGCACCGATCCCTGTGGTACACCACTGGCAAAACCAACCCTCGACTATCACCCTCTGCCTCCTGCCACTAAGCCAATTTTGGATCCAATTTGCTAAATTTCCCTGGATCCCATGGGCTCTTACCTTCTTAACCAATCTCCCATGTGGGACCTTATCAAAAGCCTTACTGAAGCCCATGTAGATTACATCAACTGCCTTACCCTCATCTACACATCTAGTCACCTCCTTGAAAATTCAATTAAGTTTGTTAGACACGATCTCCCCCTCACAAAGCCATGCTGATGATCCCTGATTAATCACTGCCTCTCCAAGTGGAGATTAATCCTGTCCCTCAGAATTTTTTCCAATTTTTTCCACTGATGTTAGACTCACTGGCCTATAATTACCTGCTACCCTTCTTGAATAATGGTACCACATTCGCTGTCCTCCAGTCCTCTGGTAACTCTACTGTGGCCAGAGAAGATTTGAAAATTTGTGTTAGAGCCCGTGCTATCTCCTCCCTTGCCTCGCATAACAGCCTGGGATACATCTCATCTGGGCCTGGGGATTTATCCACTTTTAAGACCACTAAAACAGCTAATACCTCCTCCCTTTCAATGCTAAATTGTTCAAGTATACCACAATCCCCCTCCCTGATCTCTATACTTACATTGTCCTTCTCCATAGTGAACACAGATGAAAAGTAATCATTTAAAACTTCACCTATGTCCCCTGGCTCCATACACAGGTTGCCACTTTGGTCCCTAATGGGCCCTACTCTTTCCCTGGTTATCCTCTTGCCCTTAATATATTTATAAAATGCCTTGGGATTTTCCTTTATCTTGCCTGCCAGTGTTTTTTCATGCCCCCTCTTCGTTCTCCTAATTACTTTTTTAAGTATCCCCCGACACTTTCTATACTCCTCCAGGGGCTCCACTGTTTTCAGTGCTTTGAAACTGCCATAAGCCTCCTTTTTTTCCTTATCAAATTCTCTATATCCCTTGACATCCAGGGTTGCCTGGACTTGTTGGTCGTACCCTTCACCTTTGAGTGGGAAAAGGTAGATTGGTTGAGTTGAAGTCCATAAAAAAGGTATACAGTCTGTGGGGATTGGTGATTCGGCTGGCTTCCAGTTGAATACTGTGGTCCTGAGGCTTTTAGTTTGAAGAGTTAGATGACTGGTGCAGTGAGTCTCTTGGAGATAGTGTTGCAGATGATTTCCTCCAAAGGGGTTCCTGATTGTCGTCAGAGTATGCAAATGTTGTCAGTCAACAAGCAGGATTTGAAAGCTTTCTGGCTGGACTGGAGAGCGAGAGTGTGAGGGACCCCCACTTAGGGTCTGCTCATGTCAGAGAACAAAAGCTTCTCCTTTGCTGTGGAGAAGGACACCAGCTTGAAACCACAGATCGGGAGGGACTTGTCACATGACAGTCACTCAGTCATCCAAACATAGCAGTTTGGCAGTATTTCTCTGCTTGCTGAGAGAACAGGTAGTTCCTTTCAACTTCATGGGTCTTGGTTCTCACTGTGAAATAAGCAAACATTTCATCTTTCTCATCACAGTCCTTTGCAATGTAGGAGACATTGTAGTGCAGCAAACTAGGTGATCATCTTCAGCTGAAAGGATGACTTTGCTGTCAGCTTGTCTTTTTAAAATGTCTTTTAAAAAAGTACAAATTCAGATCTCCAGCCAGTGGATTAAAGAAAATTATCATTCAACAGAACACATGGGCATAACACCTTCTCACCACATGAAAAGAAATGTGACAACAAGAATATTTCATTCTGGCCACAAATTAAAAAGAAACTGTACACATACACTTATCAGCCTCACTGTCATAGCTATGCTCTGGTTTATTTATTTTTTTAATTGTACACAAGCACAACTGGGGAACTCCGACTGCTCTGACTGGGCTCAATCAGCTTGTGCTCCAGCATACATTGAATTTCTTTGTGTATTTCTACAATATCTTCCTTTTCCAGTTTCTCAATATTTTGTCTATATCAGTGAACTCAACCCTGGATTCAAAGTTGTTCATTACTTTGTAAAGATCGTCTAGTGCTTTTTGTACATGTTTTTCCTGTGCTCATCCAGCCTGGCCTACAATTCCTCCTCAGTTAGGATACTTGACTTGCAGTCACCACCACCACCACCACCCTCCAAATCTACATTTTTGGGCTTAGTGTTTTCCTTTGGCATTTGAGCTTTTCTGTGTTTCCCTGCAGAATTTTTAATTTCTAGGTCTTTAGTCTGAATTTCCTCCCGAACCTGGATCAGTTTCCTGGGACCTAGGCGATAGGAATTTTGTTTTATTTTGGATTTTGCAAAGGTCTCTCCCACATCTACATTGTGTAGGGTTTGGGTTGTGCACCCTGGTTTGTCCCTGCAGATCCCTTCAAACGTTCTGAGCAGCCTTGGTCGGTCTGCTCTCTGTTCTGCACTTAAATAGGAGAGTTTTGTGTCTATTTTTATTTTTTTTATTTTAGAGATACAGCACTGAAACAGGCCCTTCGGCCCACCGAGTCTGTGCCGACCATCAACCACCCATTTATACTAACCCTACACTAATCCCATATTCCTACCACATCCCCACCTGTCCCTATATTCCCCTACCACCTACCTATACTAGGGGCAATTTATAATGGCCAATTTACCTGTCAACCTGCAAGTCTTTTGGTGATGGGAGGAAACCGGAGTACCCGGCGAAAACCCACGTAGACACAGGGAGAACTTGCAAACTCCACACAGGCAGTGCCCAGAATTGAACCCGGGTCGCTGGAGCTGTGAGGCTGCGGTGCTAACCACTGCGCCACTGTGCTGTCTAATTTCCCTAACATTTCAGTGTTCGCTAACCGGACAGATCTGTGCCCTAATCCGATTGGATCTCAGCAGGCAACCCATATTGGATGAAGAATTGGTTTAGCCCCTCCATCACTACCCTTGGCAGACAGAGTTTTTTGAGGGAAAGTCTCTGAAAATCAAGTAGCCACAACCATAATGGTGAGAAGATACTGGCAGTCCCCTTTTGGTTTCGGCAGGGGTCCGACACAATCTACCAGCACTCTGCTGAACGGTTCCCCAAAAGCTGGTATGGGAATTAGGGGTGCAGGTTTTATTGCAGGTTGAGGCTTCATGACAACCTGGCATGTGTGGCAAGTCTTACAGAACTCCACCACATCATTGTGGAGTTGTGGCTAGTGAAAAATGCTGTCTGATGCAGGCTTGGGTTTTTCTGATACTGACATGTCCAGCCATTGGAATCTCATGGGCTATTCTCAATATTTCCCTCTAGTACCTCTGTGGCTCCACTACCTGGTGAATCACTGTCCACTCTTCATCTGTAGGTCTGTGAGGCGGTCTCCACTTCCTCATCAGCACCTCATCCTTTAAATAGTAGCACTCTGGAACTCCCTCTGCTTCTGCTTCAGCTTCAGTTTGGGCAGTCTGTGCTACCTTTTTTAACGCCAGGTCCGCTTGCTGAGCCTTGACCAAGGAAGATCTGTTTAACCCATCCTCTGGGTCCTCTAACTTCCCAAAGAAGGTTTCAGATAACCAGACCGTAGGATCATCTGTCTGTTCATCCTCCTCTGACGGAGCTTGTTTAGCCATGGACCAGGTCACCACACAGTCAGGGAAAATGCCAGGGAACATTTCCTGTAACTGCTCTGTCTCCCTGCCCCCGCTCGGCGTCACTAAGAACATTGGGGAAGCTACCAACATCTCCCCCGCCAGGCCACTACCCAGGAGCAGGTCGACCCCATCCACAGGTAAACTAAGCACAATCCCCACTGTTACCCATCCTGAAACAAGGTCGCACCCCAGGTTATAAAGGTATGGGCATATACTTTCTACCAATACAGTTTACTAGCACTCTATGCACTCAGTGGGGCAAAGGTCATGCCCTTTCCCAGCAGAAGGGATGGGGTGGCCCCTGTATCTCTAAGTATGACTATGGGCTTACTTGCCTCACTCGAGAAGTATGGAGTCACTTTTCCTCTGGAAACAAAATCCTGGTAACTCTCGGATTTTGTTAAGTTTTCCCGTACTCTCAGCAGTAGGTTTACGAAGTTTTACTGCTGCAGTTAAAGCCACAGCCTGGTCTGCTGTGCTTTCCATCAGTGCCTCTTTTCTTGCACTGTCTGGTGTTCCCTGACTAATCCTATGGGTTTTCCCCATAACTTCCAGCAGTCAGCTTGAAGGTGACCTGTCTTGTTACAATGGAAACATACAAGCTTCCGGCCGTCGCTCCTGTTCTCAGCACCGTCCTTTTTGGCCTGAAGAGGGCCCATTGGCTTTCCAGCTCTCCTTTCTCGCTCATGACTGTTGATCTTCCTATCACCCTCCCACCTTCTATCTTTTTCAGTTTTTTGGAGGTGACTAGGGAAGGGTTTCTCTTCAGACAAGAACAGCATAATTATCAGCTAGGATTGCTGCCTGCCTGGCTCTTGGAACCTTTATTTCTCCACGTGGCTTCTTATGGAAAGGAGAAGTGAGTTTTTGAACTCTTTGAGGAGGATCACCTATCTAAGGTTTTCATAGGTGGACTCTATCTCAAGTGCCCGTATCCATTGGTCGAAAGCGAGCTGCTTAACCCTTTCCAACTCAATGTAAGTTTGTTCCGTCTGCTTTCGGGGAGTTTGGAACTTTTGGCGGTATGTCTCAAGTACTAGCTCGTATGCACTCACAACAACATGACCTCTCATCAGGCAACAGTGAATATACCTCATGGGCTTTTCCTGTTAGTTTGCTTTGCATTAACAGTCTTCAGCTGTCTACTGGAGACTTCAACTGTTTTGCAAACTTTTCAAAAGAGATGAAAAATGCTTCCACATCCCTTCATTGAACTTTGGTATCAACTGGGAGAACTTTAAGAGCTTAGCACTCAATCCTGAGCTAAGGGTCACTCCTTCCCAATTCATTTCGAACTGCCTTAACCTGAATTCCCTCTTTTCCTTGCCTGGTCTGCTGTACTCTCAGTCAGAACCTCTTTCTCAGCTTTAGCTTTGTGTACCCCAACCAGTCCCATGGGTTTACCTCATAACGTCCAGAATTTTGAATGAAGATGTCGTACCTTGTTGTAAGGATAACACTTTGGCTTGCAGACCTCACTTTTGCCCTCAGCACCCTCTTTTCCGGCCTGAGGAGGGGATCCTGGGGCATTCCCAGCTGTTCCTTCTTGTCCCCAGCTAATTGCCTTATTTTCACTCTCCCACTTTCTATCCTTCTCGGGTTTGTGGGGGTGACTGACAAAAGGTTTTGGCTTATTCACAACCTCAAAATCATCAGCAATTTCTATTGCTTGCCTGGCTTTTGAAACTTTCACATTATCTACATGAGTTCTCACTATTGAAGAGATTGAATTTTTAAACTCTTCGAAGAGAATCAGTTCTCTAAGGTCTCATACATGGTTTCCAGTTTTAATGCCCGTATCCAACAATCAAAATTAATTTGCTTCACCCTCTCAAATTCTACATAAGTCTGCCTCGCTAATCTCCATAGGCTCCGAACCTTCTGTTGGTAAGCCTCAGGGACTAACTCATATGCAGTGAGAATAGCCTTTTTTGCGATCTCATAATCTGCAGAAGCCTCTTCAGGAAGCATGGCATAAAATTCATGAGCTTTGCCCGTCAACCTGATTTGCATAAGCAGTGTCCAGCTTTCCTTTGGCTATTTCATTTGTTTAGCTATTTTTTCAAAAGAAATGAAAAATGCCTCTACGCCCCTTTCCTCAAACTTCAGGAGAGCATGTATAAATTTAAATAGCTTTTCGCTGGGTCTTGGGCTGGATTCAAATTCTTCCTGACCAGAATTTTCCCTGGATTCAAGACCACCCCTTTGTCTTAGCTCCATCTTTTTAAAATTTGAATTCCCTTGTTTCTTTTTCACTTTCTCTCTGAAATTCAAGCCTGAGTCTTTCCAATGCTATTGATGTTTCTTTTTGCTTTTCCACTTGTCAAGTTTTCTTAATTCTATTTCTGGCTCAAGTTTGTTCATTTCTATTTCTTTTTCTTTCCCCTGTTGAAGCCTAAGCTTTTCCATTTCTAAATGAATCTTAGCCACTTCAACTGCATCACCCTCTGACTTTCTATCTTCTTGTTTTTCCTCCTCTTTTTCTTCTTTTTCCAATTTTAAATGTGGGACTATTATGTCAAATATCTCTGCTTTTTTAGCACCTGATTTCAACTCTAACTGCAATTTTGCTGCCAACTCTATCAGTTTAACCTTGGTTAAAGTTTTCAAGTCACTGAGGGACACATTCTCCTTTCCCAGAAACTCTGCTGCAACTGTTAATGCCATTCTGATGATACAGCCTCTACCCAAATGTACAAGAAGCCTGGTTCTTTTTATTGTTTCGCTTTCAAACTATTACTCCCCTTATAATTCATGTAATTAGCATTGAATTTGAATCCCGGATGAGCCCCCAATTAATATGTTATGACCGAGGCAGGAGTAGTACACAGTTCAGTTCCACCACTCCACAGGCCACAAGATATTAATAAAGTTTCCTACCTACCGCAAAAAACAACCAAATTAATCAATTTATTAATCCCCAGAATAAAACATGCCAAACCAGGTTTCTTTAAACAACAACAAAATTTACTATTTATTAATAAACCAAGTTTTAAATGATAATGAGATGAATCTATATGCATGAAAAGATTTTATAACTCCCTAATCTTCCTAACCCTCATGCACACACATACATTCAATTACTAATGGTTAACCAAGGCAAATGGGTATTGATTTTATGACAGTTTCTTAGGGATAATAAAATAACTGGATTGTATCTTCTGGTAGTATTTTTCTGGATCGGTGAGGTGTCCCAGAGTTGAATAGTCAGAAACGCCTTGATGCCTTTCCAGGTGAAACTAATAAACGGTCTATGGTGGGTAGGCATTCAAGGTAGTTTGTCTGCAGCAGGCATCACACAGATCTTTCAGCAACAGGTAGTAGCAACAAGTCTATTCAAATCTTATAGGAGCAGTTTAACAGTAAAAACTTCCTTGAGAGTTCAGGAACTTCCTAAAACACAAAAGTCAACAGGACTTACTCTTAGCAAAGGAGCCTTCTCCACAGAGCACAACAATTACTGAAATCACTCTTTAGACAGGAATTCTTGAATCGAGGCAAGATCAACTTGCCACACCCGAAACATAAGCTTTCTTTCTCCAAAGAAGCATTTCTCCACAGAGTGTAGCAACTCTTCCTTTCTCTGGGCACCTTCTTCTTTGATACAGGAATTATTTTTTCAAGAGAGAGAGTTTTCTGGGCTGTATTTTTAGCCAGTTTCCAGCAGTAACTCTTTCAGCTGCTCATAGCCCCCGGTTTCTTCTTCCACTGTCAAAATGGAACTTAAAGCCTCCAACAGTCCAAATCACAAGATTGCCATAAATCTTTCTGTTGCTTGGATACTAGTTTACAGCCTGCACTCTTCAAACACTAAATGTCAACACTCAAGGTTCACAAAAAACACCCTTCTTCAGTTTTTAAAGGCAAACAGACCTCATAGTTTAAAAAAAAAACAGAACTCTTATGACAATAGTAATCTCTGCCTGCCTAGCTACATCCCTTAACTCTTCAACAGATAGGGCTGTTAACCTGGCCCAAGTTACTCCACTCGGTTCTAGGAAGGTACTGGCCTCAAATGTGGACATTTTAGTACTCTAGCACTGAAAACCACAAGAAAACCTATATTGACATTTTAAAATTATTGCTCGGGATCAATTTGGTTTCCCAGTTCCAATTTCCCGTTTGTCTTTGGGTTTGATTCTAGACGTGAGCCCCCAAATTTCTGTTATGGTCAAATAATGAGGGGTTGAAGGGCTTCCCTCTTTTTTCTCACCTTGTTAGACCACAACAGGTTTAATTCTTTCTTAAAGTGGATGTACTGGCCAATTCAGTAGGTGTTTGATTACTTACTTGCTATGATCACAACAAGAATCAATCAGACAGGTTTTCTTGAGTTAACAAAGAAAGGGGTTAACTTTATCGTACCTAAACCGAACTAAAAAAGAACAATGTGCCAACTTTCACTCTCTCACACATTCTGGAGCTTTACACATACAGAGTGGGAAAAGGTAGATTAGTTGAGTTAGAATCCATAAAAAAGGTATAAGTCTGTGGGGATTGGTGATTCGGATGGCCTCTCGCTGAATTCAGTGGTCCTGAGGCTTTTAGTTTAAAGAGGTAGATGACTGGTTTGGTGAGTCTCTTGGAGATAGCAATGCGGATGATTTCCTCCAACAGGGTTTCTGATTGTAGCTGGAGTATGTAAATGTGGTCAGTCAACAAGCAGGTTTTGAAAGCTTTCCGGCTGGAATGGAGAGAGAAAAAGAGAGAGAGAGGGACCACCACATAGGGTCTGCTCATGTCAGAGTCCAAAAGCTTCTCCTCTGTTATGGAGAAAAACACCGGCTTAAAACCACAATTAGGGTCAGGCTTGCACATGATAGTCACTCAGTTATTCAAACATAGATTTTAACAATATTTCTCAGTTTGCTGAGAGAACAGGTAGTTCCTTTAACTTCCTGGGTCTTGGTTCTTGCTGGGACATTAGCAGACATTTTGTCTCTCTCCTCACAGTCCTCTGCAATGCAGGATACAGTGTAGCAAACTCAGTGATCATCTTAAGCAGAATGTCTTTTTAAAAAATTACAAATTCAGATCATCAGCCAGTGGGTTAAAAAAATTATCATTCAACAAAAACAAATTGGCATAACAGCCTTCTCAATTCTCAGCGCACCCTCATCCTGGGATATGGCATGATAAGCTGATGGGGCGACCTTACCTCTTGCTTTCCATCTCACCACCCCCCACTTCCCTCACACCAACCTTCCCCTTCTGATTTCCTGCTTTCAGGCACTGAAGAATCACCACCTGCCCAGCCACAGCAACCCCAGGGGGAGGAAGAGAGAGAGCAACAGTACAGTACTAACTAAGAGGCCTCATCATTTTATCTGATACTTGTAACCATCATCTCAGATACTGGCATTGCATCTACCTTGGAGGCAAGTGTAGAGTTGGGATCAGGATGTGCTGAGTCATCTGGGTAAGTGTGGGTTACAGTTAGACAAGGTGGAAAGGATGGTTCATTTGCCAGCTCACCGGGGGATGAGGTTGCACATATGCCACAAAGGATTTTGATAAGGAACTCGATGGGGTGGCATACAGGAAAGCGCTGATGGGTATGCACACTGAAGTGTTGGGTGCATTGG
The DNA here is from genome assembly GCF_036365525.1 of Heterodontus francisci. Lineage (NCBI taxonomy): Eukaryota > Metazoa > Chordata > Chondrichthyes > Heterodontiformes > Heterodontidae > Heterodontus > Heterodontus francisci. The sequence continues at coordinate 27,059,941 of NC_090389.1, forward strand.
TTGGTCTTGCAGAGAGCCTTCTGTTCCTGTCACTGTCAATGAGCATGAAGGCTCCAAGTTGGCAGAGGGCATTGTGCTGATCTTGCCCTCCTCGCAGCCTCTGCTCCGTCTCCTTGTCTTGCTGCAGACCTAGAGTCACTGCCACTGTTGCCCCATACCTGTTGCATCCTTTGTGTGGACAGGTCACCTAATCCTCTGCCTTCCCTGTGAGAGTGCATTAATACTCTCTGTTAAAGCAGGAACTCACGACAACTCTAAAAACACTCCAGAGTACTTCCAGAGACTTTGTAATCGCAGAAATAAACAATTACCTTACCTGCAAATTGGGTGCCTGGGCTTTTAAGGAACACTAGTGCAAGGCTCATCTTGCAGTTCGGTGCTTGTTGTCATCGACATACAAGTCGTTTCCTTGACCTACGTGGTACAAATTAGTATCCTGGCATCGCATCAGCCAGTTAGGCTGTGTGATGTCAGGATAGCATACCTTCATAGGCTGCCGGCGTATGTTCTACTCAAGAGGATGCACTTTGCGGGCTGTGCTGGAAGTGACTGATAGTGCAGAGCGTCCCAGCAACATGGCTCTAGGTCTCCATTGTGCCACCAGAAATGAAATTCATTACATTTTTTTAATAACCAAAAAATCAGTCATTAACCTGCATCAATGAAAACTACTCCCTGATTGAAATCAGCAAAGCAGCTGTAATTACCTGGATTTGTCCATTTAAACAAGTTGCCCTAAAGGCAAAAAACAAGTTAGCAGAAGGGCATCACCGCAATCGTTCGAATCCTTCAGATCATGAGCAATACCACAGGTGATCTGTCAGTTTCTCAGATTATCTTGCAATCAAATCGTTGTGTGAGCACGATCTTCAAGTCTGCAAACTGTCTTCGACACTTCTGATCACCTGGAGTAAATTAACAACAATTAAAATCATTTCTCCTTTTTAAATGTTTAAATGTGTATTCCAAAAACAATTCATTTGTTTGCATCTATTGATGAATCATGATGACATCTTGAAGATGTATAATTTTAGATCTATTCAAATGCAGCTCTTTGTCAATGCAAAGAGAATCAGTGAAAGAGTTGGCAATCAGATACTGTTACACAACAATCCATTTCAACAATAATCTGAGACTAGAAATTATTATTCATTGGAGCATAGGAACTAACACATTCATACTTTAACAGAGACTTAACCTATTCAAAATAACCAACAATCTAAAACATTATAAAGTCTAAATTTTTCTTACCACTTGATGTCCATGGCAACAGTTGGAAACATTCTCTAATAGAGTGTCAACCAAATGACTGAGGTGCATTGATTGGCAATGGACATGTTCTGCATCAACCTTTTGCACATGGCCTTGCTTAAAATAATAGGATGGGGACAGCTGTAAGGATAAATTTCAGCTTCAAATTTTTCCTCATAACAAAAGATATGAAGATACTCAATAGAACTATTTTTGAAATGACATTCACATTTATGTATATCATCACTGATGCGTCTCAAAGCACTTTGCACAATGAATTACTTTGTGCAGTGACTGTTATGTATAAATGAAGCTTGAGTTTCCAATATAATAAGCTTATATGTTTATTCTTCAATTTCAAAATCTTTGTGTGCTCGTGATTCACCCTGTTTGTTTTGTACTTTGAAAGCATTTCTTCTCACAATTTTTCTTCCCTACCTTCCATCCCCTGAAGGTGTTGGTTCCTAGCTGCTGTGCAGTTAATGTATGAACATGCAATGCACATGAAAAGACTCACCGATCCAGTGATGTCAGCTGCCTTCCAATACCTTGCCCAATGTGAGCTTAGACGGCGAATGTCAGCAAGTTGTTCATCCGTTGCACAACTGTGTTTAATCATGTCTTCACTTCACATCTAGATGTACATCATTAGCAGGTGATTTCTGGACAGTGATCAGGTGTGGGAATCCTGACTGATTTTCTCCTACCTCACTAGGGGCCAATTGTAGCATGCTTCTTACTACCCTAGCAGTTACGTCAGTATAGGCCAGGGATTGAACTTCAGATATGTCTTTTTTGTATGGCTCAAGGACTTATCCAAAAATTCCCACCCGTTGACCAAAAATGGGCCAGAATTTAGCTTAGAGTCACAAGGAAACCTGTGGTGTTTCTTAGTCAGGGTGTTAATAAGGTCCAATTTGTGAGCAGCTCAACCAGCAATCCTCCACGTAGCATTATCATCTTTAGTCAAGACCATAATTGAACAGAGACAGGATGAGGCCAGGATTAGAGGTGGAATCACAGCAAGAGTAAAAGACGTCAGTAGAATAAAATATAGAAATATGGAAAATATGTTTTGTTCCAAAAATGTAATACTCATTGTCCAAATTACATTTCAGAAATCCCACTCAAATGCTATACTGTATATTCAATAACTGGGCAGTAGTAGCCCTAGGTCACTACATAGTTCAGCTTTGTACATCCAAAACCAGACAGACATTTTACCTCCCCTCCTTAAGTACCAGTTGAAACTATGGGCTGAATTTTACAGCGCCCCCACCCCCCAGGTCAGGGGTCATGGATGTATTTTACATTACCACCACCGAAATTGGAAGCGGATGTAAACAATGGTGGTCCATCATGGGCCTCGGCACCGGGAAAGCCTGGCCCCCGAGGCAGAACACTGGTGGAGATGGGGGAGCAGGTAAGTTTCTCTGTGCGGGCGGGCTGTGGGGAGCGGGGTCAAACTAATCTAATTGGTTTAGGGGATAGTGGGAAGAGTTAGAGTTTAAAGTTTATGAACTTTGCGGGGGGGGGAAAGTCAAGTGGGCAGAAGTAGTATCTTGGAGGGGGACTGCCAATTTGCGGTGGCAATGTAAAATGCAGCCCTTTGTCTCAGGCTCAACATTTTTTTTGTTGCTATTTTTGGGCTATCAGTTGTCCTTTCCTTGTGTTGGCTTTTCTTTTCCGCCTCCTCTCCTTCCTTTGCATCATGCTTATGCTCTGGGATTGCCTAATTAAGACCTGAGTAAGTGTTCATATGTGGGGAAGAAATACCTTTCGTGATGCCTGACTATAAGAGCCTCTAAGCTCGCCACTTCCCTGTCTTCATCCTTCTCCTCTTCATTTCATCAAAATAAAGGGACTCCCATTGAGAAATCCATATTGAGAGAATAAAGCAGTACTTTGAGCAGAGCTGAGCAAAAATAACAGCAGAGATTCCTGACTGACCCCTCATGATAATAGGAAGATGGCTAGGCTTGCAAAGCACCAACCTACAGAAGAAGCAAACCCAATGGCCTCCACGGTATGCTATTTGCCTCAGAGATATCATGCAGCAGCTCTTCCTGCCACCGAGAAAAGATTTGGCAGCTTTGAGGGGGCAAAATATTGGGGAATGTGGTGAAGGAGTTAGCCACGCTTCAGTGACCCTATTTAAATATAGTGGACATCTGGGGGCTCCTGTTTGGGAATAAAACACAGGCACAATTTTTGTTGCAATAGATTTGAGACAGTAGCCTTTAAGAAAGCTGTTTACCACCCCATATATGGGCTGTAATCCAAATTAAAAGTTGCAATGTCTCAGCAGAAATTGTGGCGAAAGCAAAATCCCGAAAGGGGAAGTGGATAAATGTTTTAAAAAGAAAAAAAAAATTAATAGTGTTAAAGGGAAAGGACGTGGGAATGGGACTAAGCAGATGGCTTATTCAGGGAGCTGGCACAGCCACAATGGGATGAATGGTCTCTGGAAAAGTAACTTTTTAAAAACTTCTGTGCAAGGAGCAGAAGTTTCATGACACTGCGAGATTCAAGTGTGCCTTCATTATTGCTCATGATAAATGTTTCTACGAGTTTGTTATGTCAGAAAATCCTGCGCAAGGAAATCAATATGACCCCACATGCATATAAGCAATTAAAAAGTTATTCAGATCAACTCATCGTGCATATTTTAGCTACAACTAGTTATTCAAGATGAAAGGCTATGTGTGATTGCCCAGAAAAAATATTTCCATGGCAACGAGAGGCAGAAAATGCTCTAATATTATACAAGAGGTTATCAATACTCTAATCAATATCATCCATCCAGTCTGGTGTTCATACAATACGTATTCTGTAGAAGCTGACACTGGTACATGTATGCTCGCATAATTTGCTGGAGCCAGATACTATGACAGCTGTGTCTGTCAGAAAGTTCAAACTAAATGAACACTGGCTCTTCCAGTACCATTGAAGTCTTGTCTTATTCCCAAGTGTTGACTGCTCTGTTGTTTTAGTTATATAATCTACTCATTTTCTGGCAATATGCACAAGAATTTTAGTTTTTACACCATGCTACCCACACAGTACCAGATGTGATAACATCGAGCTCTTATTTAATGTGCCGTACACAGCAGAGTACTACTAGAGAAGCAATTAATAGGGTGAACACTTGCTGCATCTTCCTTTACATGTGCTGAATTAATATAAAATAATACCAGAAACAATTTTTGCATGAATAAAAAATTAATCCAAATGGTTTTATTTCTTGTGCTGATACATTCTTTGACAACAACACATCATTTATCCCAATTAATGAGTGACCATAATAAAAAAAAATCCTATGTTTGGCTGAAAGAATATTCCACGATATTGGCACATAAGCATCAAGATTAATGTCAATACTTGTTACAAACAAACTGTAGAAAATGAACATGCTTTCATAGTCCTTTATCACACAGCTCCATAGGGGGCATAACAAGACGTGAACTGTTGACTAAACAGGGAATTCCAAGACCAATTAATAAGTGTAACTGCATTCAGGAAGCAACAGTGAAACAGAAGCAACAAAGATGCACCACGCAAAACTTCACAAACTATATAGATGGGATTTTATTTTCTCTGTCAAAAACTGCAGTCTGGAAGTACACTCAATGACTTAATAGGCCCTGTGAGATCTCAGTTGCTCATTGCAGTTTGCCCACAAAGAAAGATGCATTGGTTTCAGCTCTGACTGATGCACCGGATCACGCACATAACAATATGACAGTGCCCAGTGGCTTGCAAGTCCAATAAATCCAATAGTTGTTTCAGGCAATCACTTCTCAAGGAGCTTATCAAACACTTGGGTCTTCCGTGTTCGATCTCTGAGGTAAAGCCTGGCTCACAGACTCCTATACTGATAGGCAGTACGGCGCGTGGAGACCTGTGCCAGATGAATGACCAGATGCCTGAAGAACCTGGCCTCCCCATTCTCTTCAGGAGTCAGCAATTAAATTACAAGATCGTTGTAGCTTACATATTTCTTTTTGGTTGCTGGGCCTGTAGGAAAGCATCAAGATCTGAGTTAGAATGTCATGTGAATATTCAATGTTCTTACACAATAACAATGCCACTGATTAATTACTTCCAAGATCTTCTCAAAGTGACACAGATCAAGAAATCTCAGCATCAGTGAACAAGCGATCTCTCCCCCCATGAGAAACCTCAGTTAAAGTATTTTACACAAATTGACTGGTTAAAGGGAGTCTGAGATTGCAAAGCCAGAAATCTTAAGTAATTTGCTTAGCAAATGCTTATGTAATGACCTCTTGGTGAGTTGTTGGGGTGAAAATGTTCTGAGGTTTGCAAGTATCGGGCATGCTAATTAATTCTAAGTTTTGGGCAAAAGAGCACACAGGGCAAGATTTGCTCTGTGCTCTCAATGCAGGGAAATTGGACACACATTCACAATTTCACTAATGTGCGAAGGGAATTTTCTTCTACAATCCAATAACCCAATTCACTAAAGTACAGAGATGCACAACACAGTCAATATGATTCCTCTTTCTTCAAGTCATGAAAACACCTTACCAAATCAAGATGTATTGATAGAAAATAAGTTCAGGTAAAATAGTTCCACCTGCAGAAATTCCTGACCCAGTGGTGGTGGCAATATGGTGATGATGAATTGATATCAAGTAAAAATAACTGTAGGATTAATGGGGCTTGAAAATATCAATAATTATCAGACCAAACATTTTTGTTTAACTTTCCAAATTCCTTCCCTCCTCTCCTGAGGGGATTGTCTCAAGCACAATGTGATTTTCTGAGGACTGGTCACCTCTTTACTACCTTGCTCAAGCATCCAATTGCTGCCTATGAACACAGATAATGACTGTTGGCAGGATATTCAACCGAGGAACATAACACAGCCAAACCCGGTGCTGTCCTGATTGTGGCCTTTACCTCTGACTTGACCTTGATTCCATCCACACATGGTCTTCATCCCAAAGACTGCCTACTTCTACTTCTGAAACATTGCCAGCTCTGGAATTCCCTCTCTAAACCGCATCTGTTCATCTCCCTCTCTTATAACATATTCTTTAACATCCAGCTATTTGACCAAGCTTTTGGTCACTCCCTCCTAATCTCTCCTCCTTTCGCTTGATATCCATTTTTTTCGGTGTGTCTCTGAGAAGCACCTGAGGATGATCTTCCACATTAACAGCACAATGCAAAAGCAAGTGGTGGTGTCACTATCACCCCGCAGAACCCCCCCCCCCCCCCCACCCTGTGCATGCACTTCAAAGCAGGAGTCAATGGAGAGCAATCAGGGAAAGGAATATTTTGTTGATTCAATTCCTTTAAGCAAACTTGTCACATTTGTACTAATTCAAAATATTTGGAGTCTTTGGCCCAAATTTTGCAGCAGTAATGATGGCAAAACTGTCAACGTTCGCCATCATTACTCAAATGAAACTAACAGCAACTTCGGGAGTCCACAGATGTGCAAGTAAATGTGAAAATCCAGAGGTTGCTGGCAGTGCTTCTCTGCATCTCCATAGGATGAGCTGTTGAAGTCCCCTGCAATCAATCAGAATCACTGAATTGACCCTTTAACATTCGTAACATCGCTGTTAAAAACACCCAAAAAGTTACCCCATTGTTAATGAGGTGCAGCTGAGTTTTTAAATGCAAACTAAGTCATAACTTTTGTTGAAAAACCCCTTTAGCTCTGGACAAGTAAATTGCGTAATGTTAATTTATTTAATTCTGTCAAAAACTCCAAGTTCTTGAATATAATAAGCTTTTTAAAGTTTATGATATTTCAGCTTCTAATGTGCCAAATTATTTCTTTTGCTCTCTTTAAAATTCATAAAATGAGAAGGATAATCAGTGCATTTTACTTCCTGGTTCGCTGTCTGAAAATACTTCAATGTAATTGGCATCCTGTTGGATGGCATTACTGTTACTGGATGCTTGGAGCTCGCTTTGACTTGACGCCAGGTACCAATTAACATCAGGAAAGAGGGAATCCATGCCACAGAGATTACTTGAGCTTTGTGGGCAGTTTTCTTTGAGGTTTGTGGAGAGCACTGTCACTTCCCCACTCACTGCAAAATCCAGGCCAAAATGACCATATCAATATGCTGTCACTCTTATTCAGCTTCAAGCAGAGGAATAGTATGTGCATAGCAAAACAAATGCTGTGATGAAAACTTTGAGTAAGTATGGATTTGTTCCCAAAACATAGGCCACATACATCCAGTATCCTTGGCTTCATATTGTCTTCAGCACATGAATGCTTTACAAGTGTTTTTCTCCAACATGAACAATTTCCAAGATCTGCAGTTTCCATAAAACAAAACATTCAGCAATGTCACCTGCCAATTAGTTTCCATGTTACAATCTTAGTGCAGCTCAAGGCATAAGGGAACAGTCTATGGCCCAATACAACAACTAATAGATCTTCAGTGAATACTTATTTGGAGCTGGAATTAAGTCCACTGTTTCACTGAGAATATATTGAATGAATTTAATGGAATGCCTTGTCAGTGTGTCAGGAACTGCGCACCAGTTCATTATAAAGCTGGTGCTCTGGTTGGTAAATTGTTTTAATTCTTTGGAACTCTTCTGCGTTTTCCAACTTCCCTTTCTGATATAACCTACATGCTTTTAAAATACAAGCTTGGCAAGGCCTAATCACAACTTCCTGATTTACCTTAGTTTTTCCTGTATCCAGTGGTGTCCTGGATTATGAATTGGCCCTTTACCTAGATTCCCAATTGAGTTAATTCACCAAACACATTTTTGCTCTATTATAAGAAAGTCCAGCAGCGTTAAAAGGTTTGAATATGTTTCCACTTCTCCCCTGCATGCTCTTGAAAATGATGCACTGATTCACGAGTCCATTCCCAGCATCATCTCATGAGTAAAACTTACAATCACCACGGGCACACACAAATTACAACTGTATTATTTTTCACACATGAAAGAACAAACAGAACGTATGGGCACTTCATGTCAAGATCAAATTATTCTGTGATTTGCCTTCCAAATAGCTCAGGACACAATGCTGGTGCATGAGCTGTGAAGGCGCTATTGGTGCCACACAAATATATTTTACATATCCCAATACTAAACTACTTTTTTGGCTTTTTTACATTCTTTCAAATGGTGTTTCCTAAATAGTTACACAAATTACATTTTCACTAGGTTAGTATTTATTCTACGGGCTTCAGTTACTTTGCTAGGCAAAGCTACTTTACATATATCCGTTTTCCTGAATTCTAACTGTGTTGCAATTAAAGCTCCTTAGAGTGTCTGCTATTCTAACCCAGGACCTGAATAATGCATTACTTTTAACACCTAGGGAGCCTTGGCTCAGAAGGTAGCACACTTCTCTCTACATTACATGTTTGTGGGTTCAAGACCATTCTAAAGACTTCAGTACAAAAATCTAGGCTGACACTCCAGTGCAGGACCAAGGGAGTGCTGCACTGTCAGAGCTGCCATATTTTAGATGAGATATTAAACTGACACACCATTTTCTCTCTGAGGTGGAAGGGGAAGCGGTGGTGTAGTGGTATTGTCACTGGACTAATAACCCAGAGACCCAGGGCATTGCTCTGGGGACTTGGGTTCAAATCCCACCACCACAGCAGAAGGTGGAATTTGAATTCAATTAATAAATCCAGAATTAAAAGCTAGTCTAATGATGGCCATGAAAACATTGTCGATTATTGTAAAAACCCACCTGGTTCACTAATGTCCTTTAGGGAAGGAAATCTGCTGGCCTAAATGTGACTCCAGACCCACAGCAATGTGGTTGACTCTTACATGCCCTCTGAAATGGCCTAGCAAGCCACTCAGTTGTATCTAACCACTACAAAGTCAACAAAAAGGAATGAAATCGGATGGACCACCCGGCATCGACCCAGGCACCGGAAACGACAACGGCAAACCCAGCCCTGTCGACCCTGCAAAGTCCCTTACTAACATCTGGGGGCTTGTGCCAAAGTTGGGAGAGCTGTCCCGCAGACTAGTCAAGCAACAGCCTGACATATACTCACGGAATCATACCTGACAGACAATGTCCCAGACACTGCCATCACCATCCCCGGGTATGTCCTGTCCCACCGGCAGGACAGACCCAGTAGAGGTGGTGGCACAGTGGTATACAGTAGGGAGGGAGTTGCCCTGGGAGTCCTCAACATCGACGCTGGACCCCATGAAGTGTCATGGCATCAGGTCAAACATGGACAAGGAAACCTCCTGCTGATTACCACCTACCGCCCTCCCTCAGCTGATGAGTCAGTACTCCTCCATGTTGAACGACACCTGGAAGAAGCACTGAGGGTGGCAAGGGCATAGAATGTATTCTGGGTGGGGGAGTTCAATGTCCATCACCAAGAGTAGCTCGGTAGCACAACTACTGAGCCTAGCAATGCAAAACTGGGCATCCATGAGGTGCTGTGGGCCATCAGCAGCAGCAGAATTGTACTCAACCACAATCAGTAACCTCATGGCCGGCATATCCCCCACTCTACCATTACCATCAAGCTAGGAGACCAACCCTGGTTCAATGAAGAATGCAGGAGGGCATGCCAGGAGCAGCACCAGGCATACCTCAAAATGAGGTGTCAACCTGGAAACTACAACCCAGGACTATCTGCGTGCCAAACTGCGTAAGCAGCATGTGATAGACAGAGCTAAGCGATCCCATAACCAACGGATCAGATCTAAGCTCTGTAGTCCATCCACATCCAGCCGTGAATGGTGGTGGACAATTAAACAACTAACTGGAGGTGGTGGCTCCAAAAATATCCCCATCCTCAATGATGGGGGAGTCCAGCACATCAGTGCGAAAGATAACGCTGAAGCATTTGCAACAATCTTCAGCCAGAAGTGCCGAGTTGATGATCCATTTCGGCCCCCTCCTGAAGTCCCCAGCATCACAGATGCCAGTCTTCAGCCAATTCGATTCACTCAGCGTGATATCAAAAAACAACTGAAGGCACTGGATACTGCAAAGGCTATGGGTGGCACAGTGGTTAGCACCGCAGCCTCACAGCTCCAGCGACCCAGGTTTGATTCTGGGTACTGCCTGTGCGGAGTTTGCAAGTTTTCCCTGTGACTGTGTGGGTTTTCGCCGGGTGCTCTGGTTTCCTCCCACAGCCCAAGACTTGGAGGTTGATAGGTAAATTGGCCATTATAAATTGCCCCAAGTATAGGTAGGTGGTAGGGGAATTGAGGGAAGGTGGGGATGTGAGAGGGTAATGGGATTAATGTAGGATTAGTATAAATGGGTGGTTGATGGTCAGCACAGACTCGGTGGGCCGAAGGGCCTGTATCAGTGCTGTATCTCTAAATAAAATAAAAATAAAAAATATAAAATAAATAAATATTCCGGCAATAGTACTGAAGACCTGTGCTCCAGAACTTGCCGCGCCCCTAGCCAAGCTGTTCCAGTACAGCTACAACACTGCTTTCTACCCTGCAATGTGGAAATTGCCCAGGTATGTCCTGTACACAAAAAGCAGGACAAGTCCAACCTGGCCAGTTACCGCCCCATCAGCCTACTCTCAATGATCAGTAAAGTGATGGAAGGTGTCATCAACAGTGCCATCAAGCGGCACTTGCTTAGCAATAACCTGCTCAGTGACGCTCAGTTTGGGTTCCACCAGGGCCACTCAGCTCCTTACCTCATTACAGCCTTGGTTCAAGCATGGACAAAAGAGCTGAACTCAAGAGGTGAGTGAGAGTGACTTGCCCTTGGCATCAAGGCAGCATTTGACCGAGTATGGCATCAAGGAGCCCTAGCAAAACTGTGGTCAATGGAAATCGGGGGAAAACCCTCCAATGGCTGGAGTCATACCTAGCACAAAGGAAGAGGGTTGTGGTTGTTGGAGGTCAGTCATCTGAGCTCCAGGACATCACTGCAGGAGTTCCTCAGGGTAGAGTCCTATGCCCAACCATCTTCAGCTGCTTCATCAATGACCTTCCTTCAATCATAAAGTCAGAAGTGGGGATGTTCGCTGATGATTGCACAATGTTCAGCACCATTCGTGACTCCTCAGATAATGAAGCAGTCCGTGCAGAAATGCAGCAAGACTTGGACAGTATCCAGGCTTGGGCTGATAAGTGGCAAGTAACATTCGCGCCACACAGTGCCAGGCAATGAACATCTCCAATAAGAGAGAATCTAACCATCTCCCCTTAACATTCAATGGCATTACCATCACTGAATCCCCCACTATCAACATCCTTGGGGCTACCATTGACCAGAAACTGAACTGGAGTAGCCATATATAAATACCGTGGCTACAAGAGCAGGTCTGGGACTAGGAATCCTGCGGTGAGTAACTCACCTCCTGACTCTCCAAAGCCTGTCCACCATCCACAAGGCACAAGTCAGGAGTGTGATGGAATATTCTCCACTTCCCTGGATGGGTGCAGCTCCAACAACACTCAAGAAGCACAACACCATCCAGGACAAAGCAGCCCACTTGATTGGCACCCCATCTACAAACATTCACTCCCTCCACCACCAACACACAGTGGCAGCTGTGTGTACCATCTTCAAGAGGCACTGCAGCAATGCACCAAGGCTCCTTAGACAGCACCTTCCAAACCCACAACCTCTACCAACTAGAAGGACAAGGGCAACAAATGCATGGGAACACCACCACCTGCATGCTCCCCTCCAAGTCACACACCATCCTGGCTTGGAACTATATCGCCGTTCCTTCACTGTCGCTGGGTCAAAATCCTGGAACTCCCTTCCTAACAGCACTGTGGGTGTACCTAGCCCACATGGACTGCAGCGGTTCAAGAAGGCACCTCACCACCACCTTCTCAAGGGCAATTAGGGATGGGCAATAAATGCTGGCCTGGCCAGCAATGCCCACATTCCATGCATGAATAAAAAAAAATTAGACAATCCCATGGCACTATTTCGAAGAGAAGTTATCCCTGGGGTCCTGGTCATCAATTGTCCCTCAATTAACATCATGATAAACAGCTCATTTGGTCATTATCACATTGTTATTTGTGGGAAATTGCTGTGCAGAAACTGGCTGCTATATTTCCTATATTACAACAGTGGCTGCACTTAAAATTGCTTCATTGACTGTGAAGCACTTTGGGACATCTTGAGGTTGTGATATGCTATTTAAATGGAAGTTTTCTTCCTTCTGGGATGCAGACTCAGAAGCAGCTAATCAGTTGTCCCGATTTACCATAGTCTCACTTTGCCATGATGTTCTGGATTGGCTGTGTATCTAGGTTACAGAGTCATGTGCTGGGATTTTTCCCTTGTCAGATAGAAGCCTTCCACTGGCTGAAAGGCCAGTAGCGAACCCGGCTCCGCCTGGCCTGGGGATCCGATCCGCATTTTGCAGTTCCCTGGCCTTTAATTGCTCTGAGGTGGGACTTCCACCCGCTTGAGGCAGGAATTCCTGCCGAATGGAGCTGTTGGCCAATCAGTGGGGAGTAACTCTTAGCCCCAGCAGCGCCATCAGGAGCGGTGGCCACTGCTGGGACTGCAACCCAGCCAATGGGAAGATGATGTCAGGGAGCCCAGAGAACGGTAAGTTTTTGGTGCTTCACTGGGGGTGATCGGTCAGGCCACGGCAAAGCAAGGGTGGTCGATTGGGGAGACGGGGGATGTATTAGGTGCTGGCCGTGGTTGGGGCAGCGGGGGCGGCCCTCTGTCGGGCATAGGGTGTCTGATCAAGAGGACCCCCCCCCCCTGCCCAGCAGGCCATCAGAGATCCGCCGCCTGCTTTCGTCAGGAGGCTTCTGTCGGGACTGGACCGCCCGACCAGCCACGGGTAAAATCCCCGTGACGGCCGGCGGAGGCTCTTAAGTGGCCACTTAAGGGCCTTGATTGGCCTGTGGCAGGCGGGCTGTTTTTCACAGCCACTGCCCTACGTAAAGTGGCAGCGGAGGCAGGAGTGGGTCGGGAAGGCCCCCCCCCCCCCAACCCCAAGCCTCCCCCTCCATTTTACGCCCCCCACCCCTCCCGCCACCTTCCTGCCTTTTTGGGAGGTCGTAAAATTCCGGCCATAGAGTCACTTACAGTACAGCAGGAGGCCATTTGGCCCATTGAGTCCATTCCGACACTCCATGGAACAATCCAGTCAGTCCGGCTCCCCTACTCAATCCCCGTAGGCCTGCAAGTTTATTTCCTTCAAGTGGTCATCCAATTTCCTTTTGAAGTCATTGATTGTCTCCACATCAACCACCCTTGAGGGCAGCAGGTTCGATATCATTACCATCTGCTGCCTAAAAAAGTTCTTCCTCATATTTCCCTGCATCTCTTGGCCAAAACCTTCAATCTGTGTCCCCTAGTCCTTGTACAATCAGTTAAAGGGAACAATTTTTCCTTGTCTACTTATCTATGCCTGTTATAATCTTCTACACCACTATCAAATCTCTCCTCAATCTCCTTTGTTCTAAGGAGAACATCCCCAATTTTCCAATCTAACCTTGTAACTAAAATTCCCCCAACCCTGTAACCACTCTGGTAAATCTCCTCTGCACCCTCTCAAGGACCCTCACATCCTTCCTAAAGTGTGGTTACCAGAACTGGAATACTTCAGTTGGGGCCTAACCAGAGCTTTATAAAGGGTCAGCATAATTTCCCTGCTTTTGTACATAATGCCTCTATTTATGAAGCCCAAGATCCCATATTCTTTGCTAATCACTCTCTCAATATCTCCTGCTACCTTCAACAATTGATGCACATGCACCCCTAGGTCCTTCTGTTCTTGCACACTCTTTAGAACTGTGCCATTAAGTATATATTGCCTCTCCCTATTCCTTCTGCCAAAATGCATCACCTCACGCGTGTCAGTATTAAATTCCATCTGCCACCTGTTTGCCCTTTCTGTTAGCCTATTGACGTCCTATTGCAGGTGGTTCATATCTTCCTCACTGTTTGCCAGACCTCCAAGTTTGGTGTCATGGACAAATTTTGAAATTCTGCTATGTATTCCAAGATCCAAATCATTTATATATAGCAAAAAAAGTACTGGTCCCAGAACTGGCCCTTGGGAACATCACTGTCTACCACACTCCAGTCTGAAAAACAGCCATTTACTCTGACTCACGATGACTTCTGTCCCTAAAACAATTTTTTTGTCCAATTGGATGAGGGCCCTCCTATTCCGAGAGCCTCAATTCGGTTAACCAGCCTTTAATGTGGTACTTGATCAAACTCTTTCTTAAAATCCAGATAAACAACATCCACCGCATTTCCTTCACCAACCTTCTCTGTTACTTCGTCAAAAAATTCAATTAGATTAGTCAAGCATGATCTCCCTTTTACAAATCCGTGCTGGCTATCCTTAATTATCTTGAACCTCTCCAAGTGTCTGTTGATGTTTTCCTTGTTTTTTGTTTCTAAAACTTTACCCACCACTGGTGTTAAACTGACTGGTCTGTAGTTGCTAGGACTGCCCTTACACCCTTTCTTGAACAAGTGTCTCACATTTGCCACTCTCCAAACCTCTGGCACCTCCCCTGCAACCAGGGAAGATTGGAAGATTATGGCAAGCCCTTCTGCTATCTCTACTCCCACTTTCTTTAGCAACCTCGGATGCAAACCATCCGAACCAGAACCCAAGCATAGCTAACTAGCCTTTCCAGTACCTCCTCCCTCTCAATTTTTACCCTTTCCATTGCCTCTACTCTCTCCGCTTTTCTTGATATTTTGTTAGATTCCTCTTCTTTAGTAAACACTGATACAAAGCACTTATTAAATATTTTAGTCTTGCCCTGTGCCTTTAAGCATGTATTATCCTCTTTTCTCATGTTCTCTCTTTGCCAGTCTTATTTTCCTCTTCACCTCCTCTCTCAACTTATTGTCTATGGCCTGGTTCTCACTTGAAGAATTCTCCTGACATGCATCATACACCCTCTTTTTTGTACCATCATAATCTCTATCTCGCTTGTCATCCAAGGAGCCCGGTTATTGGTTCCCTTACCTTTCACCCTTGTTGGAATGTTTCTAGCCTGTACCTGAAGCACCTCCTCCTTAAAGATAACCTATTGTTCTGATACAGCTTTTCCTGTCAGACTTGATCCCTTCTCATCGCGTTGAAATTAGCCCACTTCCAGTCTGGACATTCTACATTATTTAATTCCTTGCTTTTCTGCATTACGAGCCTAAAATTTATGCTACAATGATCACTCGTATTCAAGTGCTCCCCAACAGACACTTGGCCCACCTTATTTCCCAGCACTAGTCCAGCAATGCCACCTTTCTAGTTGGGCTAAGAACTTACTGATCAAGGAAGTTCTCCTGAAAACATTTCAGAAATTCATCCCTCTCATTGCCCTTTACCCTAACATTATCACAATCAATATTTGTGTAATTAAAGTCCCCCAATATCACCACTCTATAGTTCTTGCACATCTCTATGATTTCCCTGCAGATTTTCTCCTCTATCTCTCTCTCGCTATTTGGAGGCCTACAGAATACCCACAGTAATGTGATCATACCCTTTTTGCTTCTTAACTCCAACCAAATGGATTCTGTCCTTGCCCCTTCGAGGACATCCTCCCTTTCCAACACTACACTGTCTTCCCTAATCAGTTCTGCCACTCCACCTCCCTTTTTTCCTTCTCTATCTTTTCTGAACACTTTATATCCTTGTATATTAAGTACCAAGTCCTCTCCATTTTTAAGCCATGTTTCCATTATTGCCACTACATCGAATTCCCATACTGCTATTTATGCTTGCAGCTCACCAACGTTATTCATCACACTTTGTGCATTTACACACATGCACTGCAATCCTACCTTTACATTCCTTGTCGTCCTTCTCGTTCTGCTTCCAACAAATACAGAAATATTCCCCTCTCTAGTACTGCCTAATATTCTCACATTATGCACCATATTTCTTTTTTTTGCTTCTATATGCTGATGCCCACCCCCCTGCAAGTTTTGTTTAAACCCTCCCCAACCACCCTAGTGAATCTCCCCGTGAGAGCACTGGTTTCAGCCCTGTTGCACTGTAACCTGTCCCTTATGAACAGTTGCCTTCTGCCCTGTAACCGGTCCCAATGCCGCAAGAATCTGAAGCTCTCCCTCCTGCACCATGCTACAAGCCTTACATTGAACCTCCTTATCTTCCTATTTCTACTCTCGCTAGCACATGGCACTGGGAGTAATCCTGAGATTACTACCTTCGAGGTCCTACTCTTTTACCGCCTCCCTAGCTCCTGAAAATCTGACCACAGAACCTCACTACCTGCCCTTGCTATGTTGTTGGTACTAACATGTACTACAAATTCTGACTCACTCCCTTCCTCTGCAGAACACCCTCTCCATGGTGTCCTTTACTCTAGCAGCAGGGAGGCAACACACCATGCAGATCTCATGACAATGGTTACAGAAATGCCTATCTGTCCCCTTGACAATGGAATCTTCTATAACAAGTGCGTTTTTGCACTTTTAAAAAAAATATATATTTTTTTTAGAGATACAGTACTGAAACAGGCCCTTCGGCCCACCGAATCTGTGCCGACCAACAACCACCCATCTATACTAACCCTACAGTCATCCCACATTCCCTATCACCTCCCTACACAAGGGGCAATTTACAACGGCCAATTTACCTATCACCTGCAAGTCTTTGGATGTGGGAGGAAACCGGAGCACCCGGCAAAAACCCACGCAGACACAGGGAGAACTTGCAAACTCCGCACACGGCAGTACCCAGAATCGAACCCGGGTCCCTGGAGCTGTGAGGCTGCGGTGCTAACCACTGCGCCGCCCAACTTTGCTGTTCCTTCCTGTGCAGTCCCTTGCCCAATGGTGCAATAGTCTGGAGTTCACTTCTTCAAGGTGTCATTATTCTCAACAATCTCCAAAGCTGAGTATTGGTTTGACAGTGGCATACACCCCAAAGACTCCTGCACTTCCTGCCTCTTCCTACTCTTCTGGATGACTACCTACCTACTATCCTGAACTCCTACTGCCTGTTTGGTGACTATCTCCTGGAAAACAATCCAGGACACTCTCCTGCTCCCTGATGCTCCTCGGATGATTCCAGCTGCCCCCACGCTCAGAAATCCTGGGCTTGAGCTGAGGAGCTGAAGTCACTTCCTACACACATGGTTCCTCAATAATAAAACATGAAAATCAATGGAAATGAAAATTGGGTGGTTTCTATAATTGGGGGGTGATCTGAAATACCAGATTTACATCCAAGAGGTAAGTTGAAAATCTACCCCATTGCATTGTATAGGCAGGTGTAGCTATGGTTTTCTGCCATTAACACATTGTAAGTCAAGACTAAAATATCACCTCTACAGAGATTTCAGCTCGGTTGGTAGCACTCTCACCTCTAAGACAGAAGGTTGTGGGTTCAAGCCTCAGTCCAGGACGAGAGTACAAAATGAAGGTGACACTCAGTGCAGTACTGAGAGAATGCTGTCTTTCAGATTATACATTAAGCCAAGGCCCCTTCTGTCACCTTGGGTGGATGTAAAAGACCTCATAGCACTTTGAAAAAGAGCAAGGGAGAGTTCTCCCTGGTGTGTCCTAGCCAATATTTATCCCTCAATCACATAAGACAAACAGATTGTCTGTTCATTATCATAGTACTGTTTGTGGAGCTCTGCTGTGTGTAATTTGGCTGTTGTGCTTTCTACATTGCAACAGTGACTACACTTCAAAACGACTTTAGTGACTGTAAAGTGCTTTGACACATCCAATGGTCATGAAAGGTGCTATAAAAATGCAAGTCTTTCTTTCTCACATGAACTTGACTGCATCGCATCAGATGCTGAATTCAGCAGGTGCAACTTAATTTTCTAAATCCCTTCTGATTTCTTACAGCTGTCTATACAAGAACATCCTGTGCCCCACAACTGAACCTCACATTTCACAGCTGGATCTGTACCTAAATCTGCAAGATAGCTGCAGCCGCCAGATTTTATTGCCCTCCAGCTTCACTTCATAACCTTCAACAAGCAGATAGTTGACCAATCTCAATGACCTTAAAGGGAAACCCAGGAAGACTGCTGTAACCTTGCCAAAGTAAACTTCCAAACTTTTATCCAGAAGTAGAATTGTAAAAGAAGCTTGGCTAAGTTGAAACTTTTTAAAATCAGATTTATACCACCTGTGTTGTGAAAACGAATCATTTATCAGTCTTGGTTTAGTGATTGCATTCTTGCCTCTGGGTCCCAAGGTGCTGCATTCAAATCCCAGTCCAGAGACTTGAACACTTCATCTCGGCTGACACTTCAATGCACTACTGAGGGAGTGCCACCTTTCAGATGAGACATAAAAGCAAGACCCCATCTGCCCTTTCAGGTGGCGATTAAATATCCCATCAGACGATACAAAGAAGAGCATGGGTATTCTCTGGGTGTCCTGGAAAATATTTATTTCTTAATCAGCACCATCAAAATAGATTTGTCTCATTGCTAATCATTAAAATACATCGAGCAAAGTACTGTGGTACATTGAAGAGCTTTTTATACTTACAGAAGTCTGTATTCAATTAAATCATAACAATAGAATGGCTGGAATTTTATGCCCCACCTGCAATGTAAAGAACAGCGGGGGAGGTGGCAAGCAGCCTGCACCCCCAGGCCAATTAAGGCCCTTAAGTGGCCAATTAATTGCCACATAAGGGCCACCTCCCACCGCCACTGGTATATTACCAGCAGCGGACAGCCGCTTTGCCATCTGGGGAGCCGTCCAGTTAAACCTGGAGGCCTCCTTGCTAGCTGAGGGGGGTTGTTGGGGGGGGGGTCGGGGGGGGGGCCGTCCTGATCGGGCACCCTGAAGCACAAACTTTCCCTGCTGGAACACCTCCCCCCACTATCTCAAGCCAGTCCCACCCCTCTCGCCGGGGCCCAGCCGATTGTCCCCATCGAGGCTCCACACACTTACCTTGATTCCGGGGCCTCTTCCATCTTGCCAGTCCTAGGAATGTAGGAACAGGAGCAGGCCATTCAGCCCATCAAGTCGGCCCCGCCATTCAATGCGATCATGGCTGATCATCCACTTCAATGCCTTTTTCCCCACACTATCTTCATATCTCCTTATGAAATTTGTATTTAGAAATCTGTCAATCTCTGCTTTAAACATACTCAATGACTGAGCTTCCCCAGCCCTCCGGGGTAGAGAATTCCAAAGATTCACAACCATCTGAGTAAAGAAATTTCTCCTTATCTCTGTCCTAAGTGGCTTCCCCCTTATTTTGAAATTGTGTCCTCTGGTTCTGGACTCCCCAAACAGGGCAAACATCTACCCTGTCTATCCCTTTAAGTATTTTGAAGGTTTCAATGAGATCACCTCTTATTCTTCAAAAATCTAGAGAATTGAGGCCCAGTTTCCCCAATCTCTCTTCATAGGACAGTCCCGCCATCCCAGGAACAAGTCTGGTGAACCTACATTGCACTCCCTCTATGGCTATAATATCCTTCCTAAGGTAAGGGGACCAAAACTGCACACAGTACTCCAGGTGCGATCTAACCAAGGTTCTATACTATTGAAGCAAGATTTCACTACTCCTGTATTCAA
Source organism: Heterodontus francisci (assembly GCF_036365525.1). Taxonomy (NCBI): domain Eukaryota; kingdom Metazoa; phylum Chordata; class Chondrichthyes; order Heterodontiformes; family Heterodontidae; genus Heterodontus; species Heterodontus francisci. The sequence goes on from NC_090389.1 coordinate 27,079,700, forward strand.
ATCCTCTTGTGATAAAGGCTGACATACCATTAGCCTTCTTAATTGCTTGCTGCACCTGGCATGTTAGCTTTCAGTGACTTATTGACAATGACACCCAGGTCCCTTTGTACATCTACATTTTCTAATCTCTTACCATTTAAGAAATACTCTGCACATCTATTCCTCCTACCAAAGTGGATAAACCTCACATTTTTCCACATTATATTCCATCTGCCATGTTCTTGCCAAGTCACTAAGTTGGTCCAAATCCCCTTGAAGCCGCTTTGCATCTTCCTCACAACACACCTAGTTTTGTGTCATCCGCGAACTTGGAAATATAACATTTGGTCCCCACATCCCAATTGTTGATATATATTGTGAACAGCTGGGGCCCAAGCACTGATCCCTCTGGTACCCCACTAGTCACAGCCTGCCAATGTGAGAATGACCCAATTATTCCTACTCTCTGTTTTCTGCCTGTTAATCAATCCTTAATCCATGCCAGTATGTTACCTCCTAGCCCATGTGCTTTAATTTTGCTAACCAACCTTCTGTGGGGGGACTTTATTAAAAGCCTGCTAAACATCCAAGTATACCATGTCCACTGACTCTGCTTTATCAATTCTGTTAGTAACAGGCTCAGAAAATTCCAACAGGTTCATCAAACATGATTTCCCATTCATAAATCCTTGTTGACTATGCCCAATCAGATCATTATTATCCAAGTGTCTATTTATCACATCCTTTGGAATAGATTCTAGCATTTTTCCAACAACTGATATAAGGCGAACAGGTCTATAATTCCCTGTTTTCTCTCTCCCTCCCTTCTTAAATAGTGGAGTGACATTTGCTACCTTCCAATCTGCAGGAACTGTTCCAGAATCTATAGAATTTTGAAAGATGATCGCCAATGCATCCACTATCTCCAAAGTAACTTCTTTCAACACTCTGGGATGTATAATATCAGGTCCCAGGGTCTTATCAACCTTCAGCCCCATTAATTTCTCCAAAACAAGCTTCTTACGAATACTAATTTCTTTCAATTCCTCATTCTCCCTAATCCCGTGGATCTCAAATTCTGGGAGATTTCTTGCATCTTCCTCAATGAAGACAGATACAAAGTAATCATTTAGCTTCGCTACCATTTCTCTATTCCCCATTATAAATTCTCCAGACTCAGCCTGTAATGGACCCACATTTGTCTTAGCCAAACATTTCCTTTTTACATATCTACAGAAGCTTTTACAGTCCGTTTTTATGTTTTTTTGGGAGCTTACATGCATATTCTATTCTCCCTTTCTTTATCAGTTTCTTCATTCTCCTTTGCTGTATTCTAAAATCCTCCCAATCCTCAGGTTTACTACTATTTCTGGCAACTTTATGGGCCTTTTCTTTTAATCTTATATGATCCTTAACTTCCTTTGTTATCCATGGTTGACTGCCTTTATTTTTGGGGATTTTGTGCCTTGAAGGAATGTATAGTTGCTGTAAACTATGTAATATTTCTTTAAAGACTATCTATTGCCTATGTACTGTCATACTTTATAATGCATTTTCCCAATCCACCTCAGCCAATTTGCCCCTCATAACTGCATAATTTCCTTTGTTCAAATTTAACAACCTGGCTTCAGATTGAACTACCTCACTTTCAAACATAATGTAAAATTCTATCATATTATGATCACTCATCCCTAAAGGCTCTTTTACAAGAAGATTATTGATTAGCCCTATCCCATTACATAATACTAGATCTAAAATAGCTTGTTCTCCAATCAGTTCCTCAACATACAGCTCTAGAAAGCTATCCCTAACACACTCCAGAAACTCGTCCTCCATAGCATTAGTGTTCAGGTTTACCCAGTTGATATGCAGATTGAAGTCACCCATGATTACTGTATTATCCATGCTACATGCTTCTCTAATCTCCTGATTAATACCATGCCCCACACTACCACTATTGTTTGCTGGCCTATAAACAACTCCTACAATGTTTGCTGCCCCTTGCTGTTCCTCAGCTCCACCCAAACAGATTCCACATTTTGTTTTTCCGATCTGAGATCCTCCCTTACTAATGTACTGATCCCATCCCTTATCATCAGCAAAACACCACCTCCTTTTCCTTTTTGCCTGTCCTTCCTAAACGTCGAATATCCTTGAATATTCAGTTCCCAGTCTTGGTCGCCTTTTTTAGATTAGAGATACAGCACTGAAACAGGCCCTTCGGCCCACCGAGTCTGTGCCGAACATCAACCACCCATTAAACGAATCCTACACTAATCCCATATTCCTACCAAACATCCCCACCTGTTCCTATATTTCCCTACCACCTACCTATACTAGTGACAATTTATAATGGCCAATTTACCTATCAACCTGCAAGTCTTTTTGGCTTGTGGGAGGAAACCGGAGCACCCGGAGAAAACCCACGCAGACACAGGGAGAACTTGCAAACTCCACACAGGTAGTACCCGGAATCGAACCCGGGTCCCTGGAGCTGTGAGGCTGCGGTGCTAACCACTGCGCCACTGTGCCGCCTTGTAGCCATGCTTCTGTTATGGCAATTAGATCATACCCATTTACCTCTATTTAGGCCTTTAAATCATCTACCTTGTTGCGAATGCTGCGTGCATTCAGGTAGATTGCCCTTAACATGTCTTCTTGACATTATTCTGCATTCTCAGCTAGTTGATGTTCGCCTTTGTTTCGCCTGCCTTCTAATGTCACTTGCTACTTTTCTGCCTCCTGTTACCAGCTTTATTCAGTCCAATTTGAGCTAAGCCTCAGGTTACTATCCCCTGACAAGCTAGTTTCAACCCTCCCCATCAGCACTATCAAATCTCCCTGTGAGGATGTTAGTTCTGGTCCTGTTAAGGTGTAGCCCATCTTGTACAGGTGCCATCTGCCCCAGAAAAGGTCCCAATGCCTCAGAAATCTGATTCCCTCCCTCCTACACCAATTCTACAGCCATGTGTTCAATCAATCAATCCTCCTATTCCTATGCTCACTAGCATGTGTCACTGGGAGTAATCCTGAGATTATTGTTTTGCAGGTCCTGCTTTTTAATTTCCTTCCTAACTCCCTAAAATCTGCTTTCAGGACCTCATCCCTTTCCTTACCTATGTCATTGGTACCACAGTCTCTGGCTGTTCACCCTCCCCCAGAAGGATGTCCTGCAGCCACTCCATGACATCTTTGACCCTGGCACCAGGGAGGCAACATACCATCCTGGAGTCAAGTTTACTGCCTTAGAAATGCCTATCTGATCTCCTGATTATCAAATACCCTATCACTATTGCTCTTCCATTCTTCATCCTCCCCTCTTGTGCAGCTGAACCACCCGTGGTGCCAGGGCCTTTGTTCTGGCTGCACTCCCCTGAGGAACGATCCCTCTTACCAGTATCCAAAATGAAAAAGCCAATTAGCAAGCAAGATAGACTCAGGGGACTCTTGCACTGCCTGCCTGTTTCTCTTAAACTACCTGGCCGTCACCATTTCCTCTCTGACTGCATGCTGCTAGCCTGTGGTATGACCACCTTCCTAAACATGCTATCCATGTAGTCCTTTGCCTTGCGGATGCACAACAGTGACTCGAGCCGCCGCTCGGGTTCCGAAACTCGGAGCTCAAGCTTCTGCAGCCAGTGACACTTCTTGCAGATGTGTTTGTCTAGGACACGTGGTGTGTCCATGACTTCTCACATACCGCAGGACATGCATTCCACTTGGCTGAGCTGACCTGCTATACTGTAACTTTAAAAACATTTATTACAATGAGAAGTACAATAACTTACCAATCAGTTTCTTCCCTGTACCGAAGAGAGAGGCAGCTACTGGAGGCTGAAGAGAGGAAAGGATATTGGAAAGGAGGAAGGAAGGGAGGGAGGAAGGGAGTCTGGTAAGTGAGGGAGTTCGGTAAGGAGGGGAACTATAAATTAAGAAAAAAAAAATTTAAGTGCAGAATGTCAAGTGGGAGTTTGGTGCATGAGGAAGGGAGGAACCCCTTCCTCATGCACCAAACTCCCACTTGACATTCTGCACTTAAATTTTTTTTTTCTTAATTTATAGTTCCCCTCCTTACCGAACTCCCTCACTTACCAGACTCCCTTCTTCACACTCTGTGCCCTCCAACAGCACTCAGTGCAAACAAGCAGCATTGAGAGTCCCCTGAATTTATATTCTGAAAACAATGCTGTGTCTGCTCTGCTAGAGTGCAGAAACCAGTTTAAGCTAGCTACCTAATTAACTAGCTACAGCTACTCTCAGAGCATTTGTATACTCCTGTTTAAAACTGCAAGAAATATAACTTAATTCTTAATTGAAACAGGAATTTCAATTGATTGCTAAATGTAAACAATGGATGGGTGCAATCCCAGCAGTGGCAACCGTTCCCGATGGCCCTGCTGGAACTGAAGAGCTGCCGGCCTGTTGATTGGCCAGCAGCTGTTGGAGGCCGAATTTCCTGCCTCAGAGGGGCAGAAGGCCTGCACTCTTCCAGTTTAGTGCCTGGGCCATGCAAAAGCTCTGAGTGGCTTCCAGGCCCGGCAGAGACGGGCTCGCCCCCGATTGCCGGGACCTCCATCACAAAGTAAAATTCCTGCCAACATGTGTATAATGAAGCAAAATAGACAGTCCTTAGTGTTTAAAACTAGCCCAGCTCAAATGTGGTGAAAGATTTCTCTTTCTACTTAGAGGTCTTGTTAGCTCTTGTTCAGTCAGTTTGAGAAATCTCTGGTCGGTATGGTCTCAAAGTGCCATGCTGCCAGAAATGTGGCACAGATTTGGGCTCAAGAAACAGTTGGAGAGCAGTTGCAGATTCTTCTGCATCTAACTTGCAGCGTACTTCAGATGGCATTCCTTGATATCAATACAAAGTACATGAAATATGAAACTCTTCTGCACCCCAGCATGGACATCCATTATCATAGCTACAACCCCTTCATGATCAAAGATAGAAAATGCCATCAAACAGTCTCTTTCATACTTGTTCCAAATGCATAATGTTTAGCTACTGAATGTAACATTGATCACACATAACAGGGAGGTGGATCCACATAGTCCAGTCATCATGTTGTTGATTACAAATAATTTTTTGCTCCCTCACTAAATGGATTAAACTCCATGCTCAGGTCTTGGTCACTGAAATCCTGTTGGCTTCATAGTTAAACTGGTTTGAGTTACTCACTGCATCTCTCATCATATTAATTCAGCTCCCTCATATTGTTGGCCTCAATCACTCCTCCTGGCCAATACACTTGACATTGTTGCAGCCTTCCTTATTTAAGAGTGACCACTGGAAGAAAGAAATCCCTCCCAGAAATAAGTAAGGACAATAAGCAGTTAATCATAATTCTGTTTGAGTTTTAAAAAGAAGTCCTGATGGTTAGCCTCCTTCAGGAAGTGGAGAAAAGTGTTTTCAGGCCGCATTGGTTTTATAACTACCAGAAAGATCATGACATTTGTTCTACAATAGCAAGTATAAACTTAGCTCCTTTGAATCTGTGATAACATTTGATAGCAGGAAGGTCCTTCGTCACTGAAGGATGCTGCGAATGATGGATGGAGCAAAGAGATCGATGGCTGGTAGATGTGCGGAGGTACCCACAGTATACATGACAATTTAATTTACCTGGGTGGAATCCATTGAGGCATGAGATGAGATACTGAGTTGACAAGAATAAACAAAATCAAATTCTTGTAGCTCATTCATTTTCTCTTATTTCTGATGCATATGACTTCCATTCTTTCATGTCTAATGTTCCCAACCTATCAGATAAATCAAGAGCACAGCATTCATTATTCCCCCATTATTCTTCCTTCTTCACCATAAGGCATTGACTCCTGCTGGGTTTAATTTCCACAGCTACTACTGCCTCTGATACCTCGCCCAAGTGGCCACTCTTTAGGTGAGGTTGGACAGCCAATGTTAGTGGGCTATTAACCTTGGAAGGCATCACAGCTCATCCAGTCTTTCAATGAAACCCTCATCAGCACATTTTCCAGCAGGTATCACTACATGATTTTAAGAGTAGGAAACCCTAGCAACGTTGCTTCCATCCCTTGCCCATAGGTGCTTGAAGTCCAGGGCCGCAATTTATGGATTTTTTATTTTCCGCTCTCTTTCCCATTGTTAAAGTTTTGTCTTTAACCCTCTCTTTATCATGTATACTTCCTGAAATCAGGATAAGAAAGAAAACTGTTTCAGTGTTCAACTGCTGAGACCCAAACTGGATAGCAAGATTACCAGAACAGTACAAGTTAACCTCTTCTCCAAAACCCCTTCCCTTCCTTCTTTTCTCTGGGAGGCACTTGGCTTTGTTTCTTCTGTGAAAAATAGTAAACAATAATATCAAATATGACAAAAGGTTAATGATCACTACACTACAAAGGGTTCCTAGCAATATATACATGATTTGTTGTGAACGAGTTTAGTACACCGCACTTTCAACTCTGGGAGACCTTGGACTGAACCCAGTCCAAAGCGAAATAAAAACAAGAAATGCTGGAAATACTCAGCAGGTCTGGCAGCATCTGGAGAGAGAGAAGCAGAGTTAACATTTCAGGTGAGTGACCCTTCATCAGAACTGGCAAATATTAGAAATGTAATAGGTTTTAAGCAAGTAAAGTGCGGGTGGGGCAACAGGTAACCAAAGAGAAGGTGTTGATAGGACAAGGTCACAGTCCAAAGTGAACTGAGCAAGTGGGTTCATTTAATTCAAGAGAGGGAAAATGCCGAATGTTAGGTTGATTACTTAAATAAGGATATTAAGATGTATCTGGAAACTACAGACCAGTAAGACACCTTTGAAATTATTTTGAGATATCTAGTAAATAAACATTTGGAAAAGCAAACATTGCTAAAGGATATTCAGATTGGAGTCAGGAAAGGGAGGTCACACTTGAATAACCTGCTTGAGTTTTTCTGAAGAAACTGGGGCCAATCTTTTACTGGGTATACATCAGGCTAGCAGGTAGTGGTAAGATATTTTGGACCCAAGTGCAGCATTTACAGTCCTTCCTGCCCCACAAAAATCACAGAGTCACAGAGTCATTTACAGCACAGAAGGAGGCCATTCGGCTCATCGAGTCCATGCTGGCTCTCTACGGAGCGATGCAGTCAGTCTCACTCCCTGGCTCGATTCCCATAGCCTGCAAGCCTATTTCTCTCATTGGTCATCCAACTTTCTCTTGGAGTCAGTGATTGTCTTCACTTCCAGCATCCCTATGGGCAGCGAGTTCCAGGTCATTACCACCCGCTGCATAAAGAAAGTGCTTCCTCATATTCCCCCTGCATCTCTTGCCCAAAACCTTCAATCTGTGTCCCCTAGTCCTTGTACCATTTGCAAATGGGAACAACTTTTCCTTGTCTAACTTATCTAAGCTCGTCATAATCTTGTACGCTTGTATTAAATATCCCCTCAATCTCCTTTGTTCTAAGGAGAACAAACTCAGTTTTTCCAACCCAATCTTGGAGCTAAAATCCTCCATCACTGGAACCATTCTAGTAAATCTCCTCTGCAGCCTCTCAAGGACTCTCACATCCTTCCTGAAGTATGGTGACCAGAACTGGATGCAATATTCCAGTCGAGGTCTAACCAGAGCTTTATAAAGGTTCAGCATAACTTGCCTGCTTTTTTACTCAATGCCATATTTATGAATCTCAAGATCCCATATGCTTTACTAACCACTCCGTCAATATGTCCTGGTACCTTCAGAGATCGCTGCACGTGCACCCCCAGGTCCTCTGTTCCTGCATACTCTTTAGATCTGTGCCATTAAGTATAAATTGCCTCTCCTCATTCCTTCTGCCAAAATGCATCACCTCACATTTGTCAGTATTAAATTCCATCTGCCACCTCTCTGCCCATTCTGCTAGCCTATCTTTGTCCTGTTTGCCGCACCAGCTGCTTGCTGGTGTTGTCAGCAAATTTTGAGATTCTACTCTGTAATCCAAGATCCTGGTCATTTATATATATCAACAAAGTAGTGGTCCCAGCACTGACCCTTGGGCAACACCACTGTCTACCATCTTCCAGTTTGAAAAGCAACCATTTACTATGACTCGCTGTTTTATGTCCACAAGCCAATTTTTTATCCAATTGGACATTAACCACCCCCATTCCATGATCTTCAATTTTGTTAACCAACCTTTTATGTGGTACCTTATCAAATGTTTTCTTAAAATCCATATAAACAATATCTACTGCATTCCCTTCATCAACCTTCTCTATTACTTCATCAAAAAATTCAATTAGATTTGTCAAACATGATCTGCCTTTGACAAATCCATGCTGGCTATCCTTAATTAACTCAAACCTCTCTAAGTGTCCGTTGATATTTTCCTTGATTATAGTTTCTAAAACCTTACCCACTGCTGATGTTAAACTGACTGACCTGTTGATGCTTGGGCTGTCTTTACACCATTTCTTGAATAAGAGTGCCACATTTGCACCTCTCCAATCCTCTGGCACCTCTCCCGTAACCAGGCAAGATTGGAAGATGATGGCAAGCCCTTCTGCTATCTCCATCCCTACTTCCTTTAGAAACCTGGGATGCAAGCCATCTGGACCAGGTGACTTATCTACCCTAAGCATAGCCAACCTTTGTAGTACCTCCACCCTCTCAATTTTTATCCTATCAATTGCCTCTACTCTCTCTGCTTCCACTGATATTTTGTCAGCCACCCTTTCCTTAGTGAACACTGAGAAAAAAGTATTCATTAAGTATATTAGCCTTGACCTGCGCCTCCAAGCATATATTACCCTGTTCCATTTAGGCCCCACTCCTCTTACTACTCGCTTATCATTATATGTCAGTAGAAAATCTTTGGGTTCCCTTTGCCAGTCTTATTTTCTTCTTTACCTCCCCTCACCTATTGTATATGGCCTGCTTCTCACCTGATGTATTTAACCAACATGCATCATACACCCTCTTATTTTGTTTTATTATCTCTATCTGCCTCGTCAACCAAGGAGCCCTACCTTTCACCCTTGTTGGAATATTCCTAGCCTGTACCCGAAGCATCTCTTCCTTAAAATTAACCCATTGTTCTGATACAGACTTCCTGGTCAGTCTTTGGTTCTATTCTATCCAAGTTAGATCCCTTCTCATCATGTTGAAATTATGCCTCTTCCAATCTAAACATTCAACCTTATTTTGTTCCTTGCTTTTATGCATTACTAGTCTAAACTTTATGATATGATGATCACTCTTACCCAAGTGATCCCCAATAGGCACCTGTTCCCTTGGCCCATCTCATTTCCCAGCACCAGATCCAGCAATACCTCTTTTCTAGTTGGGCTGAGAACATACTGATCAAGGAAGTTCTCCTGAACACATTTTAGAAATTTCTCCCCTTCCTTACCCTTTACTATAAAATAATCCCCATCCTTATTTGGATAATTAAAGCCCCCCAATATCGCCACTTCTTGCACATCTCTGTGATTTCCCTGCAGATTTTCTGCTCTCTCTCTCTCACACTATTTGGAGGTCTATAGAATACCCCTAGTAGAGTGATCATACCCTTTTTGCTTCTCAACTCTAACCAAATGGATTCCGTCCTTGCCCCTTCAAGGACATCCTCCCTTTCCAACACTACAATGCCTTCCTTAATCAAGACTGCCACCCCACTTCCTTTTTTCCCTTCTCTATCTTTTCTGAACACTTTACATCCTTATATTAAGCACCAAGTCCTCGCCATTTTTAAGCAATGTTTCCGTTATTGCCACAACATCATATTCCCTTACTGCTAATTGTGCTTGCAGCTCACCAACCCTAAATTCACCATACTTCATACGTTTACACACGTGCATTCATCGTAGACTTTCTCAGTTTGCTCCCATCTAATACGAAACTACTCCCTTTTCTAGCACTGTCTAACACCCTCACTCTGACCCCACCTAATACTTTGCTTTTCCTATTCTTATGCTATCTGCCTCTTCCAACTCTTTGTGTACCTTGGTGTTTCTCTTTTGTATTATCTCCTGGTTCCCACACCCCTGCCAAGTTAGTCAATGAGGAAACAGAAGCATACTTGGCTTTGGAGCAGGCTGCAGCTATTCCTTCAGGGTGCACTGGTTCAGCCGCTCAATGCCAGGTGCAAATGGGCTTAGCACACTTAGTGCATCCTCCACCCATTGATGCCTTGAAATTGTGTTTGGGGTCTTATGTATATCGTAGGACACCAATTTACATATTACAAGTAACTAATACAAGTGGATGCCAGGGCTGCACATGTGAAGGTCCCAACAGAAATGGCGGCGGGCACACTGGGAATGGGATAGCTTGTTCAGCTACCGATAAATTGTCACCTGGCTGAGGTCATGAAAATTGTTCCCATTACTAACATGCTGATCGGGAAAATGCAGCTGATGTTATATATGGGATTTTTGAGAAAGCCATTCACAACGCTCCACATCATACCTAAGGCACGGAATTATTGGTGAAGAGGTGGAGTATATCAACTGGATAGAAAACTCAAGGTTGCTATGAATGGGGAACATTTCAGGCTTGAGATTTCAGACCTCTTAAAATGATTAAGACAATTAAATCTGGAATAAAATGCTAGTCTCAGCAATGATGATCACAAAACTACCAGATAGTCTTAAAACCCCATCTGGTTCACTCATGTCCTTCAGGGAAAGAAATCTGCCATCCTTACCAGGTCTGGCCGATATGATTTCTGGGTATGCGTGGGTTCTACAGGAAATTTGTCCCTAATTTCAACACAGTAGCCCAGCCATTGACTAATTTGTTTAAGAAAAGCATGGAGTTCAAATGGTCAGAGTCATGCCAAATGGCATTTGAGAAGTTGAAGGTCATTTTGATAAAGGAGCCCATTCTTGCAGCTCCAGATTTTAGTAAGCCAATCAAGGTGGCTATTGACACCAGTGATGTACGGGGAGGAGCAGTACTGTAAGATGATGATGTTGGTATGAAACGGGCCATTAGCTACTTCTAGGAAGTTTAAAAAGCATCAAAGAAAGTATTCGACCATCGAGAAAGAGGCTTTGAAGTCTTGTACTGGCTCTACAATAGCTTGAATTATATGTAACCAATAGTCACGGGGAAATATTAGTCTATCCAGACTACAGAACAAAGAACCTCAGGCTGTTTCATTTGGGATGATGCTACAGCCATTTACACTGAAAATTACGCCTGTTCCAGGGGAAAAAAACAACTTAATGGCTGATGCTCTGTCCAGAGTTTAAAGAAAGGAGTAAGAGAAGGTTCTGAGTTATGATAATTTTATGACATTTGAATACTGCTAATCTTAATTTTCACATTTACTTGGTTTTATTGGATAAGCCCCTATGATTTTGTAAATACATGTATAATTGTGGAATATTAAAATGTTACAGATATAGTATGTAATAAGCTATTTGTTAAGATGTTTATGATGTTAAGAACTTGCTGTATTTCTGAACTGTTGTAAAGATGGCTTTACTATGGAGAAGTGTGATGGAGTCCGCAGTTTGCAAGACCAGTGGAGAAGCATGTGCAAACTGCTGTCTGAGCAGATGACTTGCTGAGTGTTTTGTTAGGTGCGCAGATTCTGGTTTCATAACTTGTTTTTTGAGACAGTCCCTAACTAAAAGTGAAACTGAAAAATCTTCATGGTTCTGGGGAGACTGAACTGGTTGGAAACAGAAAGGAGACAGAGTCATCTGACCAGAGTTATCCCTAGATCATAAAATTGCAAAGTTCAAGCAGGCTGCAGGCAGTGTGTGCAGACAAGCTGCAGAGAGTGGAAGCTGAATCTGGGAGTTGGCCACAGGAAAATATAAGTTGTTGCAGCTGTTTTTGGTTATTTAAGGTAATACCGGTGTAGCTATCATGAGCAGAGCTAAGGAGTTTCTAGAGTAGTGTGCCATTTTTGGTGGAAACCATACCTGTGGAATTCAGGATTGAAAGGGAACTGCTGTCCAGTGAGACTCAGTGGCTGCATCTTGGAAGACAGGAACTGGAGATCTACCTGAGGAGATTCAGAACTTTGAAGAACTTTGTGGCTGTCATTGGTGCTCAGTGGACTGCCCACCAAATCCATGAGATCTCTGTTGTATCTGATAGTTAACATGCAATTTGGAAAATTGACTGTGATTTGTCTGTTAATTCATGTTTAATTTATGTTAAAGTCATAAAGAGATACAACACTGAAACAGGCCCTTCGGCCCACCGAGTCTGTGCCGACCATCAACCACCCATTTATACTAATCCTATATTAATCCCATTTTTCCCTCTCACATCCCCACCTTCCCTCAATTCTCCTACCACCTACCTACAATGGGGGAAAATTTAACAATGGCCAATTTACCTATCACCCCGCAAGTCTTTGGCACGTAGCAGGAAACCAGAGCACCCAGAGGAAACCCACGCAGTCACAGGGAGAACTTGCAAACTCCACACAGGCAGTACCCAGAACCGAACCCGGGTGGCTGGAGCTGTGAGGCTGTGGTGCTAACCACTGTGCCACTGTGCTGCCCCGTTTGTCTTGATTGTTAGAATTGTTAGAATAAAAATTATCAAAGTGAAATCTTGTCCATTTGTTTTTTTGTTGCCATTTTTTTTTATTCATTCATGGGATGTGGGCATCATTGGCAAGGCATTTATTGCCTGTCCCTAATTGCCCTTGAACTGAGTGGCTTGCTAAGTCATTTCAGAGGGCATTTAAGAGTCAACCACATAGCTGTAGGTCTGGAGTCACATGCAGGCCAGACCAGGTAAGGATGGCAGATTTCCTTCCCTAAAGGACATTAGTGAACCAGATGGGTTTTTACAACAATCGACAATGGTTTCATGGTCACCATTAGACTGGCTTTTTTTTTAATACAAGATTTATTAATTGAATTCAAATTTCACCACCTTCTGTGGTGGAATTTGAACCCATGTGCCTGAAGCACTAGCCTGGGCCTCTTGATTATTAGTTGGGCCTCTTGATTATTAGTCCAGTGACATGACCACTATGCCACCACATCCCTTGTTCAGTAAATTCATAAATTCATAACACTGGGAACACCACTACCTGCAAGGTCCCCTCCAAGTCACACACCATCCTAACTTGGAACTATATCACCATTAGACTTCATTCTATCACATGAGGGAAATTTCCACAGCTCTGCTCACAGGCTCCTCTAGGCAGCAATTCTAATATATTTATTCTTAAGCTACCACAAATCAGCAAATCTAAAGAATAAAACAGGGGAACAAGACATTACTGAGAGCCATCAAGAGTATAGATACCTCTCTTTATAATATTTAGCACTGTGAGGCAATTCAGTTGAATGCACTCCCCCTTTAATTGTGAAATCAATAAAAGCACATGAAGCTGGAAATCCTCTAACAGATGTAGAGTCACATTATTATATTGTCATTTTCATAATGGCAGGGTGAATTCCAACTGGCTGCTATAGAGTACTAAAATATGGCCACAAAGAACAAATGTCATGTTGAATGGTGATGTCACAGAAGATCAAAATATTAGGTTACAAAATCCTGCAAAATGTTAGCCAGATCTATGAAAGGCCTTTGAGAGGAAACTATTTCTTTGCTCATAAAGCTTTGACGGCAACACTACTGTTTAATTGAGGTAGAACAATTAATGAGTTATATGGCTGATGCTGTTAAACATTCTGAGCCAGGAAACATATCAACAAACGGCATATGATCTGTCAGCTACACTGGAACTGTCACATCACTAGTGCTTGGAACAACATCCTGGAGACCCTACTGAGAACCGTGACTTCAGGCTAAAGGAGAGCAGATTAGCCAGCCTGCTGAGGGAAAGGCAGCAAATGCATTTGTCAGGCAAGCAAACGCCACAACAAATATTTATGTTGCTAACAATTTAAGTCAAACTCATTCAATATATCACTTTGTGTTTGTTCCTTTAAACACCATTAAATCTTTCAACCAATCTATTAGTTTATCTGCTGCATGATACTGTTCTACTGATGAATAACATCACTGAGCCAGTACACAATGCACAAGGTCCTCTTCCAGTCCACCACTTAAGTCGATCTCTGCATTATATGTTCCAGGTGTCATGACGGGTGGGGATGAAGAAGTAGGTCATGACGGGATTAATATTAAAGCCAATGAAACATTTCCTGGAAACCCCAACATTTCAACATAGAAACAGAGTTATCTTTTTCTAGCAATAGTTACAAAAAATGAATTTTCTGAATATTTTATTTGCTGATAAAGATTTGTTCGGAAAAATCATGCCCTATTTAATGCCATTCCATAAACTCTGAGTTCACTCCAATTCTTTATGGTGATGGAGCCATATATTATCCTGAGCATCAGAGGCTTGACGGAACATTCTCAATGAATGAGAGTAACATTTGCAGCTTGCAGAAAAAAGCAATTACAGAGAAGGGATCAGATGTCTGAAAATACGTCACCACCAAGTACAGGCTAAACTTAGTATGTTCTTTTTTACATTAAACAAGATCAAACCCGCTTTGCCAGCACAATGCAACCTTTTTCTGTTCTAAAGCTTTTGTTCCCCATTCATCATCTTCACCCCTGCGCAACACCCATCAAATCTAATAGGACTGAGTTTCAAAAAGTAACAAAGGCATCTAGCACTGTAGATGTAACACTATCAACAAGATAAAAATAGTGTATATTATTTGCCAATTAAAACTCCAGTATCAAGCAGATTTTATGCATCAACATTAACTATTAATAGCCATTGTGTATTGTAGCAGCAAAGAGGCCTAGATAACATGATTTGCTCTCCAGACACCCTGAGCTGGGAGCTAGAGGCTATTTTCCTATCCTGGGTTTTAAAAGAAGAACTCTTAAAAAGTAACTGAACTCTAATCCTATCTATAGACGAGGTGAAAAGGTTTTGGAAAGCGTTAGGTCAAAATGTCTGTTAAGATGAAGAAATTGTGAATGATATCACAGAAAAATATATTTAAAAAGAATCTGCACTCTTCAATAATATAATTTCATAAGCAGCAGTGAAATGGCAATGGCCAATCATGACACACCCACAATAATGACCCTTCAACTCTTCTCAAACTCCTAATGAGCTACACAATTCTAAGTTCCAAGAAGTTTGTTGATCCATCTCAAAAGCAATAGAGGGGGAACAATACTTATTTCATTGATCAGGCACTGCAAGGACTAGTGACCTCTGTCATGGTGGGTGGCTGTGACCTGAATCTACATAGGAGTCGTCTGGCGTGGGACTATGTCAAAGAGTCAGCAAACACTGTTTCCACGGTCAGAGGAGTTAGGAAGATAGTCCCGCCAGTAAGTGGAAGCCTGCCAGTGACCCCCAAGGAAGCTATAGACAATGCTGCCATGGGACCACTTCTGCAACACCAGAACAGGGCTGATGGGCCAAGTCATCCATCTGAGGCCTTGAATGAACTTAGGCCTTCAGTGGATGTGACAGTACAGTAAGTTAGAGAGAATAGAGTTCTCCACAAGGTCCTCTTCCTCCCCTCAGAGCATTTAGGGCTATTCCCTCTACCACGCTGGGCCAACTGCAATGGTTCATCTGGTGGTCCCAGGGAGCAGAGAGAACAAAGGAGGATAGGAGGAAAATGGACTGGGAGCCCAGGTCCTGTTAACCCCTTTAACATTTGCATATAATTTATATCACAGAAACAGCCGATCTGGTCTATGCAAGTGTTCATGCTGCACATGGGCCTTCTCTCATCCTACTTCATCACACCCTGTCAACATAATGTTCGCTTCCTTTCTCCCCAATGTACCTAACTTCCCCTAAAATGCATCATTTACACGCAGCAGTCGGAAGGAGCAGTGCAGGAACAACCAGAATCACTTTCAGCAGAGGTGGAAGCAGGGTACTGAGGTGGTGGTAGGCCTCATCCCTCAATTTTCTCCCCTGTTCTTCTGTCTTCCCAACTGGTAATGAAGGAAAGTGCAGTATCGGGCAGGATGGCAGTAGAACAAGATGAACTGAGTGATGGGGCTACTGCCACATTTCTTCCACGTTTGTTGAATCCCAGGGCATCTTTGATATGGTGGGACTTCTGCCTTCTCCCCTGACTCTGATCTCTTTTCTGGCCTCAGGTTTGGGATTGAAGAATGACTGAAACAGGCCTCAGAAGCCCGACTTGGGGAAGCATGCCCGATTCTTGCCTTATCTTTCAAAGGGCCAACAATAATTAAAGGATTTTTAAAATGGCATCTAAGCCTGCACAATCGATTTCTCTACCACCAGTGTCTCAGGTTTTTTGCCCATTCAAATTTTTGAACTGCCTGCCACTGTCCAAAATAACAATGAACACAAGGAATGAATAAGTATCCCTTATGCCTGGCATCGTTAAGGTGCAAATCAAGGAAGCTCTATGTCATCTTCCGTCATTCGTATGACCCTTCAGGCACAAAATCTGGAAGTGCCAGCAGCAAGTTGGGAGTAACGGAATAGCTTGTGAAGAATTTTCGGTCTCCATCTGCCTGATTATGTCAACTGGCACAGAAAATCCAGGTCATCCTATCTTTCATAAAGCCATCAATGTCTGAAAGGAACTAGAAGGCTAACGAGCCACGTAGTCTAAGGGAGCACGGGAAGCTTTTCATGCAGAATAGCCTACTGAACATTGTGCCATCTGGAGTCAGCAAACACCAGGGCCATTAATACATGTTAAATGCAATGTTTTATGTGCCTGCTGTCAAACCTCCAGAATACATGTTGTACCTGCTTTCATATAAATTTACTTTGTCCCAAAACACAGAAGGTATATTTATCTCAAATAATAGATGAGGATGGGGGTGGGGGAGGTGAGGTACAGAAGAGGAAGAAAGATGGATTTTCTCTACTTACTAATCCTATTCTCTCTTCCACAATCTTACAGAGTTGTGCGAGTCCTGGGTAATTTACATTACTGGAATATTATGATGCTGATAATGCTGGAACTCCATTTTTGTTTGTTTGCTTACTCAGGCACATTAAACATTTTTTACAAATACTATTTTTCTACTCCATGCAATGGTCCTGATATTTTAGGTGAAGCGGAGAGCGTGCGGGGGAGACCAAAACGACTGAAGATCCTGGCCAGGCTGAACTTTAGTGAGTACCTCTTAATTTTTTCTTAACTCCAATTTCCGCCCGGCAACTGGCCAAATGGACAGCCTGGCTGGTGGGATCACCAGCGGCAGGAGGCTGCAGGTGGGGATCCTTGGAGATGGTCCCTGGCAATCGGGAGGTAGGAGAGGCACGTGATCAGGAGTGCTGGAAGCAGGATGGCAATCAGGAGGGTTTGTGGAGGTTAGTGGATGTGACAGTACAGTAAGTTAGAGAGAATAGAGTTCTCCACAGGGGTAAGGGGGACGGATCCCTGCTCTGCCTGGTTCATACGGAGTGCTGACAAAGGCACTTACCTTGTGGAGCCTGCAGCTCCTGCCTCCCTCTCTCTGCTGGGTTTCCGGATCCCCGGGACACCTATGCAGCAAGTCAATTCTAAATCGGGCTCCAAAATGCACTGTGAGAGCCCAATTAAAATAAGTTAATGAAGTGTCCCGCCTCTCCATGGCAGGACACTCAGACACCTTGATATCCACCAGTGTGAAAAAGGCAATGGCCACACGTGTGGTGGGTTGGGGTCGCATTCCCCGTACTTAACTGTTTAATCCCCTGACCCGCCCATCATATGGGCAGGGGAATTAATATGAAAGCCATTGCTTCCGCTCAACAGTGAACAGCATTTGCTCTAAGTGGGACTTGCCATCTATAATCTACAGCATATAACTTTTTGATGTGTATCCCTAGGAATAATAAATGTTCTATTTGTAGTAATTTGTCTACTGGATAAAATATAGACTGACACTATGTTACAATATGCTTTTTAAACTGCAGGTGTTGAACAATAATCACTTGCATTTATGTAGCAAAGCACTTCAAAGAGGTGTAATAAAAAGTGAAGGATACTGAGCTAATGGATATATTGGCCTGAAATTTACAGAGCTTTTCATGGCAACACATCAGCATTCGTCATCACGATCTCGCGGAAAGTGACCGCAACTTCAGGACTAGTGCAAGCACAGTAACGTGGAAATTCTGAAGCTGCGGCCTGTCATTCACTGCTCCAACCACAGGCTGTGCTGTGAACCCTTCCCAAAATCGGCAATCAGCGAAATCAGTTGATTGGTGAGAATTTCCCCTTTATCTCTTTCCCCATTAAAACCATAAACTCCATAAAAAGTTAAGCCTTTTTCTTTGAGGTGTAACTGGGTTTTTAATGGTGATCTGATTAATAACTACTGCTTAACATGCTGGAAAATATATGGAATGTTGTTAAATTTCTCCATTATGATTAATTACTAATTTTTTTTTTAAAACAATTTCAATATTTAAGAGTTTTTTTTAAAGTTTATTCATGTTATTTCAGCTTCTAATTTAACCTCATGTGCATGTCCCAATCTTTATTTTGCTCTGCGTAATGTTTTTTTTAAAATGTTTTGATTATTAGTGCTTTTCAATTCCTGTCTGGCTTTCTGTGAGAATTCTTTAATGTGATTGGCTGCTTGGACAGCTTGACGGCATCACCCGTAGCTTGACACTGGGATCCGCATTAAAGAATGATACAACCAATTGCAGTCAAGAGTTTTCAACACAGTGGTCGCTAGATCTCTCAGCAAGACTTTCTCAAGCTCAGCAGTAAGCCCTTTTGCTTCATCACTGACATCAAAATCTGGGCTATTACGAGAGTGACCAAAAGCTTGGCAAAGAGTTGGGTATTACGCAGGGTCTTAAAAGGGAGAAGGAAGTGGAGAGGCAGATAGATTTAGGGAGTGAATTCCAGAACGTGTGGCCTAAGCAGCTGAAGGCAAGGCCACCAATGACGGGGCAAAAAGAAAGGCGGAGTTAAAGGAACAGAAAGTTTCAGGGGAGGGTGGTGATGGGATGGAGGAGGTTACAAAGATAGGGACGGATGAGGCCACAACTTATTTAAATAAGGGGATGAGGATTTTTAATTTGAGATATAAATCAAAAAAGCTGCAGATTCTGGAAATCTAAAATGAAAACACAAATGCTGGAAACACTTAATAGGTCAGGAAGCAACTGTGGAGAGAGAGAAGTAGGGTTAATGTTTCTGGTTGACAACCTTTAGTCAGAATTCAAATGTAAAATCTTGGGATGCACTGACCAAAGTTCTTAAATAGACTGGAGTAATTAAAATGTATTTACAATTGGAACTGACACAACACACACACATTTGCAAATACTATACGGTATAATATATCTGAACATAAATAAAATAAGATCAACTGTAATGGGTTAATTACATAAGAAATAGGAGCAGGAGTAGACCATTTGGCCCTTCGAGCCTGCTCTGCCCATCAGTAAAATCATTGCTGATCTTACACTTCAAATCAACTTTCCTGCACTATCCCATATCCCTGAATTCCCTTAGCATCCAAAAATCTATCGATTGCCGCTTGGAACATACCCAACAACTGAGCCTCTATAGCTCACTGGAATAGAGGATTCCAAAGATTTCCAACTGTTTTAAGTTAAGAAATTTCTCCTTATCTCAGTCCTAAGTGGCCGAACCCCTATTCTGAGACTGTGGCCCCTAGTTCTAGATTCCTCAGTCAAGGAAAACATCCTCTGAGCATCTACCCTGCAAAACCCTGAAGAATTTTATATGCTTCAATAAGATCAAATCTCATTCTTTTAAACTCTAGGGAATATAGGCCTAGTCGACTCAATCTCTCCTCACAGGACAATCCCCTCATCCCAGAAATCATCCTAATGAACTTTTGTTGCACTCCCTCTGAGGCAAGCATATCCTTCTTTAGGTAAGGAGACAAAAATTGTGCATGGTTCTCCATGTCTGGTCTCACTAGGAGCCCTAGATAATTGTAATAAGATTTCTTTACTCTTATACACTAATCCTTTTGTAATAAATTCTAACATATCGCTTGCTTTCATAATTGCTCACTGTACCTGCATGTCAGCTTTCTGTGATTCACGTAGAAAGTCACCCAGGTCCCTTTGAATACCATTATTTACCTTTCTCTATCCATTTAAAACTTCTACTTTTCTATTTTTCCTACCAAGGTGGATAACGTCACACTTCGCTACATCATATTCCATCTGCCACATTATCACTATTCCTGTCCAGCCTCTTTTCATCCTCCTCACAGTTTACTTTCCCTCCTCTGCATCGACAACAAACGTGAATACATTGCATTTGGCCCTCTTATCTTAATCATTGATATAGATTGCAAATAGCTGAAGCTCAAGCACTGATCCTTGTGGCACCTGGCTAGTTATAGCCTACCAACACGAAAATATCTCATTCATTCCTACTCTGTTTGCTATCAATTAACTAATCCTCAATCCATGTTAATATATTACCTCAATCCCATGAGCCCTAATTTTGTCTAATAAACTCGTATGTGGCATCTTATTGAATTATTTTTGAAAATCCAAATACACTACATCTACTGGTTCCCCCTTATCAACACTGCGATTTACAATTTAAAAAAAAACTCTAACAGATTTGTCAAACATGATTTACCTTTCATAAATCTGTGTTAACACTGCCCAATCATATTATGATTTTCTACGTGCCCTCTAACTATATCCTTAATAGATTCTAGCATTTTCCCTACTACTGATGACAGGCTGGTCTATAGTTCCCTGCTTTCTCTGTCCCTCCTTTCTTGAATAGTTTGTCACCTTCCAATCTGTGGGGACCATTCTAAAATCTAGGGAATTCTGAAAGGTTAAAACCAATGCCTCCACTATCTCTGTGGCCACCTCTTTTAAAACCCTTGGATGGAGGCCAGCAAGTCCAGGAGAATTTCATCCCAATAATTTTTCCCGTACTATTCCTTTACTAATACGAATTACTATAAGTTCCTCATTCTCACTAGTCCCCTGGTTCCCCAATATTTCTGGAATTTTTTTGTGCCTTTTACCACGAAGACAGATACAAAGTGTTTAATGTCTCTGCCATTTCGTTATTAAGAATAATTTTTGAAGGAATCTAGTGCTTCCAATGGGTGATTAAACAAAATTCTTTGGGGAAGAAATTTGTTTGTGTAATGTCACTTCTCATGGTGCTACACAGACGAACCTAAATTTACCAGGGCAGGCAACACCACAAGTATGTGTGGTCCACATGGCGTTCTTCAATGATATTATTGAGGGAAGCCTCGCAGGTAGCAGACCACGGTGCAGCCTGACCTGGTGAATTGAGGAAAGTCTGTGCAGCACCATGAATAAATTTCTCCCCCTTTATTTCTAGCGAAACAAACTGTTCCTGTCACATCAAAACCCTTGCTGGCAGTTTAATCATTGGGAAAGTAGCTATTTGATCTTTTGACTGAAAAGTGCCGTTTGGACTTCAAGTAAAATGAAACCAGTGATTTGAGTTTCGAGATCTTTCACAAAGAAATATACCACCTTTCTAAGTAGAGTGTGTCCCCCCAGGGAGCACAGTAAAGCACTGCTCTTTTCTATCCTCTCAGTGCAATGGGAAATGTTGCAATATGTACACAGCTAGGTCCTGAATTATATTTGATTAAAGCCTTACTTAGTTCAACCCCTTCTTTTTGCAGAATGTGAAAATTGTATGGGCCTGGGTAAAAGAGGGTTTCTGTCATTCCACCACAGAGTACAAAACGATCATAGCACATGAAAAATTCTATCCCAGTATAACAGAGGAGATGGAAGCCTGTGCCTATAAAGGAAAAGATTAGTCTTTCAAATTGCAGCATGCATGTGTGTGAAAACAATCTAGAAACTTACAGGAAGGCACACTGTGAGGAGAATGTTTTAATCTTGTATGGGAAAGGCAGGGAAGGAGTTGGAGGGAAAAATTCAATAAAACATTTCTGTCAATCAACCCTTTTCATCCCAGGACACAACCTCAGTGACAAGTGGGAGAAGTCAACCACTTGGGTGTGCTGTTACATCATTTGTTAGCTCCCCCCCGGCACACTTCACTTTATCCTCTATCCAAAAGTAAAGTGGATCTGCTGTACACTGTACTGTAGGCCAAGGTGCTTCACATGAAAAAATGTCACACAAGACCAAAGAAGCACTGAATTTTTATTTTGAAAATGTTAATATTTCTACTTTACTGCAGGAAAAGGCAGGATGTTGTTCTGAATATTAACTGATAGAAAAAATATTTGATTTCTTCGGGACAAAGCAGAATAGCAATGCAGAATGTTCACATTCCAAGGAAGATTCAGGTGAATGGTATCATGCTGCGATTTCATTACATGGAGTGGACTGGGACAAATAACCAAACTAAACTCAAAGCCAGACTCACATCACATGTCTCCAGATGATAAAATCAGACTACTTGGATAGGAGGCTTTACAAGAATAAGTACTGAATGTTACAATAAGATGAAATTACCATAGGGCAGTCTCATCTTAGGACATTTGGGCAGCAATGGACACTGGCCAAAATTATCAAAGAAATAATGGTGATTAACTGTTGTACTTATTGATAATACAAATCTTGCACATGGCATGTTTCACAATTTAAGTGTATGTGTAGTGCAATGCAAAATTGCCATACTTTTCTGCTTGGTGCATATCGGAGTAGTCTTCATTAGAACAGAAGAGAACAGAGTGTGATTTGATAAAGGCTTTAAAAATTATGAAAGGATGGAACAGAGTCAATAAAAACCAGGGTGTATAATGAATAATGAATAATATAAGTTTTTTTAATTCATTCACGGGATGTGGACATCGCTGGCCAGGCCAGCATTTATTGCCCATCCCTAATTGCCCTTGAGAAGGTGGTGGTGAGCTGCCTTCTTGAACCGCTGCAGTCCATGTGGGGTAGGTACACCCACAGTGCTGTTAGGAAGGGAGTTCCAGGATTTTGACCCAGCGACAGTGAAGGAACGGCGATATAGTTCCAAGTCAGGATGGTGTGTGACTTGGAGGGGAACTTGCAGGTGGTGGTGTTCCCATGTATTTGCTGCCCTTGTCCTTCTAGTTGGTAGAGGTCGCGGGTTTGGAAGGTGCTGTCTAAGGAGCCTTGGTGCATTGCTGCAGTGCATCTTGTAGATGGTACACACTGCTGCCACTGTGCGTCGGTGGTGGAGGGAGTGAATGTTTGTAGATGGGGTGCCAATTAAGCGGGCTGCTTTGTCCTGGATGGTGTCGAGCTTCTTGAGTGTTGTTGGAGCTGTACCCATCCAGGCAAGTGGAGAGTATTCCATCACACTCCTGACTTGTGCCTTGTAGATTGTGGACAGGCTTTGGGGAGTCAGGAGGTGAGTTACTCGCCTCAGGATTCCTAGCCTCTGACCTGCTCTTGTAGCCACGGTATTTATATGGCTACTCCAGTTCAGTTTTCGGTCAATGGTAGCCCCTAGGATGTTGATAGTGGGGGATTCAGCGATGGTAATGCCGTTGAATGTCAAGGGGAGATGGTTAGATTCTCTCTTGTTGGAGATGGTCATTGCCTAGCACTTGTGTGGCGCGAATGTTACTTGCCACTTATCAGCCCAAGCCTGGATATTGTCCAGGTCTTGCTGCATTTCTATGCAGACTGCTTCAGTATCTGAGGAGTCGCGAATGGTGCTGAACATTGTGCAATCATCAGCGAACATCCCCACTTCTGATCTTATGATTGAAGGAAGGTCATTGATGAAGCAGCTGAAGATGGTTGGTCCTAGGACACTACCCTGAGGTACTCCTGCAGCGATGTCCTGGAGCTCGGATGATTGACCTCCAACAAACACAACCATCTTCCTTTGTGCTAGGTATGACTCCAGCCAGCGGAGAGTTTTCTCCCTGATTCCCATTGACCTCAGTTTTGCTAGGACTCATTGATGCCATACTCGGTCAAATGCTGCCTTGATGTCAAGGGCAGTCACTCTCACCTCACGAGTTCAGCTCTTTTGTCCATGTTTGAACCAAGGCTGTAATGAGGTCAGGAGCTGAGTGGCCCTGGCAGAACCAAGTCTAGGTGTAAGAGATTTAGGATGGAAAGGAGATACTTTCTTTTCCCCACATAGAGGGTTGAGAGGCTGTGGAATGCACTGCCAGAGTTAGTGATCGAAGCAGAGACCATGCCAACTTTAAGGAATTGGTTAGATAGGTGGGTGATGACAAGTGGGAGTAAGGGTGATACGAGAACAGAGCAGGCACGTGAGATTAGGACTACTGCACTTGTGGAGGATAAACACCAACACAAACTGGTTGGGCTGAATAGCCTTGACCTGTGTTGTAACTTCTGCGCATTACGGTGTAAAAAGACTTCACAGCAATTGACTCGTCCTGATTTGACACATGCTCCAACAGCCAAATATCTTTTGACTGGTTACTAGCAAATTGAGCTGTCATGGCACCTCAGAAAACATCCTACCGTACCTACCAACTTACTCTGTTAATGCCACAGGGAAATGCACCAGTAGATTTAATGCAAAAGCTTGTCTGACAAAGTTACATTTGAGACAAAATATTCAATTTTATTTTGTTCAGAAAAGTCCTCCTACAATGGAGACTCGCTAGCCCTTAAAACAATTACTACGCATTATAATTATCGTGTTTCTTTTGGGCAGTTTCAGGTTTTTTAGGAATGTAATGTTTGACAAGGGATTAGCTGGTGTCATGTGTTGGTCCTATAGTTTTTCATTTCTGGGGCCAAGTTTCAAATCCGATCCAGTCAGATAAGGGAAACTCTATTTGGTGGCTATTGGATTCAGAGGCGAAATGAACATGAGTAGTTTCAATTCCATTCCTAGTGAGCATAGGCCCACAGCATAAAACTACCCCTAACTCAAAGATAAGAAAGAAAGACTTATCAGCACCTTTCAGGATCTCAAGATGTTCCAAAGAATGTTACAACCAATGAAGCGCTTTTTGAAGTGCAGTCACTGTTGTAATATAGAAAACATGAAAGCCAATTTGTGCACCGCAAGATCCCACAAACAGCAATGTGATAATGACCAGATAATCTGTTTTAGTGATGTTTGTTGAGACATAAACATTGACCATGACATGGGGTAAAATTCCCCTACTCTTCTTCAACATTGGGCCATATGAGCTTTCACATCCATCTAAAAGGGGATATAGGAACATTGGACTTAAGAGTAGGAGTAGGCCATTCGGCCCTTAGAGCCTGCTCTGCCATTCGATAAGATCATGGCTGATCTGGTTATGGTCTCAACTCCACTTTCCTGTCTGCCCCCACTAACCCTTGACTCCCTTGTACTGACTTGTTGGTCTAGAGGTATGATACTTGCTTTGGCATATGAGGACTTGGTTTAACATCTCATCAGAAAGACGGCACTCCCTTACTACTACACTGGAGTGCCAGCCTAGATTTTGTGCTAAAGTCCCTGGAGTGGACCTTCTGACCCACAACAGTCTGATTCAGAGGTAAGAGTGCTACCAATTGAGCCACAGATGACACCTATGTAGCTAGCAATCTCAGAGCTGGTATGAGTTGCAAAAATGATTACAATTAGTGCGGAGGAGGTTCCCTTCTGATGGGCCCAAAATCAAACTTCACCATTCCTCAACACTAATATTATTAACTTCAGAAAAAAATGCATAAAAAGTACAGTAATACATAGAAACATGGACAGGCTTTCTTGTCTGTTACAACATTTGCTAGGAGACGTGTACTAATCAATAGCATTTACATTGATGAAACAAAATGATTGCAAATGCTATAGGGTGGCAAACACCATCATTGAGATGGTCCAATTAGATTTTTTATTTTGAAGCTTATGTCAGTTTTTCACCCTGTTTTTGGATGCATTTTGAATGTAAATTTTTGTAACTGTTTCCTACAGCTCTAGTCAAGGTATTTGTGCTCACATACTTTGAATGTAGGGTGCAATGCATCTTTTCAGGTTTTCAGTTAGAGGCAACTCACATAATTGAGGCTCCTAATTCCTGTGTAAAGCAAGCTCCTCAACACCAGCTTCATTGCTTTCACACCAGAAATTCCACATTGGATGAGGGTGATGAAGGAGGGGGATTTTATATGGGATGCGCCAATTTTAAATGGTATTACAAACAAGCAAGTTTGATGTCCTCCATTGCTTGTTGGGTTGCTCTAAATGGCAAACTATTGTCTGCACCTGGACTGGGAAATGGTTACATCCAGACTATGTGATTGGCTGTTCATTGCCATGTCTTCATTACTGGCGATCTACGAGGAAAGCGGGAGGGAAATGGGCAGGAGAGAACAATACTCCTGCTTTGAACAGTATCGTATCTGTTGTATAATTTGTAATTCTGAATGAATGGGTGAATGATGAACAGTGTCTTTAACTGCGTCATTAGGGCTAATGAAAAAGGTTTTGATGAGTAGGTTAATTGAAAATGCAAAAATGAATGCCCTTTTTAAGCTTTATATTTTTTAACCGGCTTAAAATAAAAGGAAGGCAACTTCATTGATCACCCTTTGACTCGCGCACGCAAACATATCCATTTGAGCATGGACTCTGACCAAGATTTAGTGATACTGGTGCAAGTTCTCCAGTCAAACTAAGTTAGTAAGCACTAACTTGGTGTGGAACAGAGGCATGCAGATCAGATGGTGCCAGATTTGACCCGCAGTGCTGAGTTCACAGATTCCAGCTGGGAAACGTCAGGTCGTCACCCAAACCTGGGTTTGAAAACGAAACATGGTTCCTGATCATGATTACTCTGCAATGATTCCTCCCAGAAAGTGTGCATGTGTGTGTGAGAACAGGGCTTGGCCTGGCTGGGATTCCCTCCATGACCAAGCAGCCAGCTGAGACTTACCATCAAGACTGACATTTGATTGGGCATGGGACTAACGGACTGTACCCAATAACAGGGAGCAAACAAAACTGGTGATATTTTTATTTAACATTTCTACAATATCATCCCATTTGTCCGAAGCAAAAGTGAGCAGAGAGTTCTCATCAAAGGAATGATGGTGAAAAGCACTCCCATTCATTGCACCGACAGAAAAGGCCAATGAAAGAAATGATTTTAACTCTATTTCCATTCATCATTTGTCCAATATGATTATTCTTGATTTTCAACGTGTAATATTTTTTAATTATTTTGTCATCACAAAGGCAAATAAAATTGATCTGTATTGAATGGGCTGTCACCTCAAACAAATTACAACATCAAATTGCATCTGTATTTTGTACAGGAAGTTGATGCAATTGATCACCTGCACTCTCAGTAAATAGAAAAAATGTATGTCTTTGGTGCATATTTCACCTGCAATTCAAGTACTTGGACCTCAATTTTTACAGAGCGAGAGAGCAGTAAGTGTGCGCATGAGCTTGGTATCAGGTAACGAACTCAAAAAAACAAGGTGGGAAGGCAGCAGAATCAGAGGGGTCAGTGACTGACCGCATTTTAACTGCCCATCCACCCTGGTTTCCACCAGGCAGCAGCAGTTAAAATTGGGGCCGTAGAGTCTGACTCCGCATTTGAAGAAATTGTCAGTTAGTATTGCTTATTTGCTACAGCAGATTAACTATATTTGGGGGTACTGGCTCATTGCTTTTGTCAATGTAATTTGAAGACCCATCAGGCAAGCATGCATCCATGGTTCACTCCAATGAAGTGTGGAGACGTTAAAGGAGAGGAAAGTATACAGGTGTGTTACATTAGAACTACCCCCTCTCTTCCCTCCTCCTTAACACACAGGCACACACACTTTAATGAAAAAATAAATTAGTGAAAATATTTGTAACATTTTTTTAATGCGCCAACTCTCCTGACTATGTGTCTTCTAGGAAAAGAGGGACAGGAGCTCTCATACAAGACTGACAAGGAAGCATTGAACCACCTTGCGCTGGCCAGCACCCTCCCGATCGTGGTCAGAGCCTACACCCTTTCCCCAGTCTTGCATTTCTGCAGGCTGTGAGCCCACGCATTTGAGATTGTCGTTAAGCCGCTTGTAGCTTTAGACAACTTTGGCAGTCGTATGACTGCAATAAAGTTCACAGTGTTTTCCTAGGATTGTCCAGCTCTGGATTGGTTGTCTGGTCCCATAGCAAACAAGGCAAGTGGCTTGGCATCAATGATGCCACTGGAGCCATCTAAAAACAGGGAGAAGATGCTTGATGTTTAAACAAACACTGTCTATTTATAAAACAGCAGGGAATACTAATTGAAAACCTCTTCAAATACACACTTCCACCTCGATGCCAGGATTCTTCTTTTTAGGTGGATGGGACTTCCACCTGCTCCTCTGGATCAGCTCCAACTCCAAGCCATTTCTCTAGCTCTGGATTTGACCACATGCACAGCGGGCAACTGGCGAGAGTCTTGCTGGCAAGAGGGAACCTGCCAGTTCAAGGGCGTAAACTCCTGGCAGTGCTGCAGCAGAGATGACGCTGCAGTATCTAAGGTGTGACATGGAACCTAAAAAGGAAGAAAAGTATCCCAAAGATGGGATAAAGTCTCCCACTGAAGGCCTCAGCTGATAAGCAGGCAAGTGTTTTTGGACAACAGAGGGGAGAGAAGGATGCTGCAAGGCCCAGTCACCACAGGAAGGGGAGGGGATGGTACCTCAATGTTTTTAACCATCGCTTCCCAGGAGCGACTGTAATCCATCAACATGGAGGCCCCAAGAACTGATGGGGTGGGCAGAAGGGAAATCTTGCAGAGACCCAGGCCCTATATGCCCACCCTTATCAGTCCCTGTGGCCACCATTTGGGGTAGATGGAGCAGGTGTTGCCAGCAGTGGTAATTAGCAGAGGCATAAAGAAATTGCATTTGGAACAATAAGTTGGCCGTAGGTCAGAATTTTCCCTCATTCTGTGTGATGTTACTACCTGATATCAACCAGAATTGCCAAGGCGATTCTTCTACCCAATAAATATCAATATTTGACACAGTTGACAAGGAGTGACAAGCAAAATCCTAATTAAATCCATGCTCTACTTTTACTTACAGAATTTGTTTACCCAGTCTCACCATGAGCATGATGGCAGATGGTGGAGAAGAGAAAGGAGGAGGATGAGAAATTCCCTTTCTCTGTCTCCGAAGTCTACCTCTTAGCAAGTTAATCAAAGAGTGGACTGTTCATGGAGATATCTATTGAGTGAATTATTGCATCCTCCGACCAATATGAA
Source organism: Heterodontus francisci (assembly GCF_036365525.1). Lineage (NCBI taxonomy): Eukaryota > Metazoa > Chordata > Chondrichthyes > Heterodontiformes > Heterodontidae > Heterodontus > Heterodontus francisci. Next base: position 27,108,722 of record NC_090389.1, read on the forward strand.
TAGCATAGTCTAACAGGACTAATGAGGCTAATGAAAATGAAACAGTGAAAATAGCTTAATATAATTCAGGAAGAATCTTCGACGCGGTCCAGTTCATTTTAAGTTTCACAACAGAAGAATGAGTGATGATAGGTTAGAGAAATTATGATATAAAAGATTGTGAGGAAAAACATGAGATACTAGTCAGATCAGATTAAATATATCAGGGCTAACAAAATTAGTTTTATGGAAACAGTAAAACGTATGTCTGACAGAAAGGGTTGACAGATTTAGTTATTCATGATTCAGTCACTAATTGGAGAGTGAAAATCTTGCAGCCTCATGTTAAACTAATATATGAAATAAGGCCCTTCATTTTAATGAGAATGGATCTGGGATATTTTAAGTATTCATAGAATTAGAGAAACTTACAGCACAGAAGGAGGCCATTCGGCCCTTTGTGCCTGTGCTGGCTCTTTGAAAAAGCCCTCAAGCTTAGTCGCACACCCAAAGTTTTGTCTGTAACCCTATGAGTTCCTCATTCTCAATGACCGAATCTGATATTTTACCTTTTCACAGTACCGAATGTAATAGTTGGTTTGGTGCTAAGATATATGGCAAAGTGTCGAGCTGAGCAGGATGGCTGATATGCAACATCGGTCAGCACAGACTCAGTGGGCCGAAGGGCCTGTTTCCATGCTGTATCTCTAAACAAATATTTAGGCATAAGGAATATCTTAGTTAGGAATAATCATTTGTGCTCTGGAGATGTTGTAACAAAAGAAAAGACCAAAAATATTAAAGAGGTGCACAAATTTAGAGGAGCATGCTTTGAACATGAGTAGAGTGGTGAAGAGAATTAGAAAGGAAGCAGGAATAAAGAAACAAAATAATAGAGAAACAAAACATTTTAAACCTACTTTGGAGACTTGGAAAAGAAAAGGAAAATAAATCAAATAAAGGAATGCAATGGCCAAATAAGGTCAATTCTGATGTTGACAGGAACCAGAATTATTTTTCCAAATGTACAAGGAGGACCAGGAGTCATGTCAAAGTCAATTGGAGATGACTAAAATGACTGCAAGGAAGTGTAAGAAGATAACAGGAGTTGCAGACAACAAGAAGAATCTAAGCAATTGTTTTCCAACACCTGAACAGTAAATGAGTGAAGAATAGGTGGATCCTTTATGCGATTATTTGAGTAGAAATTCAAGACTGTATTTGTGTTAGGTGGATATTTTTATAAGTTTTCATGAATGGAGACTGTTGATTGCCACTTTGACCAGGAATATGCAAGAAATATGGAGATCAGAGACATGCATTGCATTCAATTTCAAGGAATTAAATGCATCTGCTTTGTTATATCAAACAAACCGCATTGAATCCATGGATGAGGAAATGATACATAGGGCTGAATTTAGTGACCCCGTCGCAGGACCCTGAAGTGGGTGCCATCACCGCTCATGACATGTGTGGCCGGCCGACCACCATTAGTGACGGCCAGACTATTTTGAAGCCGGAGGCGCGGGCCTGTCCCAATTGGAGGAAGCTGACGGGAGACGAGGTGCCGATGGCGTCGTCAGCAGAGAAGAACGCAGGTACTGGCACCATATTTAAAGCGATGCCAGTCCTGCTTAAACTTCTGCTTCACAGTTTGACCTTGCTGCTGACCCTCCTACCTGGAGTCCCTATACTGCTGTCCTGCTGACCCTCCTGCCTGGAGTGCCTGTGCTGCTGTCCTGCTGACCCTCCTGCCCGGAGTCCCTGTACTGCTGTCCTGCTGACCCTCCTGCCTGGAGTCCCTGTACTGCTGTCCTGCTGACCCTCCTGCCCGGAGTCCCTGTACTGCTGTCCTGCTGACCCTCCTGCCTGGAGTCCCTGTACTGCTGTCCTGCTGACCCTCCTGCCTGGAGTCCCTGTACTGCTGTCCTGCTGACCCTCCTGCCCAGAGTCCCTGTACTGCTGTCCTGCTGACCCTCCTGCCCGGAGTCCCTGTACTGCTGTCCTGCTGACCCTCCTGCCCGGAGTCCCTGTACTGCTGTCCTGCTGATCCTCCTGCCTGGAGTCCCTGTACTGCTGTCCTGCTGACCCTCCTGCCTGGAGTCCCTGTACTGCTGTCCTGCTGACCCTCCTGCCTGGAGTCCCTGTACTGCTGACCCTCCTGCCCGGAGTCCCTGTACTGCTGTCCTGCTGACCCTCCTGCCCGGAGTCCCTGTACTGCTGTCCTGCTGACCCTCCTGCCTGGAGTCCCTGTACTGCTGCCCAGCTGACCCTCCTACCTGGAGTCCCTGTGCTGCTGTCCTGCTGACCCTCCTGCCCAGAGTCCCTGTACTGCTGTACTGCTGACCCTCCTGCCCGAAGTCCCTGTACTGCTGTCCTGCTGACCCTCCTGCCTGGAGTGCCTGTGCTGCTGTCCTGCTGACCCTCCTGCCTGGAGTCCCTGTGCTGCTGTCCTGCTGACCCTCCTGCCCAGAGTCCCTGTACTGCTGTCTTGCTGACCCTCCTGCCTGGAGTCCCTGTGCTGCTGTCCTGCTGACCCTCCTGCCCAGAGTCCCAGTACTGCTGTCCCGCTGATCCTCCTGCCCGGAGTCCCTGTACTGCTGTCCCTCCTGCCTGGAGTCCCTGTGCTGCTGTCCTGCTGACCCTCTTGCCTGGAGTCTCTGTACTGCTGTCTTGCTGACCCTCCTGCCTGGAGTCCCTGTACTGTTGTACTGCTGACCGCCCTGCCCAGAGTCCCTGTACTGCTGTCCTGCTGACCATCCTGCCCAGAGTACCTGTACTGCTGACCCTCCTGCCTGGTCCCAGTACTGCTGTCCTGCTGACCCTCCTGCCCGGAGTCCCTGTACTGCTGTCTTGCTGAGCCTCCTGCCCGGAGTCCCTGTACTGCTGACCCTCCTGCCTGGAGTCCCTGTACTGCTGTCCTGCTGATCCTCTTGCCTGGAGTCCCTGTACTGCTGTCCTGCTGACCCTCCTGCCTGGAGTCCCTGTACTGCTGTCCTTCTGACCCTCCTGCCCGGAATCCCTGTACTGTTGTATTACTGACCCTCCTGCCCGGAGTCCCTGTACTGCTGTCCTTCTGACCCTCCTGCCCGGAATCCCTGTACTGTTGTATTACTGACCCTCCTGCCCGGAGTCCCCGTACTGTTGTATTACTGACCCTCCTGCCCGGAGTCCCTGTACTGTTGTACTGCTAACCCTTCTGCCCGGAGTCCATGTACTGTTGTACTGCTGACCCTCCTGCCCGGAGTCCCTGTACTGCTGTCCTTCTGACCCTCATGCCCGGAGTCCCTGTGCTGCTGACCCTCTTGCCCATAGTCCTTGTGCTGCTGACCCTCCTGCCTGGAGTTGCTGTACTGCTGACCGCCTGCCACCATCCCCCCCACCCCCCCCCCACCCCCGCCCGGAGTCCCTGTGCTGCTGTACTGCTGACCCTCCCCCCTTCCCGGAGTCCCTGTACTGCTGTCCTGCTGACCCTCCTGCCTGGAGTTGCTGTGCTGCTGTACTGCTGACCTCCCTGCCCGAAGTCCCTGTGCTGCTCTCCTGAAGACCCTCCCCCCTGCCTGGAGTCCCTGTACTGCTGACCCTCCTGCCCAGAGTCCCTGTGCTACTGTCCTGCTGACCAAGGCTGCAAAAGGCCAGGGGCTCTCTGGAAGCCAACAGGGAACATGTCAAATGGAAGACAGCGGGTGGCCCCATGGTTCAGCAATACCTCCCTGGTCCTCTTTCCAAGAGATGGCAAGAAGTGATCCTCCTGCCTGACCAAGCAAACCTCATGGAGGTCATGGAGGAGGTCAGTAGCTTTGGGGTCACCCCACGCAACTGAGCAACTGAATCCAGTTTAGGAAGAGAGTCAATGATGTACTTTGTTGTGCCAAGGTGAGTGCTCCATACCTCTGTCCTCTGTGGGGCTTTCATGTGGTATGCGGGAGGCAGAGTGACATGCGGAGGGAGTCACAACAAAGGCACTGGAAAAGGGGCTAGGCATCCCCACATCCTGACAGATGCAAGGATGCATCTTTGTGGCAGACCACTTTCTTTCACAGCTCAGTCCCATTACCTCCCGAGAGTGGACATGGAGAGGAGCCATGTAGGAAACCCCATTAGGGAATGAGAGGCTGCCACTGGAAGAATTGTTCACTTGCTCTGCCTGCCAAGTTTTATTACGTCCTTCTTTCCATTTGCAGGACAAACGGGGCAATAACACCAGGGAGACCTCGTGGACTGGTGGAAGAATAGCCGATATCTGGCTGCGAACAGTACTTTTCATGGCTGAGAAGGAGGCACTGGAGCTAGTGGGGGCCCAGGGTGGCCACTCCATAGTGGATGATGAGACTGGAGTCTCCGTACAGGATGTAATGACTTTCTTCATTTGACATTCACTACACTTCTGGAGATCCACATCACGCATGGTTGGCATGACAAGATCTGCGCAGCCGAAGGCACAGATGTTTTGTGTACTCTCATGCAGGTCATTACCTGCGCGAGGCTCCAGCTGCAGTGGGGCTGCCATCAACCTCTGAGGAAGAGCATCAGTCAGAGGATGCGCTGTCACATGACTCTCCCGCACCTTCCACCAGTGCAGAGACTGATGACAAGCCTCTGGTTTTGACAGCACAGGGCATGCTGGAGTTGCAGAGAGAGGTAAGGCAACATCTGGCACAGTTGCCAGAGGCCATTCGCAGTTATGAAGAGTCCATCTGTGCCATGAGTGTTACCATGTATCAGGCATGTGAGCACATGGCTTCCTTCATCGAGAGGTTGGCAACCTCAGTACTCATCCAGTAGTATGGCCACCCAACCCTCACACCTGAGATCAAGCAGTACTGCCACCCGAGACCAAGCCCACCTGGTACTGCCATCTGAGACCAAGCCCACTTGGTTCTGTCACCTGAGACCAAGCCCACCCGGTCCTCTCACCCAAGAGCAAGTCCACCCAGTACTGTCACCCGAAAACAAGCCCACCCATGCAGAGTTCACAGCACTGCAGGCTGACAATGGCCTTCGCTCCTCCATTTTCCCGTATCCAGTGCTCACCATGGCTGCCTTCTCATCATGGCCTTTCCTCAGTGCTGCCAACTTTCAACGACCAGGGATCCGAAGGTATGTGATTCCAAGCACTCCATTGAATCGAGATCAACTGCATGCTAATGTATAACAACGGCCTATTCAGCAATTGTAATGGCAGTCCCGTCGCATCAGGGCGGCGATGCCACTTGGAGCTTTCTCGCTGCTGACTAAATCTGAAACTATTGTCACGATGTCGGATTGCCAAGTGGGCGCATCTGTCATTATTCTCCAGACCCCAATGCCTTCAATCCCATTCCAAATGGCTTCATAAAATTCTGCCCATAGTCTATGAATTGCAACAAACTATACAGCCAAATGAGCTCACGCAGATGTACCAAGGGGTGTACCAAGAGAAAAAGAGCAAACCTGTGTGATACCACATTGTGGGGGAAGTTAGCAGAGAGAATATAGCTTAGCTTGCAGGAAGTAGCAGAGGGAACCAAGTGTGCAAAATGTGAAGATAATGAAATGAATATGTTTATTCCCAAACAATTAAATTGAAGTATTGACAAGTAGGGCTACTTCACCCAGTTAAAAGCAGGCTCTGCATCAAGAGCGATTAACAGATATTAAGTTAGTCTTGATTTGTTAGAGCTCACCGTATAAATAACATACGATTTTCTTTTTAATTAATTCCAACTTGATTTTTATGGATGACAGGAAGTTTCTCTCCTAATTTTTAGTTACCTGGATGCACAGTTTTTGGATATCAGAAGATAATTTACCTAGTGTCATTGGTCAGTGTCATTATGGCAATATGCAATGTTTCTGGCTGAGTTTGATTAAACACAGCTTCCAGTTCAGCAGCTCTATCCAAAATACTGCAGTCTTACAATCACAGATCTGATAACTTGACATCTGGTACTGAGCAAAAAAAAAATACTGGCATTTATTACAGAGGAGACAACTCAGATTCACCTTGTGACAGTAAAAACTAGAAATAAAAGCCAACATGTAGTCATTAAAGGCAGGACATAATGAGAAAAGGACATTGGTGTTCTTTGAAGATGTACTTGAATTAGTGGTTGATAGTAACACAGCTGATATATTATATCTCAACGTTCAGAAAGCATCTGATGAAATCATTGAGCACTGTCTCATGAACACAATGGAACTCTTTACAATCAAAGAGCGAGTGACAATTTGAATAGAAAGTGGATGATAGTTCAAGACTAGTTATCAATGGCGTGACAGCCTATTCTTGATAACTCAAAGGTGTTTTAGCACTAAAAAAATGATCCAATAATTCAAATTAAGCACTTGAGCAAAGTGGGAACGTAGTGCTCAAAAACTTGAATCAAGAGAAGACTGTAACCTCAAATGGCCTGTAGGAATCAACAGGCCTCCAGCAGTCACCAATGGGACCGTTTCTTCTTATGTTTATTGGAAGCCATCATCATGTAAATAAAATATCTATAGTTTAGAAAAATGAAGTGTTTCAAAGAGATAAGTATAGTTCACAGGAATCTACAGAGATCAATCTATTCATCAGATGCATCGCAAATGACATTTAACATTGGGAAATGCCGAATAGTGTGAGAGAAATAAATAGTATATAAAATGATGGTTATACTTTTAAAAAGGTAGAGAAAGGGGAAAATTAGCTTATAAAATAACGTCACATTGTATGGCAGCAATGTTATAAAAAATAAAAACACACTATTGTTTATAAAGTGTCTGTGGCAAGGGTAGCAGAGCAGCCAGTTTTGGTGACTTAAAAAAGACAACAGTAAAGATGGATAAAAAACAGAAAGGAATGAAAGCCTTAAATGTATATAGCATGTTATCAAAGATCTAAGGATGCCCCAAAATACTGTAAGCACTATGAATTACTGTTTTAAAAGTACAGTCACCATTGCTATGTAGGCAAATGAGGCAAGCATTTTGTATAAAACGAGGTTTCACAAGCAGTAATAAGGTGAATAACCAATAAATCTGTTTTTGGTGCAGTGCTTTAAGGGAAATATTGACTAAGACTGGGAGAACCTCCACTGCTCCTTCAAAGGGTGCTATGATACTTATAAGCCCCAAAATTCAAATTAAGTTGCAAAAACAGGTGCAGGGCTTGCAATGTGCGATTAACCCGTGCCTGTTGCTTCCAATGCAGGCAGAGTGCAAACTTTGTTCAGGGCTGCTCATTTATATGATTTCAGTATGCAACCTGAGCAGGCCTGAGCAGGGGGCACAAAATTGTGAGAAGATAGCAAGAGTTCAAGCCAGCCTGCACTATTTAAAGCCTGCACTCTTAAAGGGGAGATAAATTTTCACTGGTGCTGGTGCTCGAAATCATTCTGGAAGTGAGTTTGACCTGGCTAAGACACAAGAATGGCACAACAGGGCACAGTGCATGCTTCCAGGTCCTCTGATGTAGCATTGGAGGTGTGAGGAGAGAAATCCTCTATACAAAGTGGACCAGGAGGCTCTCCAGACAGACACTGCAAAGGCAGTGGGATCAAGTAGCCTTACATTGTACCAATGTCAGCAGTGTAGTCCTGGATATAGTGCCACAAGAAGTTCAATGACCTCTAATGAGCGATCACGGTCAGTGAATGTATCTGCAAATGCCATATGCCACTAGTCTCACATTCCCTTCACTGACCGACCAACAATCTCTCGCAATTACGACTCAGACCACATGTTCAAAGCTTCATCTCATCATGATACACTTAGCACTGCTGCAAGCCTCAGACCCACATCTCACAGCTTGCACAAACCTCCAGCTATTCTACCATGAAATTGCATCACCCAAACGCATTGCACCACACTCACTGACATACATCCCTCTCCCTTGCAGGGCAAGGCAATGCACAAACACAGGTTGCAGCACCGAACTAATGTGGGACAGGCACATCTTCATGTCCTCACACTGATGGAGGAGATGGTGCTTGCCATCACTGAAGCAGCCATCACTGAGGTCGTAGCCAATGGCGGGGCTGAAACCATCGACGGTGATAATATGTTCATATCTAATCCTCCTCTCATCCCACCTCCTCCTCGTCCCATAATCTCTTCTGATTTACAAGCTGCAGATGGTGTAAGCATGCACCTCTTACTTTCCCTCCTTCCCTTCACCACAACCTTACCCTTGCCCCTTCCTCCTTTCAGAATCACAAGAAGTACCATCTGGCCAGGCAGTGGTGCAGGAGCAAGATATGGAAAAGGAGGAGACTGAAGAAGAAGAAATACCATCACTCACTCTCACACTTGCAGCCACCAGCTTAGATACTGACACTGTACTTTAGAGAGTGACTTAGAGGTGGAATCGGCTCAAGGCGAGACACCGGGAACGCATGGCCTGCAGCTAAGGCAGGGGGAAAGGGTAGCCCAGGTGCCAGCAAATCAGAGGGCAAGGTCCCATATGAGTTCTGCTGTAAAGGACTCAGATGAGGACTTTGATGAGGCAGCACAGGGAAAAAGACTGATGGGTATGCGCATAAAAATGTCTGGTGCATTGGCAGCCTGCCAGAAAGCCTGTGGTCACTGAAAAAGAGCAGGATGAGTTCAGCACCAACCTTGCACATGACTTTGTGTAGAGCTTGGAGCCCATCATTTCCAGCCTGCAAGTGGTGACTCTATTACCACATAGGTGGACCCAACCACAATGGCTGATCTCTCAGCTTCCATTGCAAGACAAGCAGAAGCCACTAACATCTGAGTGCTACAATGGAAGCTCAAACTGAAGTCATGCAAGCACAGTTGGCTGTCATGCACTCTCAGATTGCTGCCATCATGGCTGCAGATACCAGTGTTCAAAGGCACTTGCAGGGTATCACAGCAGTCCAGTAATCTGTGCTCCAACACATTACTAGGAATGCTGAGGTGCCAGCTCAGGGCTGTGCCAGGGTCACTGTGCAGCACAAACCTGCTGTCCTCTCAGGATGACAGTATTAATGCCCCCACCACTGCTACTCCACCAGTGTTCTTGCTGTTGCCTGTCAGCCAGACAGCCCAGATGGCTGCTCCCTTTGCTGAGATGGTACAGTCCAAAGCTGGACCTTCCTGCAAAGCCAGTTGCAGTCTCCACCATGAAAGTCAGTCACCTTTCACCAGCCGTGCTGCAGCCACTCGGGTAGCACTGCATAGCAGCACTACGACAGGTAAAGGCACAAAGCAGACAGACACCAATGGAAAAGTTAATTGGATTCCTGAAGGTTATCCGAATTTTGTATTTGAAGGGAAAGTAACCCCTTATCCCTCAAGTGTGGCAAATCAACCCATAGTGATTCTCAGGGACGCAGGGGCCACCAGATGCTTTTTACTGGGAAAAGGCCTGACCTTCCCCCCAGAGAGTACAGTGAACACCAAAATGGTGGTGAATGGTATTGGAGGGCAGTGTATGTCTGTACCTGTACACCGGGTGCACCTGGAGTGCGACCTAGTTTCAGGACTGGTAACCACTGGGATTGTCCCTAGTTTGCCTGTGGACGGGGTTGACCTGCTCCTAGGTAATGATCTGGCAGGGGTGAAGATGTTTGCCCCCCCAGTAGTGAAAGAAAGACCGCAGGAGGTCAGAGAGACAGGGCAGTGTCAGGAGACAGTCCCCTGCAGAGCCCCGGAATGTGTAGTGGGTCAGGCCCTGATCAAACCAGCTCCCCCAGAGGCAACTGCATTGACACTGCCTGTCCAAGACTTTCTTTTGAAAGTTAGGAGACCCAGGGAATTAATTAAATGGAGTTTCCCTAGGTGAGGCTCAGAGAGCCGACCCAGTATCGCAAGAGTTAGCACAGGCTGCCCAGTCTGAAAGTGAAGCAGAGTGAGTCCCTGACTACTACTATTTAAAGAATTAGGTACTGAAAGGAAATGGAGTTCTCCTCACAGATCTGAGGGCAAGGAGTGGACAGTAGTTCACCAGTTAGTGGTGCCACAGAGGTACCGGGGGAAGTATCAAGAAGGGCCCCAAGAGCCTACAGTGGCTGTACATGCCAGTATATGAAAGACCAAAGCCCGCATAAGACAGCAGTTTGACTGGCCAAGACTCCACAAAGATGTGGTGGAGTACGGCAGGAGTTGGCACATGTGCCAGGTTGAGGGGAAACTCCAACCTACAGTGAAACTAAGCCCTGTACCGGTGTTAGGAGGACCCTCCTGCAGAGAGCTGGTGAACTGTAAGGGACCCCCACCGTGAACAAAAGGGGACAGGCAGACAATTAGCTGGCAAAAGTTTAGAAAGAGAAGGGGAAAAAGTGACCAAAAGGGCAGGCTAAAGGAAGTTCGGGAAAAATCCCGGATGAAAACCCCTACTGTCTGGTCAATCAACCACAAAAAATTTGAATAGTTAGACCCCACATCCTCTTATGTGAATACAGACTCCAGAAGCACCCCACTAAAGTTGCTAACAGCATTTACAGGAACCTGCAGAGACAAAGAGAAACCTCTAGGGGGCAGAGAAACAATGAGGGTGATGCCTCACCTAGTCAAAGTGTCACAGGAGAATGCAGTTAAGTTTGCACAAATACCTGCAGGTAGGAGTGTCCCAGAGAACAAAGGGGAGAGTATCAAAGACAGAGGAAAAGGGAACCACCCATCCCCTGAAGTCAAAAGTCTTTGCATGACTCAGAGTTCAGGATAGACCTGCCCCCTACTAACTCTCCTGAGAAAAAAAGGGGGGAATTAAAGGAGCCTTGGCACCCAGAACAGACCATTTTTAATGAGATTCAAGATTGGTGAATGAATTGAAATGAATGAGAGAAATGCTTGGTTTTCTTTCTGTATCTTATATTTCTCTCAAACTCTGTAATGAAATGCGTCGTTTTTCTTCAAATCGCATTTCATTCCCCTGTGTGTGGCCTCCTGAGTTGCTCACAACACTGTCCAGGAGGTAAATCTTTAATCCCTGGAGACTCCAGGATTATCCTGGAAGGTTGACAACCCTATCAGCGCATAGGTTTTGTGCCTATCATGTATTTAAGGGGACAGTCACTATGCTGTGGTGTTACTCTATGATCTTACCTTTAATATTCTGGTTCTAAAAATTAAATTTCCCCTTCCAGGTGCATAGTTTAATCATATGCAATACAAAAAAGCTCTCAATAGCATAATTAAAGGGGAAGGCACTTTCATCATAAATGCCCATGCCCACATTTTCAATGCAACCTGTCTATATTAGTTTGTTACACTGTACTTACATCCTCCCACAAGTGGCAGTGATGTAGTACTTCAGTTTTATATCTACCAGCTCCTCCATTTGTACTGCAGAGAAGCTGAAATGCACCAGTCAGCTTTACTTCTCCACTTTTCAAGTTGCCATACATTTTGTTATTTAACAATAAATAATAGAAAATCTAAATTTACAAAATAAGAGCAGAGGGCTGGATTTTCAATCAGGAGCCGGGAACCAGAAATGGGGGCGAGGTCCATGTCTCAACCCCACACGTCCATGGGAATGTTCAAATCTTCAGCCAATTAAAGACCAGGGAGCAGGCTCACTGTCCAATCAGGGATGGTGGGCGGGATCCCAACGCTGGAGAACCAAAGGGAGAGGCTCCAGCGCTCAGTTTTCGGCAGCTCCACCTGCCAAATGGGAGCTGTTGATCTGAAATTGGAGACTGTGATGAACAAGCAAAGATACATTTATTTTTATGTTTTAAAAAGCCACAGTTGCCTGACCATGATCCTGGAGGCAACCCCTCCAGGGCATGGCCATGGGCCGCAGCTGTGATGCAGTGGCTATTATAGGTCCGGGGTGAGGGGTATGGGCGCGGGGTGGTTGGTCCCTCACATAATCCATCACCCCCCCACTCCACCCCCCAAACTCCTGCCCTGAGCCTGGATGTGATTCAGATCGATGTGAGCTGCCCACACTGCCAACAGGCAATTTCAAACAGCGCGGTGTTACGACCAGGTGAGAAAGCTGTCTCGGGGTCTGTTATTGTCTTCACCTGGTTTTATTGTAACAGGGTTTATTTTTAACAAAATGTGTTTTGAGCTCCCCTTTGTGAATCCTTGTTCACAGCTTTCCAATTATAAGGCAAAGAAATGAGCATAAACAGGCTTTCTTCGATTTAAAGGAGAAAAGTGAAATTTATTAAACCTTAACTTAAACTCTAATATGGTTAACGCCTTTGGATATATGACACGCCCACGCTAGCATGTACACACAATACACACATGCAAATGGGGACAGAAAAGAGGAGAAAAAAATCAAATGGAGAGCTTTGAGGCAATTACAGAAGAGTTTCTTGTTTATTGTGCTGCGATCCAGCTCACCGTAGGGTCTTTGATTGTAAGCAGCTTACTTTTCGTTGGGGCCCCGTATTCTTCTTAAACCTTGTTCAATGTAGGAGATTTTTCTCGCTTTGAGGTTCTCGTGTCTTCAATGGTTTCCAAAACTGGTGACAGCGAGATGAGAGCAGACAGGAGAGAGATGCTCTCAAACCAGGAGCTTTCTTATTTCAAATTCCCTGTTGGAAGTTCAAATTCAAAAAAACTCTAACAGTCAGTCAGTCATGTGAATAAAACTGGTCTGACCACTTCTTCTGTGTTTGTGGATTCTGCTCTTAGCAGTCAACCTGGAATGCTAGCTCCCCCACCTTCAACGTCTGGTAATCAAAAGTCCATTGTTGGTTGAATGTGGCAGGACATGGTCTTTTGTCCCTTGATCCAACACTGTATGTTACTATGCAAATGTTTTTCCAGTCAGAGGCTTGCAATTTTATGTTTTAATGTTCATGTGGCAAAATAATGTGTGCCTCAGTCTTGGCAGGTGGGGGTTTGTCTGACAGTGGGAAAGGAGCCTTATTAGGCACCATAATTACCAATAATTGACCTCAATTGATTGCACGCCACTTCCTGGCAGGGAGCTGATCTGACCCTGAACCACCCTCATTGAAACTGTCTCAGGGTTGGGATTGTGGTGACGAACCAGCACGCAGGCCAGTGGGGCTAAATTGCGCACCTGATCTGGACTCCAAACTGTTTTAAAAATCCAGCCCAGAGTGTATGTATTTTGGCTGCATGATCTGATCCAATTATTCTATGCCGTCTAACTCCACTCAAAGACAACAATACCACAGGACATCGACTAATGTACAAAGGCATTATAGAGACTCATGTTTTTGAAGCTCAAGTTACAACATCATGGCTGTAATATATCTCATAAAAATACTAATATTGTGCAAAGTGTAGCCCCCTCAAGGAGTTGAATTCACAGGACAACAGGACTGGCAGTTTTAAACTGGGTTTCAGACACCACATCCAAATCATTGTGCTCAAGACAATGAAAGATGGTCGACAGTCTAGTGATCATATACACTCATTGCCGATGCATCCACTTGAACTCAGAAGTTTTGTTAGACTTTGCTGTAAGGGAAAAGGGTGGTTGGACTAAGCTAACACTACAATCAGACTTACAAAAGAACTGTGAAAGCTACAGACAGTTAGGCAGCAAAGAGCCATGTGAAAGATGGAATATGGGAGAGAGACGTGTTTGAAAATGAACCTTAACTGAAACAGACCATCCACCAAAGTGGGATAGCATAGTGCTTTCATTATTATATTATGAAAAGACAAATTGTATTGATGGAAGTAAGTGATACTGATTGCAAATGTTCACCTGATGGGAAATAAGAATCAATTCACATCAAATCTCATCTCATCAAGTGTTTTCTCAGTCATGGTTCTGAGATTGGACAAATGCAGATGGGAAAGACACAAATATCTGGTTCAGATCACAAAGGGATGCTATCATTACATCCCTGGGTTATGCTCCTGTACAAGTAGATATAGGGCAGTGTGAATCAACTCCCATCAAAGTAAAGCATTCAGACTGCTTAAGGAAATGACTGACACCATTGAATCCAAGAAATTATTGATGGCAAACTCAAATTTGTGCACACTCACTCAGGAATTGACAATACTGAATGGAGAAAACGTCAGTTTTCTTTGGTTAGGGTCCTTGAATGAGACATCAGTAATTTCATTCTATGAGCTTCCTGATATTTTAAATTATTTTCCATTATCTTTTTGTATTCTAGGTTCTGTCCATTTCAGTTCTTCATAAAAGGATATTGCTTTCATCATTCACTGCTCCATCACTTTTTTATCAAGCTGTTCTTATTTATTTATTTTGCTCCCATTTTATATAAATGCATCTCTTTACCCATGTTCTTCAACTCAACGTACAATACTCTTTCCCTTGTAAAAGAAAGGTTATCTGCGCAGGAATTTAATCTCACTTCTCGCTTAACACGGCAAAAACAATGACATAATAAAATGTATTGGTTAGCAATTAAGCCTGAGAGAAATATACAAACAAAATGATTTCCAGTGTGGCACTAGTAATTTGAAAAGAGACAGTTATTGTTTGGTTGCCATAGGTTTCTGACCCACTGGCAGACTTTTAAGAAGACATGTATGTTTCTCAAGTTTGTTGAGTGTGTCCAAACATAGCCACCTAGGCTTAAATTATTGATAGGAATAGCCTCTGGCAGTACTTATTTTGGTGTTAATATGAAAATAAATAGTTTGGCAATACTTACCTCTCTAATCACATTACACCAGCTTTTACTGTTGGAGCTATGATGGCTGCCTGGCTAATTGCATCTCAAAGAATTTAGAATTGTAGCACAAGGATCATGAGGAAACATGCACTACACCTTTAAAACACATCAGCCAACATGCTATGAGCTATGGATTCTAACTGAGTCATCAATTTAGAGCAGTACTCAGAACAGTAACATGCATCTAACTATAGTAAGTTACCATTTTAAGAGAGAAGTCCTTTCACTGTTTACTCAGTACGCTTGTAAATGGGTATCTTATTGAATATATTAGGTTTAGCCGCTGGTCAGCTCTTTAGAGACAGACCACAATAAACAATGAAGTTGTGCCTACATCTCATTTACTTACTATTCGGATCTACATTTTCACACAGCTCTGTTTTGGCTTCACCGTTAGGCCGGTCTGAGGATTTGTGGGATAGTCGTGAAGACATTGTTGCTGCGGTTACCACTGCCTTGAAGCTGCGCTTTCTCTTCTGGACGTTCTGCTCTGGGTGGAAAATTATGATGTAAACCTTCGGCATGTATAGCATCCCCAGAGCCACAGAAGCACTTAGGTTCATGGATATAGTTAGGGTAGTGGTCTGTATGTACATCTGGAAAAGAAAACAATGAGGATTATATAAAGATTGTTGCATCAATATTTGGCTCTTCAAAGCCAATGATGAGCATGGAAAATTACTAAGTTTGCCATCAGGTATCTCCCATATTTCACATCAACTTGGACATTAGCATGATTATAAAGCCCAAATGTTTGTAAAGGTTAGGGAATAGAAATCTTGTACTCACTATGCACTAATCTGGAGCAACACATATGCAATATTTCATTTTGAAATCATATCCGGGTAGTCAGATTTGCATGTAAAAATAGTGTTGTGACATTTTACTTTACTCAAAATTGATAATATAGCTACTGTGATTATCCACAGTGGTATGTTTTGTGCACCAGTCTTGTATTAATTTCTGGTCTACATATATCACCCATATACATCTCAGTAAAATCTTTCCTTTCCACTTTCATGTCAAGAAGTCCAAGTAGATCATTCTGCAGGAAACGAAATCACCATTAACATAGTGCCAAGACATTGAGAAATGCACCATGCAAAACAGATTGATGAATCCACCATTAGATTGTCTCTAAAAACCAACTTCTGTGGTGGCCCACAGCAGCCAATGTCGGCCTTAATGGAGTTAGCAATGTTCCTTGGCATGACGTAAAATCATAGTACACAGCACAGAAGGTGGTTATTCGGCCCATTGAGTCTGTGCCAGCTTTTTCAAAGAGCAATTCAGTTAGACATTCTCCCTTGCTCTTTCCCCGCATCACTGCATTTTTTTCTCCTTCAAGTATTTATCCAATTTCTTTTTGAATGCTACTTTTGCTTCTGTAACCATTACCCTATCAGGCAGAACATTCCAATTTCTAACTAATTGTTGCATAAAAATACTTTTTTTCATGTCAATAATGATACTAATAATGATGAGGTCCCATCTGCCTGTTTGGGGGGTTCAGATGGATGTTAACTATTTCTTGGTAATGTTCAAAGAAAAACAAAGAATTCTCCTGATGTCTCAGTAAAATTGTTCCTCAACCAACACCACCAGAAAAGATTAACTGGCCATTAATCTCACTGCTGTTTGTGGTATCTTACTGTGCACAAAAAGGGCTGCTGCATTTGCTTACACATCAATTGTCATTGCAGTTTAAAGTAATTCATTTTATGCGAAGTACTCTAAGACATTTCTGACAGACATGATAAAATGCCAGATAAATACAAGTTATTTTAATAAATATGTGCAGAGGATCTAAAACTGGCAACTTGTGCCAAGTCCATGTATAGCCCCCTTTTTTAAGTGAATGGCTACATATGAAGACTTTGAATTAACTTAAACTATATCCTATGGAGAATTCACTCAAATAGGCTCAAACTGTTTGGGGTTTTTCAAATCACTGACTTATTTGTTTTCGGCATGGAGGTAAATTGAATCACTTGTTTCAGAGCAAACGCATTCTAATAAAAACTGTGTCTGTAGTGACCGCTCTTGATTTCTGGTTGGTCACCTTTACCTGAGAAACACTGAACCAATTGCATATGAAGCCTAGATATTTCAATCACCTCTCCCTGATTGCTTGTTTATCACAATGAACATACTGATCCATTCAAATACTGGGAGAAATGTCAATTCCTTTTCAGCTGCCTTGAATGTTCCCATTCCACAGTAACTCAGTAACAGAGAAAAATAGGCAGAAGTCCTAACTTATCTCCATTTTTAATATTCTTACTCTTTCCTTTTTTAAAAAAATCATTCATAGGATGTGGGCATCACTAGCAAGGCCAGCATTGATTGCCCATCCCCAATTACCCCTGAGAAAGTGGTGGTGAGCCATCTTCTTGACTACAACTGAGTGGCTCACTAGGCCATTGCAGACAAGAGTTAAAAATCAACCATATTATTGTCACATTGGAATCACATACAGGCCAGACTGGGAAAGGACAGCTGATTTCCTTCCCTAAAGGACAGGGTCGAGAACCAAAGGTCACTGATTTAAGGTGATCGGCAATGAGATCAATGGCAATATGAGGAGAAACTTCATTATGTAGCAAGTGGTTAGGGGTTGGATTGCACTGCCTGAGAGTGTGATAGAGGTAGATTCAATCATGGCTTTCAAAAGGGAATTGGATGAGCACTGAAGAGAAAAAAAAATCAGGATTATGGGAAGGGGAAGGGGAGTGGGGCTAGCTGACTTGCTCTTGCAGAGAGCCAGCACAGACACAAAGGACCAAATGGCCTCCTTCTGTGTTGTAACCATTCCACGATTCTACTGCAGTAGTTGGACTTTCACTACAACCAAGTTGTTTCATGGTGACCATCACTCATACTAGCTTTTTATGCCAGAATTATTTCATTTATTGAGTCAAAATTTCCCAGCTGCCATGGTGGGATTTGAACTCATTTCATTAGATGATTAACCCAGATCTCTGAATTAGAATCATAGAAAATTTAAGGCACAGAAAGAGACCACTTGGCCCATCATGTCTGTGCTGACCGAAAAATGATCCACCTATTCTAATCCCACCTTCCAGCATTCGGTCTGCAGCTTACGGCACTTGAAGTGCATATCCAGACTCCTTTTGAATGAGTTGAGGGTCTCTGCCTCAACTACCTTTTCAGGCAGTGAGTTCCAGACCGTCACCACCATCTGGAAGAAAAAGTTTTTCCTCATCTCCCCTCTAATTTTTCTACCAATCACTTTAAATCTATGCCCCCTCATCACTGACCTCTCTGTTAAGGTGAATAGACCCTTCACCTCCACTCTATCCAGGCCCCTCAAAATTTTTTACATTTCAATCAGATTGTCCCTCAGCCTTCTCAGTTCCAAGGAGAACAACCCCAGCTTATCCAATCTTTCTCATAGCTGCATTTTTCCAGTCCTGGCAACATCCTCGTAAATCTCCTCTGTACACTCTCTAGTGCAATTACATCCTTTCTGTAATCAGGTGACTAGAACTACACACAGTACTCAAGTTGTGGCCTAACCAATCAGTTGTACAGTTCCAGCATAACCTCCCTGCTCTTGTACTTTATACATCGGCTAATAAATGAAAGGATTCCTTATGCCTTCTTAACCAGCTTTTTGACCTGGCCTGCTACCTTCAGGGATCGGTGGACATTCACTCCAAGGACCTTTACTTCCTCTACACTTCTCACTATTTTCCTATTAACTGTGTATTTCTTTGCCTTGTTTGACCTCCCCAAATGCATCAACTCACACTTCTCCAAGTTGAATTCCATTTGCCACTTTTCTGCCCAGACCATCAATATGTTTCTGAAGCCTCCAGTTATCCTCCTTGTTATCTACTGCACGGCCAATCTTTGTGTCAACCGCAAACTTCTTGATCATGCTCCCTACATTTACGTCCAATTCATTAATATATACCACAAAAAGCAGGGGACCCAGTACTGAGCCCTGCGGAACACCACTGGAAACAGCTCTCCAGTCGCTAAAACAGCTGTCAACAATTACCCTTTGTTTTCTGCCACTGAGCCAATTTTGTACCCACCTTGCTGCATTTTCCTGGATCCCATGGGATTTTATTTTTTTAACCAGTCTGCCATGTGTGACCTTGTCAAAAGCCTTGTTAAAAAGACCACCTCAACTGTACTACCCTCATCTATCTTCCTTGTTACTTCTTCAAAAAATATGATCAAGTTGGTCACACAAGATCTTCCCTTAACAAATCCATGCTGACTATCCTTGATTAACCTGTGCCTTTCTAAGTGACAGTGTATCCTGTCTCTCAGAATAGATTCCTAGAACAGTGACATAACCACTATGCAGGTCTTCTCACTTCCAGATTCCTCAACAGGATCACTGCCTCCCCTGCTACCTGGCCCTTCTGTCGCTTTATAGATTTTGACATTTACCTGTCTTGGATCCACCTGTCCCATTGTTTCTGGGTCTGTACCCCTTGGCGTGAAAAAAAAATCATGGGAGAGGCACCTGTATATTAAAGTAATGCATAATCTTTATTTAATCATTCACTGGAATGGATGTCACTGTCCAGACTGGCATTTATTGCTTGTCCTTAATTGCCTTTGAGAATGATGGTGGTTCTTGTTGAACTCCTGCATACCTTGTGGTGAAGGTATTCCCACAATGCAATTAGGTAGTGTTACAGTCAAGTGAGGAGGGGTCGAAGGGCTTCCCTCTTTTCCCTCGCCTTGTTTGACCGCAACAGGTTTAATTCTTTCTTAAAGTAGATGTACTGGCCAATTCAGTAGGTGTTTGATTACCTACTTGCTATGATCATAACAAGAATCAATTGGACAGGTTCTCTTGAGGTTAACAAAGAAAGAGGTAATAAAAACAAGAAATGCTGGAAGTACTCAGCAGGTCTGGCAGCATCTGTGGTGAGAGAAGCAGAGTTAACGTTTCAGATCAGTGACTTTCATCAGAACTGGCAAAGGTTAGAAATGTAATAGCTCTCCTCTACAGGAGGGGAGACTAAACGCAGATTGGGTGACCGCTTTGCAGAACACCTTTGCTCAGTCCGAAAGCATGACCCCGAGCTTCCGGTTGCTTGCCATTTCAACACATCCCTTGCTCTCATGCCCAGATATCTGTCCTGGGCTTGCTGCAGTGTTCCAGTGAACATCAACGTAAGTTCGAAGAACAGCATCTCTTTTACCGATTAGGCACGCTACAGCCTGCCAGACTGAACTTTGAGTTCAATAATTTCACAGCATGACGGGCCCCACTTTTTCTTTGTAGTTATTTTTTTTAATTTATTTTATTTTAGTTTGTTTCATCATTCATTTTTTTTTTCCATGTGCCTGCCCACTTATTTTTCATGTTTGTGCTTTGGGCCAGGGCTGTTCATTTTTCTGTCCATTAACACCCTCTCTGTACTAACGTTTTGTCTTTCAGCACACCATTAACATACCGTTTGTCTTTGCTGTTTGACCTTCTTGTCAGTTATTCTCTGTGACCCTGTCCTATCAACATCTTTCCTTTTGTTATCTCTTGTCTCACCCCCACTTTATTTGCTTAAAACCTATTACATTTCTATTCTTTGCCAGTTCTGATGAAAGATCACTGACCTGAAACATTAACTCTGCTTCTCTCTCCACAGATACTGCCAGACCTGCTGAGTATTTTCAGCATTTCTTGTTTTTATTTCAGATTTCTAGCATCTGCAGTATTTTGCTTTTATTTTCAAGAGGTAAACTTTATTGTATCTAAACTGAACTAATTAAAATAATAAACTATGTGCCAACTTTCACACACACACACACACACACACACAAATAGGTTACAGAGCGGGGTAAGGTAGATTGGTTGAGTTAGAGACCATAGAAAAAAGGAGTATACAGCCTGTAGGTTTGGTGATTCTAGCTGAATTCGGTGGTCCTGAGGATTTTAGTTTGAACAGGTAGATGACTGGTTTGGTGGGTTTCTTGGAGACAGCGATGCGGATGATTTCCTCCAATGGAGTTTCTGGTTGTAGTTGGAGTATGTAAAGGTGGTCAGTCAACAGGCAAGATTTGAAGCTTGCAAGCTGAATGGAGAGACAGAGAGGGACCCCAACTTGGGTCTGCACGTGCCAGAGTCCAGATGCTTCTCTTTGCTGCTGCAGAGAAACACAAGCTTAAAACCACAGATGGGGAGGGACTTGTCACATGACAGTCACTCAGCGATTCAAACATAGTTGCTGTCAGTACTTCCTCTTGCTAAAAAAAAGAACAAGAACAAGCAATTCCCTTCAACTTCCTGGGCCTTGGTTCATGCTGGGATGAGCAGACATTTCATCTCCCTTCTCACAGGCCTTGCAATATAGGATACAGTGTTGCGAATTAGGTAGCCATCTTAAGCTGCTAGCAAAGTCATCTTTTATCTGTTCTTTTAAAAAATGTCTTCAAAAAATATAAATTCAGATCTCCAGTCAGTGGATTAAAGAAAATTATCATTCAACAAAGTAAGCTGGCTGACAGTAGAGTGATCCAAGATACTGATCCAGCAATGATGAAGGAGCAGCAATGAACATCCAAATCAGAAAGGAGTGTGAGATTTGGAGGGGAACTTGGAAGTGGCCGTGTTCCCATGCACCTGATATCCCTGTACTTCTAGATGGTGGATGTTGTAAGTTTCGATGGGGATGGATGTTTAGTTTAGTGGGTGATGTGCCAATCCAGTGATCCACTTCTGCTAGATGGCTAAAACTTCTTGAATGTTGTTGCAGCTGCACCCATCCAGGCAAGGGGAGAGTATTCCATTACACTGCTGATTTGTGCTGGAGGCCCGAGGAGGTGAGCCATTTGTCACAGAATACTCAGCCTCTGACCAGCTGTAGTAATCATGACATTTTGGTAGCTGGTCCAGTTGATTTTCTCATCAATGCTAACCCCTAGGATGTTGTCGGTGAGGGAATTCAGTAATTGTAATGCTATTGAATATGAAGGGGAGGTTGTTAGAACATTACAACAATGACTACAGTTCAAAAGTACTTCATTGGCTGTGAAACACTTTGCAATGTCCGGTAGTCATGAAAGGTGCTACATAAATGCAATTCTTTTCTGTTCCTTTCTCTTGTTGGAGATAGTCATTGCCTGGTATTATTTTATTTTTATTTTATTTAGAGATACAGCACTGAAACAGGCCCTTCAGCCCACCGAGTCTGTGCCGACCAACAACCACCCATTTATACTAACCCTACAGTAATCTCATATTCCCTACCACCTACCTACACTAGGGGCAATTTACAATGGCCAATTTACCTATCACCTGCAAGTCTTTGGCTGTGGGAGGAAACCGGAGCACCCGGCGAAAACCCACGCGGTTACAGGGAGAACTTGCAAACTCCGCACAGACAGTACCCAGAATTGAACCCGGGTCCCTGGAGCTGTGAGGCTGCGGTGCAAACCACTGCACCACTGTGCTGCCCCCTTAATGTGATGAAAAGTCACTGAGGGATTGTGAATGGAGCTGAACACTATGGAATCACCACTGAACAGCTCCACCTCTGACAGTATGATGGGGTAAGTGCCATTAATAAATTAGCTGAAGATAGCTGGGCTTAAGACACTGCCCTGAGGAACTCCTGGAGTGATGACCTGGTGATTTATTGGCCTTCAATAACCATAAGTATCTTCATTTGTGCCAGGTATGGCTTTGGACATGGTGAATTTTCCACTGACCCACATTAATTTCAGTTTTACTATTGGGATCAGTAGGAGAATGATGTCTTAAGGCTGAAAAGAACTGGTTAAGAGTGAGCTTTGACCTCAAACCCAAAGTTAAGCAATGTGAATTTGTCTTTGCACAACAGTTAGTTTAATTTGAATTCTTCTGGTGCATCAACTTGCATGTGGGATGATTTTCCAGTTTTAGTGCCTCTCTATACATTCAAAATGATAATGGAACATGCCAAACGCTTTGCCGTCTTCACTATGGCTGGAGTTGGTAATTCCAAACAACTTATATTTATATAGTTTCTTTAACATTGTGAAATGTCATATGGTGCTTCACAGGAATTTTATCAAACAAAATTTGACACATAAGGAGCTATTCGGGCAGATAGAGTCAATACGATAAAGAGGAGGCCATTCAGCCCATCTAGTCCATGCCAGCTCTCTGTAGAGACAACCACTATCCTCACTCTATCCCCCTAGCCCTGCAGGCTTATTTCCCTCAACTGCCCATCCAATTTCCTTCTGAAATCATTTATCCTCTCTGCTTCCACCACCCTCATAGACAGTGGATTCCAGGTCATTACCACTTGCTGCATAAAAAGATTCTTTCTCACATCCCCCTGCAGCTCTTGCCGAAAACCCTAAATAAGTGTCCTCTAGTCCTTGTACCATCAGGTAATGGAAACAGCTTCTTTCTGCCTTCCTTATCTGAACCTGTCATAATCCAGTACACCTCTATCAAATCTCCCCTCAATATCCTTTGTTCCAAGGAGAACAATCCCAGCATTCCAACTTAACCTTCTGGCTAAAAGCTCACTTCCCTGGAACTATTCTGGTAAATCTCCTCTGCACCAAATCAAGGACCCACATCCTTCCAAAAATGTGGTGAACAGATGCAATACTCTAGTTGTGGCCTTAGCAGAGCTATATAAAGGTTCAACATAACTACCTCGATTATTAAGCCCAATATCCCATATGCTTTGCTAACTACTCTCTCAATATTTCCTGCCACCTTCAACAATTTATGCACATGAACCCTTACGTCATAGAGTCATAAAGTCATTACAGAACAGAAAGAGGACATTCTGCTCATCGAGTCCATGCCAGCTCTCTGTAGAGCAATCCAGTCAGTCCCATTCCCCTGCTCTAACATCATAGCCTTGCAAGTTTATTTTCCTCAACTGCCCATCAAATTTCCTTTTGAAACCATTGACCATCTTTGCTTCCACCATCATTGTAGGCAGTAAGCACCAGGACATTATCACTCCCTGTGCAAAAAGTTTCTTCCTCACAACCCCCTGTATCTCTTGACCAAAACCTTAAATCGGTGTCCCCTAGTCCTTGTACTATAAGCATTTCTTTGTCCACTTTATTCAATTCTGCCATAATCTTCATGAATAGAGGTATTGAGTACAAAAGCAGGGAGGTTATGCTGAACATTTATAAAGATCTGTTTAGGCCACAACTAGGTCCTTCTGTCCCTGCACTCATCGAAACGGTGCTATTAAGGCTATATTGACTGTCTGTATCGCTTCTGCCAAAATGCATCACCTCATTATACTCTATTAAATTGCACCTGCCACTTGTTTGCCCATTCTGCTAGCCTATCTATGTCCTGCTGCAGCTGATTTGCATCATGATCACTGTCTGCCATACCTCCAAGTTTGTTATCATTGGCATATTTTGAAATTTTACTCTGTATTCCAACATCCAAGTCATATATATATATTGTCATGGAAGTTTTTTTTTCTCTGTTTAAAAACTAAGGGGGGGATCTGTGTGCCTTTAAGACTGAAAAAAGTTGTAATATTCACTGGGAACAGTGTGTGTGAGCTACAAGCCTGTTCCTAAGCAACAGAAAGAGAAATGTGGTCACATGCCATATTGTATCAGTTTGACTGTTTAGCTTAGTTTAGTTTAGTTTAGAGATACAGCACTGAAACAGGCCCTTCGGCCCACCGAGTCTGTGCTGACCACCAACTACCCATTTATACTAATCCTACACTAATCCCATATTCCTACCACATCCCCACCTGCTCCTATATTTCCCTACCACCTACCTATACTAGGGGCAATTTTTATAATGGCCAATTAACCTGTCAACCTGCAAGTCTTTGGCATGTGGGAGGAAACTGGAGCACCCGGAGGAAACCCACGCAGACACAGGGAGAACTTGCAAACTCCACACAGGCAGTACCCAGAATTGAACCCGGGTCGCTGGAGCTGTGAGGCTGCGGTGCTAACCACTGCGCCACTGTGCCGCCCCAAATTTCCTGTGTGTAAAGATTGGCTAGAACTGGTTTGATCTGGCAGACCAGTGAAGAGTACTCTCCCCTGAAAGAAGAATTTGTCTCTCTCAGCAGAAAATTTACATTGGCCTACAGGCTGTGTTTCACCTAAAGAGGAAAGGACCCCTGGAAAGGAATTTTTGCATTGTTGGAGGTAGCAAATTCCATTTTACTTCCAGTCTCTAAAAAGTTTCTGCCTCAGAAGTGACTTTTTGTTGTCTTTTTTGTTTCTGGGAGTTCTGAAAACTCAGTAAAGTTTCTACTGATAGACTGCCAATTCAAAATCTAAATAAATCTGTTGTTATACTCCTTATTGATGACTTTGTGATGACTGCTGTAGCCGAGGTGCCATATATGCCGATCCATCACAGACTGTTCATCAAACTCGCCTGGAGACTTCGAGTAGCATCTCACTATTGATCCGGCTAAATCATTTCCTCGGAGTAGATCAATTCCCTCTACTGGTAAACTATGGACAACAGTGGACAAAGACTGGACAGTTTTTAAACAAATAGTGGTACCACTTAAATATCATCAGGAATTATTAAAGTTCGCACATGACATTCCTTTTGCAGGACATAGGAGGATTCGGAAGACTAAATCACATTGAAGTCAACACCTTAAAGCATCCCAAACTAATATGAAAAAATGGGCTGTTTTCAACCAGAGGATGAAGTATTAGTATTGTTTCCATTACAGGGTGAACCATTAAAAGCATGGTTCAGTAGCCCATATAAAGCGATCAAAAGAATGGGTAAGGTAGATTACTTGATTGACACCCCAGACTGCCAGAAAAAGAATCGGTTGTGTCATAGCAATATGTTAAAGCAATATTATCGCAGGAAGGAGGATAAGGCAGTACAGGTATGTCAGGTAATCTGGATTGTTGAGAATGAAAAAGATAGTGAGGATGAGGCAGAAGGAGGCCTAGACAATTCTCAGATTGAACCTCCAACTATTAGCGAATACAGAATGGCTAGGAAAATTGGACAACATGCTTTTGTACTTAGATGCAAAACAACATGAAGACCTAATCAGACTTTTCACAACATTTAAAAGAGTCTGTAGGGATTATCCAGGATGTACAATCTTAGCCACACAAGATGTGGATATAAGGGAATCCATTCCTTTAAAACAACATCCTTACTACTTAAGTCCAAACAAACAGGCCCAAGTAAACGCAGAAATCCAATACATGCTGGAAAACAACTTAATTAAACCTAGTCAAAGCACCTGGAGTTCACCAATAGTCTTAGTGCCGAAACCTGATGGGCCAACCCGACTTTGTATAAACTACAGAAAAGTCAATGCAGTAACGAAGGCTGACTCCTACCCAATTCCTCACTTAGAAATTAACAGAGTGGGCAGTGCTAGGTTTCTTACAAAGATAGACTTGGTAAAGGGATACTGGCAAGTTCCTTTGAAACCTCCAGCCAAAGAAATATCAGCTGTTGTCACAGCAGATGGTCTTTATCCATGCCGGGTGATGCTATTTGGGCTAAAAAATGCCTCAGCCACATTTCAAAGATTAATGAATCAGGTGGTAGCCAGTGTTCCCAACTGTGTAGTGAATCTTGATGATGCACTAATATACATTAACACTTGGAAAGAACACTTAAACCAGCTAAAAACTCTGTTTAAAAAACTGCAAGCAGTGGACTTCATGGTAAATCTGGCAAAAAGTGAATCTGGAAAAGCAAGAGTAACCTACCTTGGAAACATAGTAAGGCAAGAACAAGCATGGCCAAGAATGACAAAAGTACAAGCCTTATTGGAGTTCCCTATTCCTAAAACTAAATGTGAAATCATGAGATTTTTAGGAATGTGCAGTTTGTACAGGAAGATTTTACAGAGATTTAGTGCTGTAGCTGCTCCGTTAACCAATTTGCTACAAAAAAGAAAATCAAAGTAGTATAGTCAGGCAGCTTTTGAAAAGCTAAAGACAATCTTAACTAATGAGCCAGTGTTGGCTGCTCCAAATTTTGCAAAACCTTTCAAGGTAGCGATTGATGCTGGTGACCTGGGGGTTGGTGCAGTCCTATTGCAGGATGGCGAATCGGGCATAGAAAAACCAGTAGGGTTCTTTTCAAGAAAACTAAATGACCACCAAAAAATGTATTCCACTATTTCATCTGTTGGGCAGCACAGTGGCGTAATGGTTAGCACTGCATCCTCACAGCTCCAGCGACCCAGGCTCGGTTCTCGGTACTGCCTGTGTGGAGTTTGCAAGTTCTCTCTGCGACCACGTGGGTTTCCGCCAGGTGCTCCGATTTCCTCCCACAGCCAAAGACTTGCAGGTTGATGTAAATTGGCCATTGTAAATTGCCCCTAGTGTAGGTAGGTGGTAGGAGAATGGTGGGGATGTAGTGGGGAATATGGGATTAATGTAGGATTAGTATAAATGGGTGGTTGTTGGCCAGCACAGACTCGGTGGGCTGAAGAGCCTGTTTCAGTGCTGTATCTCTCTATGACTGTGGAAAAAGAAACATTCGGACTAATGCTGGCTCTTAAACATTTCGAAGTATATGTCCGCCAAGACTCTAAAGAAACACTATTATATACTGACCATACCCCATTAACGTTTGTGGAAAAATTTTAAAGCCAAAATGCCAGAATATTCAGATGGAGCTTATTGTTACAGCCTTATCAATTGAAGACTGCACATATTTCTGGGAAAAATAATGTTATCGCCGATGTTTTGTCACATATTTAACCTTGTTAAGTTACAAGAATAACAATGGTATGAAGAAAATTTCTGTTAATTACTAGTAGAGTGAATGGGGGCACGAATGTGAAAATATGCTTCGAGTTTTTTTTTCAGTTTCTGTTTTGCGTTGAAATGAAACACATTCAAGAATGGCGTTTCATTTTGCCAAGGGCGGAGGTATCATGGAAGTGCTTTTTTCTCTCTGTTTAAAAACTAAAGGGGTCTGTGTGCATTTAAGACTGAAAGAAATGTTAATATTCACTGGGAACAGTATGTGCATGACACAACCCTGTTACTAAGCAACAGCAAGAGAGATGCGGTCACATGCCGTATTGTATCAGTTTCACTGTGTGTAAAGACTGGCTAGAACCAGTTTGACTTGGCAGAATTTGTCTCTCTCAGCAGAAAATTTACATTGGCCTACAGGCTGTGTTTTGCCTAAAGAAGAAAAGACCCTGGAACGGAATCTTTGCATTTTTGGAGGTAGCAAATTCCTTTTTATTTCCAGTCTCTAAGAAGTCTCTGCCTCAGGAGTGACTTTCTGGTGTCTTTTGTGTTTCTGGGCATTCTGGAAACTCAGTAAGGTTTCTACTGATAGACTGCTAATTCAAAATCTAAATAGACCTGTTGTTATACTCCTTGTTGAAAGATTTGTATGATGCCTGCTACAGCCTATCCATTACAGATTGTTCATCAAACTCACCTGGAGACTTCAAGTGGTATCAGACTATTCAACTCCGGGACACCTCATTGAACTGGGAATGTAACCCACCAGGACTTACAACCCAGCTATTTATTTATTCCTAACAAACAGCTCTAATTTAAAACATCATTTTTAAAAACCAATTAACTGTTGGTTTTTGAATATATATTTGTGTGCATGAGGATTAGGAGGAATAAGAAGTTATAAAGTCTTTTCAGACATAGATTTATTGCAATATTGTTTCAGATTTAGTTTATTAATAAATAGTTATGGCTTGGTGTGTTTTATTCTGGGGTTAATAAAGTGTTTAATTTAGGTAATTTCCAGTAGGTGGGAAACTTTAATAATATGCTGTGACCTTAGAGTAATGGGACTGAATTGACAGTGCATTACTCGGGGCCTCGGACGTAACTATATATATAAAAAATCAAAAAAAGCAGTGGTCCTAGCACTGAACCTTGGGGAACACCATTTTCTACCATCCTCCAGTCTGAAAAATAACCATTTACCCCGACTCGCTGTTTTCTGTCCTTAAACCAAATGTTCTTTTTAACAAAGCTAACATTGACTCTCCTATTCCATGAGCTTAAGTTTTGTTAACCAGCCTCTTAAGTGGTACTTTGTCAAACACTTTCATAAAATCCATATTGACAATATCCATTGTATTCCCTTCAGCAACCTTTTCTGTTACTTCATCAAAAATTTCTCAGTGTATTCAAACATGATCTGCCTTTTACAAATCCGTGCTGACTCTCCTTAATCAGCTCAAACCTCTTTAAATGCCTATTGATTATTTTTTCCTGATTATTGTTTCTAAAACCTTACACACCACTGATATTAAACTGACTGGTTTGTAGTTACTAGGAATGTCCTTATACCCTTTCTTGAATAAAGGTATCACATTTGCCATTCTCCAATTCTCTGGCACCACCGTGTCTCGGGAAGATTGGAAGATTATGGCAAGCCCTTCCACTATCTCCATCCCCACTTCCCTTCGCAACCTGGGATGCAAGACATCTAGACCAGTCAACTTACTCACTCTCAGCATAGCCAGCCTTTCCAGTACATCTTTCCTTTCAATTTTTACCCCATCAATTACCTCTACTACCTCAACTTCAACTGATATTTTCTCAGAATCCTCTTCCTTAGTAAACACCAATAGAAAGTACTCATTAAGTATTCTAGCCTTGCCTTGTGCTTCTAAGCATATATTACTCTCTTTGTCTCCAATAGGCCCCACTCTGCCTCTTACAACCTGCTTACTATTTACAGGCCAATTGAAGATTTTAGGTTCCCTTTTATGTTAGCTGCCATTCTATTTTTATATTCCCTCTTTGCCAGTGTTATTTTTCTCTTCACTTCCGGTCTCAATTTATTGTATTTGGCCTGGTTCTCACAGAGTCATTGGGTTATAACGGCACAGAAGGAGGCCATTCGGCCCATCAAGTCCATTCCAGCTCTCTGTAGCGCAACCCAATCAGTACCATTCCCCCACTCTATCCCCATAGCCCTGCAAGTTTATTTCCCTCAAGTGCCCATATAATTTCCTCACTTGAAGAATTCACTTGACATGTAACAAACACCCTCTTTTATTTTTATTTCATCATATTCTCTATCTCCCTCGTCATCCAAGCAGCCCTGGCTTTGGTTCCTTTACATTTCACCCTTATTGAAATGTACCTAGCCTGTACCTGAAACATCTCCTCCTTAAAGATTACCCATTGTTCCATTACAGCTTTGTCTGTCAATCTTTGGTCTCATTTTACCCTGGCTAGATCCCCTCTCATCCCATTCACATTAGCACGCTTCCAATTTAGAAGTTCTACTTTAGATTGTTCCTTGCTCTTCTCCATTGCTAATTTAAACCTTATGATACGCTGGTCACTCTTACCCAAGTTTTCCGCCACAGACACTTGGTCCACCTCATTCCCCAACATGAGATCCAGCAATGGCTCCTTCCAAGGTGGACCAAGAAGATACTGGTTAAGGAAGTTCTCCTGAACACATTTCAGAAATTCCTCTCTCTTTACCCTTTCCTCTAATGCTATCCCAATTGATATTTGGATAATTAAAGGCCCCAATATCACCACTCTATAGTTCTTGCACATCTCTGTGATTTCCCTGCAGATTTGCTCCTCTAACTCTCTCTCACTGTTTGGAGGCCAATAGAATACCCCAGTAGCTTGATCATCCCCTTTTTGCTTTTTAACTCCAACCAAAGAGATTCTGCCTTTGTTCCGAAGGACATCCTCTCTTTCTAACACTACAATGTCTTCCCTAATCATTACTGCCACCCCAACTTGACAAGGTGGATGTGGAAAGGATGTTTCCTCTTGTGGGTGAGTCCAGAACTAGGGGGCACAGTTTGAAAATTAGGGGTCGGCCTTTTAGGACAGAGACGTGGAGAAATTTATTCTCTCTGAGGGTTGTGCGACTTTGGAATTCTCTGCCTCAGAAGGTGGTGGAGGCAGGGTCATTGAATATTTTTAAGGCGGAGGTAGATAGATTCTTGTTAGGCAAGGGAATCAAAGATTATTGGGGATAGATGGGAGTGTGGAATTCGAGACAGAAACAGATCAGCCATGATCTTATTAAATGGTGGAGCAGGCTCGATGGGCTGAATGGTCTACTTCCGCTCCTAACTTGTATGGTCATATCTCCCTTTTTCCCCTCCCTATCTTTTATGAACACTTTGTATCCCTGAATATTAAGTGCCCAGTGCTCACCATTTTAAAGCCACATTTCTGTTATTGCCACTATATCATATTCCCACACAGCTAAGCATTCTTTATGTTGTCTGATACAACATAAATGATGTGAGTGGAGTCCAGTTCGTTGAAGGTCTCTAACAGATTTACTAAAAGCTAAACTATTGTATACAGTGCAGAGCAAACTATTTACAGAACCTTCCTCTAAGTGTTACAGTTGCTGAGTGACTTTGGCATGTAGTCACATGACTACACCCTGGTACTTGGTCCATTAGCTTACTGAGATCTTAAAGGGACATCACTCTTAAGGCAATCATACAACACTTGTAGCTTACCAACCTTACTTAGTCAAAGAGGTAGATTTGAAGGAATGTCTGAAAGGAGGACAGAGAGGTAGAGAGGCAGTGTGGTTTAGGGAAGAAACAGATGAGCTTAGAGCCTAAATAACTGAAATCACGGCTGAATATGCTGGCACGATTGAAGTAAGGGATGTACAAGAGGCCAGAATTGGAGAAGTGCAAAGGTGTTAGAGATCAGTGGCTGCAGAGTTAGGTACAGGTAAGGTCATGGAGGGATGTGATTACAAGGAAGAGAATTTTAAAATTTAGACATTTTCAGACTGGGAACCAAGGTCAGTCAGCAGGCACAGGGGTGATAGGTGAATGGGATCTGGTGTGAGTTAGGACAGCAGATTTTTGGATGAGCTCAATTTTATGGAGGATGGAAGAAGGGAAGCTGGTCAGGCAAGTATTAGAATAGTGTCATGGACAGAAGATGCTACAATGAAATAAACAATGAAACAGAAGAATTATGAATTTAAAAAGTCAACTGTAAAACAAAATCACAAGAACATGGACACTGGTACCACAGTCAAAATTGTTTAGTGGTCTCCTGACCCCTCCTGTACTGGAAATCAACAAACATGTCTGCAACGATGAAAATCTTTAATCTTGTCTGAAACACTAGTGCATATTGATGACCCCCTATCAATATGAATGAACTAACAAAGGTTCTAGAGACAGACTGACTCACAGCCCAAACCAAAATGATGAGGTGCAAAGTAGCACCATGTTAACAGAATGGTCCCCATATAGACATTGATCGATAGTCATGGTTTTCACATCCTGGTCCATTGTGTGGTGACACCAGGGAGAAGGTCGTGTATCACGTAACAGAAAATGTAATGTGATGGATTTTTACCTTAAAAAGGTAGCCCTCTGGAGAGAAAAAGGGGAGATCAAGCCAAGACCGCAGAAAGCATTCTAGCCAGTGGCTGTGCAAGAGATCCAGCCAAGCATGAAGAACCCTGAACAACAACTGGAACAGCCACTACAGCAGAAGCATCACAAAGTGACTTTGAGATTCTCCATCTGTGAAGATATCAAAACCCACACCACTCAGCTTTGTACTGAGTTGTAACCATTAGAACTCGACAGCACCTCCACAAGTCCAAGACTACAAATAGCCAGACCTGCACCTTTAAAAAAGACTTTCCTCCTGAGAGGATTCAACAGGTTGTCTGTTAACCACAAACACTTACTTTACTTTGGACTTTAAACTACATCCGACCTTTTCTCTCCATCTATTCTTGTGTATGTTCGTGTCAGTGAATGTATGTGGATGAGATTGCGACCATTTCAGGAATTGTGTAAAAATGAATAGTTATCTTTTTTTAACCTACGAGAAAACCTGTCATTTGTCTGTTTATTTGACCTGAAAGACACTCAGAGACTAACACATCATGCTTAACAATACATGACTGCAGCCAGTTGGGAGGAACAGTGGGAACCTCTCACACTCTTACCACCTGTCCATAACTATAGTCAAGTCCAGACATAATGATGACATGGATGAGGATTTAAGCGGCAGATAAGTTGAAGCAGGGATGGAATTGGGCAATTTTGAAGAGGTAGAAGTAGGCGGTCTTACTGATAGCACAGCGATGTCGTCGGAAGCTCAACTCAGGGTTAAATATGACACAAAGGATGCAAACAGTCTGGCACAGCCTCACACAGTTGCCGGGGAGAGGGATGGAATCAGTTGCTAGGGAGTTTGCGGTGAGGACTTAAGACAATGGCTTTGGTCTTCCTTACATTTACTTGAAGGAAATTTCTGTTCAAGTATTAGATGTCTAACAAGTAATGTGACAAATTAGAGACAGTGGATGGAGTAGAGAGAGTCAGTGGTGAGGTATAAATTGGCGTTGTCAGCGTAAAGTGGAACCTGATGTGTTTTTGGATGGTGCCACTGAGGGACAGCATGTAGATGAGAAATAGGAGGGGGCCATGAATAGATCCTTGGGGGACTCCAGAGGTAACTGTGTGGGGCGGGAAGAAAAGCCATTACAGGAGATTCTGTGGCTATAATTGGATAGATAAGAACAGAACCAGGTGAGTGCTGAACGAGGAACGCCAGTCGAGAAAATTCACTTCTCTTGAAGTACTGCTATGGGATATTTAATGTCCAACGGGACACCTTTTGTTGAATATCCATACACATAGAGGAATAAGAAACATCTGTTGGCCAAATGCCTGGCTTTAATGCTGCCACATCCCCCATTCAATCTTACAGTGTCATCAGCCCAGCTGAAAGAAGCAGAAGGGAAGGGAACAGCCTTTTGGCTATTCCAGCTTCCACTCTATGTGACACATTCTGAGGAGGAGCAGATGTGTGTTGAAACCTCCAGAGGAACTCGGGGGTAGCCAAGTCAAAAATATACAACTCGTACAAAACACACAACAATCAGCTGTTAAGCCTTGGCTCAATGATAGGACTTTCTCCTGTGAGTCAGAAGGTTGTTACACTTCTATGTAATTTTTCTATGCTGCTTCCTTGCCAATTTAGTGCCAGTAAAGTTAATATTTATCTCGTTCATTGAAAGTTCATCCATCCTGGAACCAAGCATAAACATTTATTGTGCTTTGTGCAAAATCTCAGCAAAGCCTACAACGCAGTGGTAAATAAATCTCTCATTTAGAACCTCAGGGATCAGTTCACCTGAAAGCTCAATAGCAATTTGCATTTATATAATGCCTTTTACGGAGTAGATGTCACATTTCTAAAGGTGCAGTGGAACAGGCAGGCTTTGAAGGGACATTTGAAGTTCACGATAGATGGCACGGTGCAAGAGTTTGGGAAGAGCATTGCAGATTTAGTTTAGTTTAGAGATGCAGCACTGAAACAGGCCCTTCGGCCCACCGAGTCTGTGCCGACCATCAACCACCCATTTATATACTAATCCTACACTAATTCCATATTCCTACCACATCCCCACCTATCCCTATATTTCCCTACCACCTACCTATACTAGGGACAATTTATAATGACCAATTTACCTATCAACCCACAGGTCTTTGGCATGTGGGAGGAAACCGGAGCACCCGGAGGAAACCCACACAGACACGGGGAGAACTTGCAAACTCCACACAGGCAGTACCCAGAATTGAACCCGAGTCGCTGGAGCTGTGAGGCTGCGGTGCTAACCACTGCGCCGCCCCCAGATTGTGGGGATAAAATAGTTGAAGACTCTGCACTGATGGTGGAATAGAGGTGAAAGTGGAGAGGCAAAGCTGGCCAGATGCAGAAGAGGCTGGAGGAGGTTGTAAAAGTAGTCCACAGAGCAGTTTGTAAATGAAGAAGAGGATTTTGTATTCAATGTATTGGTGTACTGAGAGCCAATGGAGGTTGGCAAAGACATGGGATATAGGGAATGGGATACTATTAGATGTTTACAGTACAGAAGGAGGCTATTCAGCCTTTCATATCTTTGACACCTTTTTACTGGAACAATCCAAAAATAATCTGACTGCTCGGCTATTGTCCTATAGTTGTATACCTTTCTATCCCATTTCCCTTTAAAAGATGCAATGGTCTCAGCCTGAATCACTTCAAACCATTCTATCTCCCAGCAATTCTCTTTGTAAAGTACTTTATCATAACCTCTCTCCTCACTCTCACTGAAAATATAGGCCATGGAGTATTAGACAAGTTAGAATTTACTGCTGGTGGAACACAGAAGGTCAATGAGGGGAGATTTGGAACAGTTAAGCCTAGAAGTGATGAGGCACAGATGAGGGTTCCAGTGGTA
The DNA here is from genome assembly GCF_036365525.1 of Heterodontus francisci. Classification (NCBI taxonomy): domain Eukaryota; kingdom Metazoa; phylum Chordata; class Chondrichthyes; order Heterodontiformes; family Heterodontidae; genus Heterodontus; species Heterodontus francisci. Next base: position 27,143,450 of record NC_090389.1, read on the forward strand.
TAGAAGATGAGATAAAGGCAGAGTCACTGATATGGATGTGGAAATAGATGGTAATAGATAGGGCATTTTTTTTGAAGTTCAGTCAGGGACAAACAGAACACAGAAACTCCACATGGTGGTGTCAGCCTGAGTGAGCAGCTGGGGAAGGGGAATGTGACCATCAGTTAAGGTGTGGAAATTTTGGTGTAAACCAAATTGTGTGACTTTGGTCTTGTTGACGTCAACTTGGACAAAGATTGGGCTCAACCATGACTTGACATAAGACAAGCAGTCAAATTCAGCAATGGTGGAGTTGAAGATGGTGGCACAGAGATGGGACTTGATTTTCTCTGCGGGCTCCTGAACCCCACTGTTAGTCTCAAATGGGGGTCAGAAGCCCGCACTGTTGGGGAAACAGTCACTTGTTGTGATTTTCCCAGAGCGGCCAATTCATGGCCTGAGTGCGGGCTTGTCATCCAATTTAGGACAATGGGTAGGCTCTAAAAACTGGAGGGCCAATCACAGACATTCCAGCTTGAAAGCACGTGGGTTCGAATTCCACGGCTACCACCATATAATGAGCTCTTTATGTTGTCCGATGCAACACAAATGAGATGTGTGGAGTCCAGTTTGCTGAAGATTTCTAACAGGTTTATGAACAGCTAAACTGTGATATACAGTAAAGAGCAAACTATTTACAGAACCTTCATCTGGGTGTTACAGTAGCAGAGTGACTCTAGCTTCGAGTCACATGACTACATCCTGGTACTTAACTCATTAGCAAACTGAGATCTTAAAGGGACATCATTCTTAAAGCAATCATACAACAGTAAGTAGAGAAGGCACTTCAAAATGGAGGAGCCCTCTCTGCAACTTTTTAAAATTAAACTAAAAAATGGCTTTTGCAGACAGGCCACCACTCTGGAGGGGGAGGGAGTGCAGGGAGGAACCCCTCTGCAGGGCAGCCTGCAGCTGTTGCAGCACCCAGGTAGGCAGAAATGGCCTCCAGGGCGGGTCTGCTGCTGGGAGGCTGCCTCCAGCAGTTAAACTAATCCCTGCCGCCTGCAGGAACCTGGAGGCTGACTGGAAAATCCCAGTCAAACTCCTTTAATTGGTGTTAAGTGACCCTTAACAAGCTTCATCGGCTACCCGCAGTGTGCAGGCGGGTAGCCCTGCCGCCGACACCCCGCCCCCCCCCCCCCCCCCAACCTTTGCTTCAGCGAAAGTGACCCGGGAGGTCGTATGGAGCCAGGGAATCGGCATGCAAGCTGGCAGTGCTATTTTAAAGATCAGGTCCATGGAGTGGTTGTTTTCGACATCCGGAAGCTATTCCATGTCTATTGAAGATGGTGCCAAGGGACAGCGTGTGGCACAGTATCCAGTTGCTCGATGGAATGTTGGTGAAAAGCAGTATATGCTGAGTTAGCTGTTCTCATTAGGGTGGCTACTGGCCTTTGGACATGAAAATCCATTAATATCTCATTTCTGATCATCATTATCAGTGACACCTGCAACAAAACATGTATGTAAATATTAGGTCAGGCTTAGCTGCTATGCATCCAACTGTCAAATAGCCTACTGAGCCTCAAATGACAACCTGGTAAAGGAACTGACCAGAGCCCATAAAATCAAACCTTCTCACATTAAAGAGGGAACATTGTTGAGTCCCAGGGGTAGGGTGAGGTAAAATGAATAATGAGAACCTGTCCTGCTTGCATGCTATGGTGCAGTCCAGTCATTCACAACAAATTAGAAATCCATCAGAATCATAGAAATTACAACACAAGAGGCAGACATTTGTCCCACTGCACCTGTGTCAGTGGCAGCGCTTCAATAGCAACTGTTCTAAGCTGATCCCATTTGCCTACCTTTTACCCCACATTTTCAAAATACTGTATAGTGTCTGTCTCAAAGGCACTCTGTGGTAAAGCATTTCATGCTCTAATAACCTGACATGGGCAAAAGGATGACTTTCCTTTGCTTTTGTGATGATAATCCTCAGCCTTTGCATATTTTTTTCATTTGTAAAGTATGCAAAACAGGTTTGTGACATTTTTAAAAATCTCCCCTTCACCTAGCTCCAACCAGTTGCTGCCTCTGACTGACACTTATCAAATTTGGACGCCTAGCATGGGCACTGGAAAGAACATGTTGGCGTTAGGACCTGTTCCTGATAATAACGACCTAGATCTTGGTGTACAGGGCACAGTTTCAAAATTTGCGGGTTTTGCAAAGCTTGGAAACATTGTGAACTGTGAGAAGGTTAGTGTAGAATGTCAAATGGACATAGACAGGTTGGTGGAATAGGCGGACAAGTGGCTGATGAAATTTAATGCAGGGAAGTGTAAAGTGATTCATTTTGATAGAAAGAAAGCGAAGAGACAGTATAAAACAAAAGGGTACAATTCTAAAGTGAATGCAGGAGCAGAGGGACCTGGGTGCATATGTACATAAATCATTGAAGGTGGCAGGACAGGTTGATAGCGTGATTAATAGAACATACAATGTCCTAGGCTTCATTAATAGCCTAGTACAAAAGCAAGAAAGTTATCTTAAACTTGTATAGAACACTGGTTCGGCCTCAACTGGAGCACTGAGCCCAGTTCTGGGCACCACACTTTAGGAAAGATGTGAGGGCATTAGAGAGAATGCAGAAAAGATTCACAAGAATGGTTCCAGGGATGAGGAACTTCAGTTACTTGGATAGATTGGAGAAGTTGGGACTGTTTTCTTGGAGAAGAGAAGGTTGACAGGAAATTTGATAGAGGTGTTCAAAATCATGAGGAGTCTGGACAGAGTAGATAAGGAGAAACTGTTCCTATTGGTAGAAGGATCGAGGACAAGCGGGCACAGATTTAAGATAATTAGCAAAAGATGCAATTGCGACATGAGGAAAACGCAGCAAGTGGTTAGCATCTGGAATGCAATGCCCGAGAGTGTTGTGGAGGCAGGTTCAATTTAGGCATTCAAGAGTGAGTCGGATTGTCGTCTAAAAAGGAAGAATGTGCGGGGCTATGGGGAGAAGGCAGGGAAGTGGCACATGGTAAATTGCTCTTTCGGAGAGCCAGCACAGACATGATGGGTCAAATTGCCTTCTTCTGTGCTGTAACAATTCTGTGATTCTCAGACATGTTTCTGTAACATCACAATGGCATATTAAAAGAGGTTAGACTTTTAAATTATGTTGGTGGCCATAGCAACTGCACTTGCTTTTATGTTGAAAAGTACATTGTTGCAGTTGCTTTGAGGCACTATCATACAGCACATTCATTTCCCAATTACATTTTATGATTTTGTTTTATTGTCACAATAGGAGCCTTTGGACTAAAACAGAGCAATAGTACATGATATATCTTCACTGGAACTTTAGGCGTGTGCATAGTCAGTGCAGAACCTAAATATATTGGCAATGGTTTCACCCGACTCCACACCCATCTCTGGGATTACATAGAATGTCACAGTATTCACTACACAAAAACAGGCCATTTGAGCCAACTTGTCCATGCTGGTACTTTTGCTGAAACATTTGCGATCATCTTTAGCCAGAAGTGCCGAGTGGAAGATCCATCTCGGCCTTCTCCAGAGGTCCCCAGCATCACAGATGCCAGTCTTCAGCCAATTTGATTCACTCCACATGATATCAAGGAATATCTGAAGGCATTGGATACTGAAAAAGCTATGAGCCCTGACAACATCCCGGCTTTAGTATTGAAGACTTGTACTCCAGAACTAGCTGGGCCCCTAGCCAAGCTGTTCCAGTACAGCTACAACACTGGCATCTACCCCACAATGTGGAAAATTACCTAGGTTTGTCCTGTCCACAAAAAACACAGGAAAAACTCAATCTGGCAATTACTGCCCATCAGTCTACTCTCGACCGTCAGCACAGTGATGGAAGTTGTCATTGACAGTGCTATCAATCAGCACTTACTCAGCAATAATCTGCTCACCAGTGCTCAGTTTGGGTTCTATGAGGGGCACTCAGCCCCAGATCTCATCACAGCCTTGATCTGAACACGGACGGGAGAGCTGAATTTCAGAGTTGAGAGTGACTGCCTTTGACATCAAGGCAGCATTTGATTGAGTGTGGTATCAAGAAGCCTTAGCAAAATTGAAGTCAATGGGAATCAGCAGGAAAACTCTCCACTGGTTGGAGTCATACCTAGTACAAAGATGATGATTCTGATTATTGGAGGTCAATCATCTCAGCCCTAAGACATCGCTCCAGGAATTACGCAGGGTAGTGTTCTAGACTTAATCATCTTCAGCTGCTTCATCAATGACATTCCCTCCATCATAAGGTCAGAAATGGGGATGTTCACTGATGATTGCACAGGATTCAGAATCATTCATGGCTCCTATGATACTGAAGCAGTCCATGCCTGCATGCAGCAAGACCTGGACAACATTCAGACTTGGGCTGCTAAGTGGCAAGTAACATTTGTGCCACACAAGTGCCAGGCAATGACCATCTCTAACAGAAAGAATCTAACCATCTCCACTTAACATTCAATGGCATTACCATCACTGAATTTCCCACCATCAACATCCTGGGGGTTACAATTAACCATAAACTTAACTAAACCAGTCATATAGGTACAAGAATAGAGGCTGGGAATTCTCAGGTGAATAACTTACCTCCAGACTCTTCAAAGTCTGTCCACCATCTACAAGGCACAAGTCAGGAGTTGAATGGAATACTCTCCACTTGCCTGGATGGGTGCAGCTCCAACAACACTCATGAAGCTCAACACCATCCAGGACAAAACAGCCCACTTGATTGGCATCCCATCCACCACAGTGAATGGTCACTCCCTCCTCTACAGGCTCACACTGGCAGCAGTGTATACCATCTACACGATACACTGCAGCAACTCACCAAACCTTCTTTGACAGCATCTTCCAAACCTGCGACCTCTACCACCTAGAAGGACAAGGGCAGCAGATGCATGAGAACACCACCACATGCAAGTTCCCCTCCACGCCACACACCAACCTGACTTGGAATGATATCACCACGCCTTCATTGTTGCTGGGTCAAAAATCTGAAACTTCCTTCCCAACAGCACTGGCAGTGTACCTACAGCACATGGGCTGCAACGGTTCAAGAAGGTGGCTCACCACCACCATCAAGGGCAATTAGGGACGGGCAACAAATGCCGGCCTTGCCAGTAATGCTCTCATCCTGTGGACGAAAAAAAAAAAGCGCCATCTCTAAGACCGCCGATTTCCACCTTCGTAATAATGACTGTCTTTGTCCCTGCCTCAGCTCATCTGGTGCTGAAACCCTTACCATGTCTTTATTACCTCTAGATTTGATTATTCCAATGCACCCCGAGCTGGTCTCCTAGATTCTATCTATAGACTTGAGATCATCCAAAATTCTGCTGCCTTTGTCCTTACTCTCACCAATTGTCGTTCACCCATCAACACTGCGTCCGCTGATCTGGATTGGTTCCCAGTCGAGAAAAGCTTCAATTTAAAACTATCATCCTTGTTTTTGAATCCCTTCATGCGTTGCTCCGCCCTAATCTATAATCACCTCCAGTCCCACAATCCTCCAAGATTTAACTGCAAAAGGTCGGTTCCCTGCCACTGCCCTGTCTCTCTGACCTCCTGCAGTCTTTCTTCCACTACTGGGTGGGCGGGGGGGGTGGGGCTACCACCTTCACCCCCACCAGATCATTACCTAGGAGCAGGTCAACCCCGTCAACAGGCAAACTAGGGACAATCCCGAAACTAGGTCGCACTCCAGGTGCGCCAGGTGTACATGTACAGGCATACACTGCCCTCCAATACCATTCACCACCATTCTGGTGTTCACTGCACTCTCTGGGGGAAAGATCAGGCCGTTTCCCAGTAAACGGGATCTAGCGTCCCCTGTGTCCCTGAGAATTACTATGGGCCTGCTTGCCCCACTCGAGGGGTATGGGGTTACTTTCCCTTCAGACATAAAACCCTGATAGCCCTCAGGAATCCTATTAAATTTTCCTGTACTTTTAGTGGTAAGCTTCCTGGGTTGCACTCTTACTGCAGTTAAAGCCACAGCTTGTTAGGTTCTGCTTTCCATCAGGTTCATTTCACTGAGCGGGTGTGCCCTGATGTAACCCTGCAGGTTTTCCCTTTAATTATCAGAAGTCAGCTTTTAAATGCCCTGCTTTATTACAATGGAAGCACACAAATCTCTTGCTCACAGCACCTTCCTTTTTGGCTGGAGAAAGGCCCCTTGTGTCTCCTGCTTTCCTTTCTCTCCCAGGACTGCTTGGGCTCCTGTCACCTTCCCATCCTTTGTCCCTTATGGATTTGTGGGGGTGACTAGGAAAGGTTCTTGCTTAGGAAACCAACTTAAAAATTAAAGCAAACTCATCAGCCAGAACGGCCGCTTGCGAGTCTCTGAACTCACTGCTCCTATTCGCGAGTCTTTATAGAGAGTGGGAGAGAGTTTTTAAATTCCTCGAACAGAACTACTTCCCTGAGATTTTCATAACTGAGCTGTACTTTAAGAGCCCTCAGCCACTGGTCAAAAGCCAGCTGCTTACTTCTTTCAAACTCCAGATAAGTTTGATCAGCTTGCTTCTTGAGGGTTCTAAACTTTGACAATAGGCTTTAGGTACTAATTCATATGCCCCGAGGATAGAACATTTTGTCAGTTCATAATTTGATGAACTCTCATCTGGCAACATGGAATAAACCTTATGGGCTTTTCCAGTTAGCTAGCTTGCAGTAAAAGAGGCCAGGTCTCAGCTGGCCATATTAGCTGCCTTGCCAGTTTCTCAAAGGACACAAAAAGACTTCGACATCCTCCTCATTGAATCTCGAAATTAGTTGAGTTAGTTTTAACAATTCTGTGCCCAGCCCTGAATTACGCTCCTCCATATTGGCCATGCTTTCACTGAAGGTACTCTGTCGCCCCCTAGTTAACTCAAGTCGCTGCAGCTCTCTTTCTTCACATTCCTTCCAGAACATTCTTTCTCTGTCCCTCTCCTGCCTTTCATATTCTTCACATTCCTTCTGCAAGGCTCTTTCTTTCTCTCTCTCTCCTGCCTCTCTCTCTCTTTCTTTCCTCTCTCTTTTTCTTTCTTCTCAAATTCAAGTTTCCTCTGTTCCAATTGTAGCTTTGCTAGCAACACCCTGTCAGGGTCTACTTCTAACCCTGTTTCTGCTTCTAACCCTGTTTCTGCTTCTTCAGATTCAAGGGAAAAATGGTTGGCCACTAGTCTTAGGAGTTCAGACTTCCTCACCTTCAATGTCTGTTAGTATGTAAATGTTTTTTCCAGCCACATCTGATCTGTTTAACAAGTCAATTCCTCATTGCAATAGTTAAAAAAATCAATGTTTTATAAATATATTAAGGGCAAGAGGATAACCAGGGAAACAGTAGGGCCCATTAAGGACCAATGTGGAACCGTAGGCCGTAGGTTACATTTTAAATGATGCTGTGAAGCACCTTGGGAACCTTTTACTACAATAAAGACGCTATATAATAAGTTGTTGAATTCCCTATTGGACTTATTAATCACTATCTATATTGATGATGTCTAGTTTTGGTTTCCTCACAAGTTGAAATATCTATGTCTACCCTGTCAAATAATCTCATAATCTTAAAGACCTATATCAAGTAACCTTTCAGCCTTCCCTTTTCTACAGAAAAGTTTCTCCAATTTCCACTCCTCAAGATGAGAGAGGGTGATTCCCATAACTCCATTTTCAAAGTGGCTAAGTTCTTCTTGGCTGCTGACATTATTACTTAGCTGCAAAGGCAGATTTCTGTACCCAGCATTCAAATATACAGAGTGGATGTTGCTCATTAGCCTCCCACTGCCAATCAGACTGAATAATCAACAAGCATTTACAAAATACTGTTATGAAAGTGCTTCCATTTTTTAATATATTTTTGAGGACTCATGTTAAATAATTGCGGAAATTGATTAATTTGAAAGACTGAGGAGATTCCATAGATGTTGGACTTTGTTTTTTTTTAAAAGGTCACTGGAAGGACTTGGGACTTTGTTTAAAAAACAAACGCTTTCTGGAAGTCACATGTCTTAACCTAAGTAAACAGCAGGAGCCTTCTGAATAAGCGAATTGTTTGCAGAGAATTGGCATGTCAGGATTGATGGCAGTCAAGAGTTGGTTTTGTTTTTTGCATATTGTTTTGAGTCACTTGTGGGGGGGGTGGGGGGGGGGGGTAAGCCTGCTAATAGAGAAGGCACTAGCTCATCCTTTTTTCACCTCATTGAGAAACTCTGAGAATCCAGTGTGATAGCTGAAACCCCTGATGCAGTTATTCTCCTGCAAAGCCTGCCAGATTAATCCTCGACATCGCTTGCAAAGAACTGCTTCAAAAGATCCTAGTGACAGCTGTCTGTGCATATTTGGACGCCAAAATAAAGGACAAACTGGGAAAAAACCATATCTTTTTCTTTTCCTTCAAGAATTAACAAGTATTTGGCCAAAGTATTTTTTTAAATCCCTTTTATAAAGAGATCTCTGCTGAGAAAATGTCTTTATTTTTTCTTTAACTGGAGTGTGCGCACGCGTGTGGGTTAATTTGGAAGTTTTCATATTTCAACCTGTGTGTTAATAAGCTTTGCATCTTTATTGAATAAGCCTTCTTCTATAATAAATTAATATTTCTGTTGTTTATTAAAGAAATCTGGTTGGTAGATTTTATTCTGAAACTAAAATAAATAAAGCATATAATTGGCCATATCAGTAACTGGGTAAAACATTTAAATATATGTTGTGACCCATGCAGAAGTGGAACTAGAGAAAGACAGTGCATTCCTCCAGCCTCAGCAATAACAATATTTCATGAATTATGGCATGGTAAGCTACCTAATAGAAAGAATATGTGATAGGTGATTGTCTGAGTATGCTTCCTCCCCCTTGGCTACCAGGAGATAACAAATACTATCTCAAGAAGCTGTGACTCAAAGCAGCTGCATGAGCAGCAAAAGGGCAGAGACTGGGATTGAAGTATGAATAGAATATCCCCTAAAATTAGTGATGCAGATTAATAAGGCTATTAAAAAAAGCAAACAAAGCACTGGGGTTAATTTCTAGAGGGATAGTATTGAAAAGTAGAGAAGTTATATTAAACCTTGGTTAGGCCATACTAGGAGTACTGTGAACAGTTCTGGTTTCCATATTATAACAATGATATAGAGGCACTAGAAAAGATGCAAAAAAAGATTTACAAGGATAATATCAAAACTAGGAAGTTACTCCTATCAGGAAAGATTGAGCAGGGTGGTCTCTTTTCTCCAGCAAACAGAAGGCTGATGGGTCACCTGATAGAGGTCATTAAGAGTATAAATATTTGATAGGCTAGACATAGGGAAGATGTTTCCATTTATGGGGAGTCCACAACTAAAGGCCATAAATAGAATATATTCACTGATATATCCATTAGTAAATTCAGGAGAAACTTATTTACCCAGAGTGGTGAGAATGTGGAACTTGAGGAATTGTTGACGTGAATAGCATAGATGCATTTAAGGGGAAGCTGGTTAAGCTGTTAGAGTGACATGAAGAGGGGTGGGAGAATGGTCTGTTTCTGTGCTGTACATTCCATGTAACTGATGCAATAGTTATGGCTTGTTGCTTTTCAGTACCTTTATGATTTTTTCTTCAGTGACAACCCAGGTATGTGGTCGACTCAAGACTGGAAAACTCATAGCTTGGATCTGCCTAATGTTGGCAGCCATGGATTTAAACAGAGGGAGAAAACATGTACAGCCTACTCTCTAAACACACGAGGCAAAGATTTCTATGCGTACAATGTAAACTTCATTAAGGAGCTTTACTAAATTTCCCCAGCAAGCTCATTCATTGTCAAGGCTCCAGGAAACTCAGGAGTTAAACAGTTGCACACAGGCTCAATCACCGATTTTCAGAAGAATGTATTCTTAATCAAACTGAAATGAACAAACTAGTTGCCTAGCACGTTTGATTTTTCAGACCTTTGAAGTTATGTTTCATGGCAAAGAAAGATTTGATTGAGTCTTGCTGCTGGGGATTTTGAAATGGGTTGGCAGACAGCAATATCTTGAATTTATAGACCACCTTTAACTTGGTAAAATGCTCCATGGCACTGCAGAAGAGCATTATCAGACAAAATTTGACACTGAATCAGATAAAAAAGATATTGGGCTGAATTTTACCTTGGGCGGATGGGAATTGGTCACCGACGTTGGTGGCGAACCCGCTTCTGCCTAGCCTGGGGATCCGTCCCATATTTTACAGGTCCTTGGGCTTTAATTGTCCCGATGCGGGACATCCACCCACTTGAGGGAGGAGGACCCGTCTCAGTGAGCTGCCGGCCAATCAGCGGGCCGGCAGCTCTTAGTCCCAGCAGCGCCACCAGGACTGCAGCCCAGTCGATGCAATGGACCCTGGAGAGTGAGTGAGTTGGGCATGCCTCACCAGGGGGATCGGTCCTTCCCTGGTGAGGCTAGAGTGGTAGTTTGGGGTGGAGTGGGGGGGGCGTCTTGTGTCCCGGGGGTGGGTTGGGAGGCGGGAGCGGCCCTAAATTGGGCACCCTGTGCCTGACTGCCGTACCCGCCACCACCCCCCCCACCACCCCAGGGCGCGGAAAGGCCAGCAGCTATCGCTGGGCGGCCTTTCACGTCCCCAGCACGCCCACTTGCCACGGGTAAAATACCCATGGAGGGGCGAGGGCCCCTAAATGGGCATTAATTGACTACTTAAGGGCCTTGATTGGCCTCGGGCAGGCCATTTCCCCTCCACACCCGACCGCTGTAAAGTTGACCGGAGGCGGAAGCGGGGCGGGTAGGCTTCCTGGAGCCTCCTGCTCAATTTTTTGCCAGCCCCACGCCACCAACTGACCCGCTGGGGCGACGTAAAATTCAGCCCATTGAGACAGTTGACCGGAAGCTTAGCCAAAAAAAAGGAATGTTTTACGAAGCAACAAAGGAGAAAAGAGAGGTAGGGAGGTTTAGGGAGGGAATTCCAGTGCTGAGGGCCTGGACAGCTGATGGCACATTCCCAAAGGTGGAGTCATGGAATCAGGAATATGCAAGAGATCAGAATTGGAGCAGCACAGAGAAAATGGAGGGTTGCAGGGCTGGAGAGGTTAACAGGGATAGGGAGGGGTGAGGCCATGAAGGGATTTGAGCACAAGGATGAGAATTTTAAAATTGAGACTTTGCCAGATTGGGATCCAATACAGGTCAGCGAACACAGGGGTGATGGGTGATGGGTTGATGGGTAGTTCTGGTCATAAAAAGCCATCTTGATGACATGCAAGTGATCACTATGCTTTTAAAACTGGCAGTTGATTACCTGTGAAATGAGAGAAATACAGCAAAGTGTTAATGAACTGTGTCCTGTCAATATCAGTTCCAAGAACTGCAGAGATAAATGGTTTAACACCTGTCTGCTGATCTCTAGGTGTGAATAATTGGTTGACGGCCAGATTTGTGCCCATGGATTCCTTTTGTTAAGAACAGATGCTAATGGCAGCTCGATTTGATGCATTTCTGTTAAAGAAAGCAAGACCAGGCACAGCATGAAAACATCACAAATCTGCATGAAATGTTATAAAAAATACAGTCATAATTGAAGGTCAAGTTTGCAATTTATATTTTAAAGAAAGATAGATTTGCATTTATATTCTGCCTTTCATGACTTCAGGACATCTCAAAGCACTTTACAGCCTATTAAGTACTTTAGAGAGTAGACACTGTTGCAATGTAAGAAACACAACAGCCAACATGCGCACAACAAGCTCCCACAAACAGCACTGAGTTAATGACTGGACAATCTGTTTTTGATGATGTTGGTTAAGGGATAAATATTAGCAAAGATGTTGGGGAGATCTCCCCTGCTTCTCCTTTTGGCCATGGGACCTTTAATATCCACCTAAAAGGACAGATGGGACCTGGGTTCAATGTCTTATCTGAAAGACGGCACCTCACAGAGTGTCGCACTCCCTCAGTACTGCACTGAAGTTTCAGCCTAGATTTCGTGCTGAAGTACGTGAACGCAAAACCTTCTGACGCAGGGGTAAGAGTGCTACCTACTGAGCTACAGATAACATCTTTTCATGGAACCAGCCTATAGTTTCTTCAGTCATTTGGAATGAGAATTACATTTCATTCATGAGGAATACATGACTATTGGTTGGATGTAAACGTTTTGCTCATCAAGGACACAAACCCAATATTCCGCAGTTTCTTCCAGAGATGCTACAGGTAAAAATGTTGAGGAGAAAGAAATATTTATTAATATTGCTTATAATGATTATACACTGAAGGCAATCATGACCTTTTCTGATACTAAGAATTTATGATGCAAATCAGAAATGACAGTATTATGTAGGAATAAATGGCAACCCAGGTCCATAATCTAAACATATTTAAATATTTCAGTATCAATAAAATCATAGTAGAACTATGCTCAGATAGCAAACTTCGATTTCCAATGGGCATAGACAATAATTGCCATTGGGCTGGAGAAGATGGTTATACAGTCGACAACAAAAAAGATTAATAAGAGACCGCATTGAGGTATAAGATGGTAAGTGGTACAGCGGAGAATATTACTTCAGAGGACAGGTATTTAAATTACTGAAAGATAAATTCAAAAGCAGATACCACAAAGACTTACATTTCACTCAAAGCATGATAAATGTTTGGAATATTGTGTCAGATGAGGCACAAGAGTGAAAGACATTTGGGCTGTTCGAAATGCAATTGGATGCTAGGTTAAGAAAGCTCGCACATTAGAGGGATGATCTTCAGTGTGTCAAATGGCCTTTTCTTGTACTTGGAAATTCTTAATGGTGATTTGGATTGGATTTAATTAAAAATGGTTTGCTCCATATTTTAATCTTTATTACAGATATTCATACTTCCTGCCTTATTTTCTTCATTGTGTGGCTGACGCCTTTAAAGGGCAAGACAGCTTCTCCAGGACTCCCATTAACCCTGCTCCTCAATTGTTTGGCATCTCCAGTGTATGACTGGTTTTGCAAGAGTGAGTTATTTTACTTTGGAGAAAAAGACAAACAGTATTCTAGTTAAGAACTGATGGAGTTAACTCCAAATGGTTCCACTTTATTAGACAAAGCTAGAATTCAAAATGAGCTCTCCATTTTGCATGTAAGTCCAATGGCCCAAGGCAGAGGTTACTGGGCTTCCCATAATGATCCTGTAGGTGACACACATCACTACAGGAATAAACAGCTGTTTGTCGCATATGCTCAGACTCATTTATGATATAATCAGACAAACCTTTCCTTTAGGGGCCTATACGGTGTCATGAGTTTCTTTGTGTTATCTTAAGCAACACAATGAGGTAAGTGGATTCCAGTTCCTTGACGATCTCTAGAAGATTTAATAACAGCTAAACAAGTACATACAGAGAAAACTATATACAGAACCTTTGTCTAGGGTGTTGCTGTGCAGAGTCACTATGACAACTTCCTGGTACTTAGCTCATTAAATTCTTAAAGGGACATCACTCTTAAAGCGATCATACAATATCCCCTTTCTTTCCAAATATAAGTCTCGTACGCTACAAATAAAAACACATATAATTGGATAATAACCAAATTAGTTATACAGGGATAGAGATTATCAAATTTACAAGTATAAAGATAAGGATTGTGAAATTTACGAGTGCAGAAGCTTAAGAGTCCATACATCGTTTCGGTGGTTTGACAACTCTTCCAGATCTTGTTATGGTATAACCTTCTGGGGATGTGGATTTCACCCTTGGCTGTTATTGGCTTGTGCACATGTTGTCAATGTGTTGGTTGTTGCCCTGTTGTTCCGGCACTGCATGTCAGTCATGCACTATCTTCAATCGCCCTTGTTTTTCAAGCAGTGTCATAAGGTCATAAGAAGCAGAAATAGGCAATTCAGCCCCTCAAGCCTGCTTCGCTATTCAATACGATCATGGCTGATCTCATCTCGGCCTCAACTCCACTTTTCTGCCCGTTTTCCATAACCCTTCAACCCTCCTCCTTAAATTTACTCAATGTCCCGGCATCCACCGCACTCTGGGGTAGTGAATTCCACAGACTCACGACTCTTTGAAAGAAGTAATTTCTCCTCATCTCTGTTTTAAATCTGCTACCCCTTATCCTAAAACTATGACCTCTCATTCTAGATTTCCCCACAAGAGGAAACATCATCTCTACGTCTACTTTGTTGCCTGCATCTTGGAGAATTTACATCTCATCTGTTGCTGTTTTTTCTGAAGTTTCTCCCTCTCTGCATTCAGTTTCTGTTGCTCCACCTTCAGTCTGCTAACATACTCTGTTGCTTTTCTCAGGATGACCACTTCTGAGGCGTTGTCATTCTTGGAGAGTTCCGGTACCTCATCTCGAAGAGCCAACAGACACTGCTTCAACTCATTCCTCCTCTGCCTCTCCAGGACATTGTGTGTCATTTACCTCTCCTCATCCTCTGCGTCTGAGGTCAAGACTAGTTTGGGGAGCAGTACTTGGCCTCCCGGAGATACCTGTCCATTCTGGTTGGTTTTGGTTCTGGCGGTTCTCTAGAGAGCAGAGGTGAGGGCACGGCATAGATGTGCTGTTGTTGGATTTCCAGACTGCACCGTTTGATACCGGTCAGAATCTGCGAGTGGGTTCCGGTCCTTGGAGAATTCCCCTTGGCAATGCTCCCTATTACCAGCCTGTGCTTCTCAATGGTGACATCGTCAATCTCTTCTTCTGACTCCCTGTAGCGTGAAGAAACACTGTCTGCTAGGAAAGAACTTACACTATCTGAATTTGGATCTTCATTCTCTTGGTGTGGCTCTGAGAAGGGGCTGATGCTCTCCAAACCAGACCAACCTGAGATCCTGGAAGATCTGTAACTCAATCTGGACATAGGGGGCTGCATTGAGGTGCAGTATGATATTGCCTTTTAAATCTCCCATAGCGTCAAAGCTGCCCAGGTACATTTGTTCTAAGTCCTGGACTGAATCACTGCGGGTACCTTGGTGATCTTATGGATAGATACAATGTTGAGGTCCTTACACGCTGGTAGTCCTGCCACTGGCAGTCCGCGCGTGTCTACAAGGTAAAATATTTGTGGTTTCCATGATGACTTGCCATAGCTGCATTGCATTGTTAGTGTGCCACTGCAAGGGATGGGTGACCCATTGTATGCAGTTAACTTTGCAGTTGTCAGTTGTATCATTAATTTCCAACAACCCAGGTACATATCCTTCAGGATTTGGACTGGTAGGATATTTGCACTAGCTTCCGTGTCAATCTTAGTGCTGGGTGTGTGTTTGCCAACTTTCTCTGGCCACATGATATTAATAGTAACAAAAGCTTCCAGTTGTTTGACTTCATCAACACAAGGCATAAGGCTCACAATGTGAAAAGCCTGCTCATCTTGTGGCTGAGAATCGCTCCACTCTGAATCTTGTCTCAGGTCTATTTTGCTGTGGACTTTCTGTATCGGCTTGCATTTATGCAGGTCTCTGGTGCTCAGCTTGCTGCTATTGCCATGTTGCTGCACCTGCTTCTGTTTGTTTGTATACTATTGTGACTTCTGGCTGTGTCTTTGGAGCCACATTTCTTGCATAGGCGCCCTTTTGCACCGCACAGCTTGCACCGATCTTGAAATGTAGGACAACCTCGCAGTGAGTGGGACAAACCACACAGCTTGCTTGCATTTTGAGAGCTGGTTACCATGCCGATATTGTTGGCTGCACCTAGTGCTTACAGATGTTTTCCAGCCACAATGACTTTGTATTTCCTGCCATCTTCTAGCAGCGCATCAATGCTGTAACCTTTCTTTTTCCCCCAAGATGTCTTTTTGAAACACTTTAATAGGCATTGAGACAATCACTAGCTCCATTATTCATTCTGATAGCTCAGTTTCTGAAAAATTGCAATCCTTGCCCTTACCACGACATCTACTGATGAATTGATCTATTGATTCCTGTGGCTGTTGCCTGTAGGAAATCAATTCCAGGTGATGAATTCTAAAATTCACTCTTAGCTGAAGCTAATCTTCTCGCTTTACTTTCCATATATTTACGGAATGTTTCTGGTCCTCTTCAGATTAGTCAGAGGTATTGATTCTGTATAATCCCTCATTTCCAACTGCTATCAGTATTTTCACAGCCCACTGCTCTGGTTCCTTAACTGCTTGCTCTGTGAAGCATAACTGCATTCTTTGTTTAAAAAGTGTGCACATGGATAGTTCATGCTGAGAAATTTGATATCCATCCGTCTGCTGTTCATTTGCTTTCTGCTCTATATTTCATTTTGTTCAGCCTGGGTGTGCCTTCAGCACTGTACTTATTATTACTTTTTTACTTCTGGCTTAAAATTTGTTTATTAACTCTGCGCTATTCCCCCTTTCAGAAATTCTTTTCTTCAGATGAGTTTCTTTGAAGGAGTGTAACAGGTGCTTGACAGTGTTCCCTGTTTTTTTTCTTTCAGCACTTCACTTGCATGTTTGCATAGCCACTCAATACGCAGTTCAAGGTTTTTCTCTTTTGCTTTTGTTTGCTAGATTTTATTTATTTTCTTCGTGCTTGACTCGTTTAATGATTTCTTTCAGCTTGACTGGTTTAATAGAGCCTCTGATATGTTCGGGGGTTTCCACGCTTTTATTTTTCACTATCAGACTTTGTTTTTTCTTAGTCTGCATGCTTTTCAAGGTTTTGCATTTTTTTTCCTCTCGCTTACATGGAGCCTTTAGAAAATGATTTTAAAAACTCTTCAAAGGCTTTTTTTTAAAACAGGATTTCTCGATTGTTGGCACAATGGCTCACCCAATACCTTTTTTTCAGCCACGCTTCCATTCTCTGGAGCTTTTCTCATCCTTCTAAGGTATGTACCTTTCTCTCTTTTCAGGTACTTGTTTTAAAGTTTCTTCACTTGTTTGCAGTTTTACCTGTGGTCTTCAAGCTTATATCTTTTCACTACCACTGTCACCAGGTCATGAATTTCTGTTATCTTTTAAGCAACACAATGAGGTATGCAGATTCCAGTTCCTTGAAGATCTCTAGAAGGTTTATTAAGAGCTAAATGAGAACATACAATACAGAGCAAACTACATACAGAACCTTTGTCCAGGGTTTTGCTGTGCAGAGTACCGATGGGTTCTAGTCACATGACTACATCCTGGTACTTACCTTAATAGCATATTGAATGCATAAAGGGACATCACTCTCAAAGCGATCATACAACAAGTGGGATTTTCTATAAACTACTCACCTCTTCAAGGCAGCAGCAAAGCACCGTTTTCATACAACTGCATAAGTATTATCTGTTTGTGAGAAAAGCTACATTGTCAGCACTGTGGAACTTGGGGGTAAGGCTGGGCCCAATATATTAGCCTTGCATTCAGGCCATGTGTAATCCACGTCATCAACTGAAAACAGCTGAGCTTGTCTTGTGACTTGTGACCTAAATGCATTTAGTTGAGCTATTAATTTCCCATAAGAGTTGAGCCTGTACAAACAATCACTTTATGAAAGTGTATAGAAATACAACAAGCATTCCAATATCACTACAAAGTGATGTGCTTAAATTTTAATGCTCTCTGAAGGATATAAATTTTCCTTCATGACTTTCTAACAATGTACAGAAGATAAATGTTTTTGATCACATATACTGTGCTGACTATACTACTATTTAAAACATATTTTTAAATGTCATGGTGAATTTACAGCCATGCGTGTAACCTTCTGAACACATGAATAAACAATGCATTAACTTGAGTTTCCCCATTTGTTTTTTTTAAAGATTTATTATATAACTAACTACTGTTTGCTATATATTGGCCCAGATTTTTCAATAAAAATAACAATGAGGCTAACAGCACTCACGGTTATTTTTGTCAAATCATTCCAATCCAAGCACTTCTTTTTAAAGGCATGGTAAGTCTTAATTACTGCCAAACAACTTCTCTGACATTGAACATTAACTTTGCCAAGTGCAGAGACTCATTCCTTCAGAGATTAATTAGTGTTGGAGATTTTTTAAGTAAACTTTTTTTTTACGTTTTCCTTTCTATCATTTTTATCTCTCTCAATCCAATTTTTCCTTTCCTCTCTAGTTTGCTTTCTTCATCTGTTTTATTGGAATTCACTATTCTAACTGACACTTCCTGGTATAGATTCTGCGATGCTCATTAATTATTCTTCAATCTGATTGGTTAAGGAGATACACAGGCACTTGCTCTGTTCACACAGATGTGCTCTCGAGGATGCTGCACCGTTTGATCCCACTGACAGCAACTCGCTGTGAAAAACCCCAGAGAAAGTCTATGGGCAAGTGCAAGTCTAATGAACAACTAGTACCGTTAGTTCACTGCTCACAGCAAAATGCAGTCCAGGCCAATGCTAAGAAGAGCTTCCATATTGATCCATGAAGCTAGAATTCACAATCATATTAATATCTGTCATTTGGAAAGACCGGAAAACCTGTAGGCATTTATGTATGAATAAGAGCGTCTCCAGTTCTAAAAGGCAACAGATATTACAATTAATTTGCCCTTAATGGTTATGTTTCACTAGTTCCTGGTTACCAGTTAGCTGCTAAACCACTCTATTGCAGAGCAGGATGGAGGCACAGAGAACGAGAGAGAGAAAGAGAGCAAGAAAGAGTGAGGAAGAGAAAGAGAGAGAGAAAGAGAGAAAGAAAGAAAGAAAGAGAGAAAGAAAGAAAGAAAGAAAGAAAGAAAGAAAGAAAGAAAGAAAGAAAGAAAGAAAGAGACAGTGAAAAAGAGAGAGAGTAAGGAATGACAGATGCAATATTGTGTGGCAGGAGATGGGTTTGACTTTCAAAGGCTGATATTGGGAGCAAACCTGTGCGGGTTGGTCGCCAGCTTCAGTGGGGGGGGTCCCTCGTTAAAAAGCATTTAGTGCCTGATCGAGGCACCCAGCAGGGGAAGTGGGAGGTTTTGGTGAGAGCCATCCCCTGCCCTTGTTGACAATTCCCCTACACCCACTCCCCCACGACCCCCACCTTGCAAAACTCCTCCCACCCTGACTCACCGATGGCCTGTAGCCAGCACCAGCAGCAGCCCGCCTCTGTGGTGGCGCTGATCAGTTAAAGAGCTGCCGCCCTCTGATTGGCCAGCAGCTCTCAGCTGGAGGGCCCTCTGTTGCTGGGGTCCTTAATCCCTGGGAAGGTCTGCTGTTGTCCACTTAAGTGCCTAATTGGCTCGTAATGTGGTGTGCCTTCCCCAGAGGAGGCAACATGGGGCTCTCGCCAGAACTTTTGCCCATGGCCGAGACCCCCGTTTCCCAGATAAAATCCCAGCCATTATGTCTAAACGTTAGACACAGGTTAGTTTTATGTGCTGCTATCTCCAAATGAATTATATCTTTTTTTAATTCATAATGGAGTGCAGCAGTCAGTCATCTGTTAGTAATGCATTTGTAATTACTAAGTTGTCTTTAGTTGACGGGTGATTGGGTGACACTATTGTTCTTAGGATAAATGCAGGAACTGAAGGCAAACCTCTACTGCCTTATAGGAAATGAGCTCACTGCCTTTTGATGCCAAATATCTGAGATCTTCAGCACAGCTGAGGGTTTTGTTTGATCTGCATTAACTCATTTCACTTCATTGATAATATTAAAAGCATCCAATAAAGCTTATTACTTATCAGGAGATACAAAGAATTCGATTAAAATGATAACTCCCCATCTCTGCATTATATGGACTTTGTGATATTTTTCTCACTGCGTATACAGTGTAACAACAGAAATGGAGGTTTGGAAACTATTTTTTAAAACAATATTAAAAGAAAGGGCTTGCATTCTTACAGCACCACAAGATGTCCTGAAGAGCTTTGCAACCTCAGATTACTTTTGAACATGTAGTTATGTTGACAGTCCAACAGCTAATTTGTACACAGCAAGATCCCACAAACAGCAAATGAACAGATAGCATCTGTTTCACTAGTTCCTGGTTACCAGTTAGCTGCTAAACCACTCTATTGCAGAGCAGGATGGAGGCACAGAGAACGAGAGAGAGCACAAATTATCGGAACACAAAGGTCACAGACCCAAAATGTTAACTCTGCTTCTCTCTCCACAGATGCTGCCAGACCTGCTGAGTATTTCCAGCACTTTCTGTTTTTATTTCAGATTTGCAGCATCTGCAGTGTTTTGCTTTTTATTTAAATTAACTGATACTCTGTTTTTTGCTCATGATGGTTGAGTGAGTATTGTTGGCCATGGGAGAGTGGGGGAGTGGGAGAGTGGGGGAGGAAGAGAGAGAT
Organism: Heterodontus francisci; assembly: GCF_036365525.1. Lineage (NCBI taxonomy): Eukaryota > Metazoa > Chordata > Chondrichthyes > Heterodontiformes > Heterodontidae > Heterodontus > Heterodontus francisci. The sequence continues at coordinate 27,163,663 of NC_090389.1, forward strand.
AGAGTGAGAGGGAGAGAGAGGGGGAGGAGAGAGAGGGGGAGAGGGGGAGGAGAGAGAGAGGGAGAGAGGGAGAGGGAGGGGGATAGAGAAAGGGAGGGGAAGGGAGAGGGATGGGATAGAGGGGAGGTTGAGAGGGGATAGGGAGAGAGGGGGTAGGGAGAGAGGGGTAGGGAGAGAGGGGGTAGGAAGGGGGGAGGGAGACAGGGAAGAGTGGTGGGAGGGAAAGAGGGGAGATGGAGAGGAGGGAGGGAGAAAGGGGGAGGGAGAGGGGGTTTTGAGGGAGGGAGTAAGGGGGAGGGAGGGTGGCAGGGACAGAGGGGCTGGGAGGGAGGGAGAAGGAGGGGGGGAGGGAGGGAGAAGGAGGGAGCGGAGAGGGGGGAGCGAGAGAGGTGGGGGGAGGAAGATAGGGTCTGAGGGAGAGACTGGTGAGGGGGGTGGGGAGGGAGGGAGGGAGGGAGCTCTTTTCTCTTCTTCAAATAGTGCTGTGGGTTTTATTTTCATCCTCCAGAGCAGGAAGACAGGGCCTTGGTTTCAACATTCTATCCAGAAGTCAGCACCTCCCACAATTCAGCATTACCTCAACACTGCACTGAAATGCACTTAAGTTCATTGAAGGGCCTGGAAACAGGCCCTATTAACTCAAAGATAAGAGAGCCAAGCTGGTACTTTCTTTGCCAATGGAATAATTGGAAGTAATTATTTAAAAAAAATCAATTCTTCATTGAAATAGAAACCTGTTTTCCTCTGGAGTAGAAAAGGAGAGAAAGAAACTTTCACAACCTCAGGACATGCCAAAGTGCTTTCCACCTAATTAAATATTTTTCAAGTATAGTCACTGTTGTAATGTAGGAAATGCAGCAGCCAATTGTGCCTAGGAAGGTTGCACAAACAGCAATGTGATAATGACCAGACAATCTGTTCTAGTGATACTGGTTGAGGGATGAATATTGGCCAGGACACCATGGAGAACCCCCCTGCATTGACGTTGTGACATGGAAGAGAGTTGGACAAAATGGGTGCTTGCTGCTATCCTTGCCATGATCCAAGCTAACTTCCTGGACCAGAGCATCTTGTAGGACAGAGCCCCGCCATTATCGTCACCACCAAAAGGGAGCCTGCCGCTGTGAGGGGGAAGGATGTGGCAGTGTGTAGCAGGGCATACCCACTGTAGCACCCAAACAGTAGGAGTCACAACTAAAGAAGGCAGAGACACCCTGCAGATCTTACTTTAGGCCATGGACTGAGCAGACGTGTAAACATGGTAAACACAGAAACATAGAAAATAGGAGCTAGAGTAGGCCATTTGGCCCTGATTCGCCATTCAAAAAAGATCATGGCTGATCATCTAATTCAGTACCCTGTTCCTGCTTTCTCCCCATATCCCTTGATCCCTTTGGCATTAAGAAATATATCTGTCTTCTTCTTGAATATATTTAATGACTTGGCCTCCACTGCCTTCTGCGGTCGAGAATTCCACAGGTTCACCACCCTCTGAGTGAAGAAATTTCTCCTCATTTCGGTTCTAAATGTCATACCCCGTATCCTGAGACTGTGACTCCTGGTTCTGCATTCCCCAGCCATCAGGAACATCCTCCCTGCATCTAGCCTGTCTAGTCCTGTTAGAGTTTTATTGGTTTCTATGAGATCCCCTCTCATTCTTCCCAACTCTACCAGATATAGGCCTACTCAACCCAATCTCTCCTCATACTTCAATCCTGCCATCCCAGGAATCAGCCTAGTAAATCTTCTTTGCACTCCCTCCATGGCAAAAACATCCTTTCTCAGATAAGGAGACCAAAACTGCACACAGTACTCCAGACGTGGTTTCACCAAGGCCCCGTATAACTGAAGTAAGACATCCTTGCTCCTGTACTCAAATTCTCTTGCAATAAAGGCCAACATACCATCCACCTTCCTAATTGCTTGCTGCACCTGAATGCTTGCTTTCAGTGACTGGTATACAAGGACACCCAGGTCTCGTTGCACCTCCCCCTTTCCCAATCTATCACCATTCAGATAATAATCTGCCTTTCTGCTTTTACAACCAAAGTGGATAGCCTCACATTTATCCATGTTCTACTGCATCTGTCATGCATTTGCCCACTCACCCAACTTATCCAAATCACAATGGAGCCTCTTTGCAGCCTCCTCACAGCTCACATTCCCCCCGGCCCCCGCAGCTTTGTGTCCTCTGCAAACTTGGAAATGTTACATTTAGCTCCCTCACCCAAGTCATTTCCATATATTGTGAATAGATGGAGCCCAAGCACTGATCCCTGCGGTTTCCCACTAGTCACTGCCTGCCACCCAGAAAAAGACCCATTTATTCCTCCTCTCTGTTTCCTGTCTGTCAACCAATTCTCAATCCATGCCAGTATATTACCCCCAATCCCATGTGCTTTAATTTTGCACACTAACCTCTTATGTGCGACCTTATCAAAAGCCTTCTGAAAATCCAAGTGTTTGGGTCTGAGGAGAGGAACCTTTCCTCCAAAAAGGCACTTCACACTAGTCGTCTTGTTACTAGTCCAGGGCTTGCCACCCCTCTCTTGGCAATCCCTCGGGTCAGCGGTAGTAACGGCAGAACACATGGAAATCCAGCAGGTAACCAGGTCACATCATCCTGCCATTACTGTACGGCAGCAATGCAACAGTATACCAACCCAGGAAGAGAAGGTAGTTCAAATTTCAGTACTGCCATGAGGACCAAAAATGTAAAAATAGAAATGCTGCAATCAACTTTAAATATGTTTGATGAGGTACAGATAAAAATAACAAGTGGTTTGATTTTACTAGTGCCTAAATAAAGCAATGTTTTGCACCATCTACTCAAGATGAATAATAAACTTGAGACTGGAGAAAATGGGATTTAAAATGAACATGTTTATGCGAGCTACTACATCAGCCTGAAGTACAATGTGTAAATTGCCTACACCCCCAGCCCATCTGCTTCTTCATCTTAATCAACCAGGCTTCTTTTTCTGTCACTAACTTTGTTCTGCGTTCCAAACCCCTTGTCCATTAGATATTGCAAGTGAATCAAGGCAGTTTGTGAACTCAGAACACTGCAGTTTAAGAAAAGAAACAGGAATTCAATCATTTTTTGGTAGGTGGGACATAGCCAGTCGTCATGCAATTCCACCCAATCGCAGGCTCATCAATTGGAAGTAAACTTTGGCACCACATATATAGGGTTACATCCCAAACATGCCACAGGTCGCATGCACATTCATTGGGACACAGCGACAGTTGGCAAATGCATAAGTCAGACCAATTTTTTGATTGAGGACCTGATATGAACAGCTAATGTTTTTATCTAATCCAGGGCACGTCCCAGGGAAAGAAAAGAAGCTATGTCAGGGCCAAAGGACAAAATGGGTTTTAAAAGCAAGTTGAAAGCAGAAGAAAGGGACATCATGAAAAAAGTTAAAAGAAAGGTTAGGAAAGAAAGGACATTTATAAAGCGCTTTATGCTTTGTTTCGACATCTTTCAAATACCTCAATGCTTCACAGACACTAAAGGCCTGCTCGAGTCTGCAAAAAAAAAACACTACCCGAACCCGACAGAACCACATCGGTCCCGAGCCCAACCCGGCCCGAGTCCTTCCATTTTTTCCTGCGCTCGACCCGAGCCTGACCTAACTCCTGGAATGTTCACTTTACCTACCTTCCAATTCTGAATCCGTTTTTCACTTTTTCAGTTTGTGCAGATAAGCAACAAACACTAATTGGATTTGAAAGGTTGTTTAAAAAGATAAAGATTGGAGCCACGCAGTCAGTGATTGTTTGGTCACGAGTTAAACAGAAACCCATGGAGTTGTGTCCAGACAGGTTGTGCCACACTGTACCAGTATCTGTATTGCTTAAAATAAACACAGCAATTGCCTGAAGGCTCAGAAAATATCATTATACATTACCTAGACTCCTGCTTTACAGGTTGAAATACTTGCTGCAAATTTATCCAGTGAGCAGCTGAGATGCAGAGACCAGAAAGGTCTTGCGTGATTATTATAAAATATACAGTATTTATTTAAAAATATAAAATTATCAGGACTTAGTCTACACACATACAGTACTGTACTTGTGTTTATTTTAAGCAATACAGATACTGGAACAGTATGGCACAACCTGTGTGGGCACAACTCCATGGGTTTCTGTTTAACTTGTGACCAAACAATCACTGACTTCGTGGCTCCAATCTTCATCTTTTTAAACAACCTTTCAAGTCCAATTACAGTTTTTGCTGCTTATCTGCACAAACGGAAAAAGTGAAAAATGGATTCGGAATCAGAAGGTAGGTCAAGTGAACATTCCGGTGGTCGGGTCAGGCTAGGCTCAGGTCGGGTCAGGCGCAGGAAAAAATGGAAGGACTCAGGCCGGGTTGGGCTTGAGTTCGATGTGGTTCTGTTGGGTTCGGGTTCGGGTCGGGTTTTTGTTTTGCAGACTCGAGCAGCCCTTTACACTGAGTTATGTTGAGTGCAGTTGTTGTTGAATAAGCAAATGTAGAAGCCATTTTGCACACATTGCGATCCCATAAACAGCAAATGAGACAAACAATCTATAAATCTGTTTTTGGGTGGTGTTTGAGAGAGGATCTTTGGCCTAGCTAGAGGTGAGATAAGGATCACATATCATGCAAAGCAATATCTCAGTAGGGCTATTTTTTAAATTGCTAACTTTGTACTCATTTGCTCTACTAATTTTGGTCAAGACTGAAGGTTGGAAAGGTTTTTTTCTGAGAAGACAAGGTTTCTTTGGGCTCTCATGTGAGTGATAGTAATTGAAGTAGGTAATTTTGCTTAACAAATACACTACACTGAGAATTAGCCTGGATGGCTGTGGACACAATAAGAGAGGCATCTTAAAAAGGGTTTCAGTAATCCAAACATATCGGGGGAATTTGCCCGTGAGTGATTATCGGTAATTTCTATTTTGTCAACAAGCTTACCTGTCTTCATCTGGTTAACCTTCTTGTTACCGAATGTTGAATATGTTGTAACAACTTGGCATGCCTGAGGGGCAATGATGTTTATTGGGAATACAAAAGTGAAAATTTCTATCACCAAGTTATGTTATCTCAAAAGGACATGATAACATAACAGCAGAATAAATTAGCCTTTAGTCCTGTATCACTGAATACGTTTTCCTCAAGAAATGACTGTGAATGCATCAGCTTGGCTGAACTCCATCCCTTTGACACCATGTGAATGGAAGGGGAAGGAACAGTTCCTGAATATTTTTATAGTTCTTTTCCCCCATCTAATCAGGACTTCACTGCTCATCTGCTTATATTCTCTTGCTATAGTGTACATTCCTTCCTTGTCCTCCTGAAATTCTCTGCAGTCTTTGATACATAGGGAATGTTAAGCCTCTGTATCACCTCGCCAACTTTGTCCAGCTCCCAAGGGACACTTCTTGCATGGTTTCATTCTTACCTATGCAAATGCAGACAGTGCTTCTCCAGCAATGGTTTCTCATCCAACCTCTGCACTATTACCTAGAGACTTCAAAGAATCCATCCTTGACTTCACCCCTCTCTCATTGTAATTCATCACCCCCATCTCCAACCTTCCTTTCCTCTGCAAAGGCTTTTAATGTGTTGTTGCTTCCCAAATCCATGCCGAGCTTTCCTGAAACTCTGTGCTTATCTCTCTCTAATCAGGTTTCCATCCTTGTTATACTTGAAACTAACCCAATTGAAATCATAAATACAATCCTTTGTGACTGTCTTTGTCTTCTCTGCAGCCTTTGACATGGTTGATCACACTATCCTCCTCCAATGCCTATCTCTCCATTGTCCAGTTGAGTGGGACTGCCCTTACTTAGTTTCATAGTTACCCATCAAATTCCAATGCTCTCCTGGGTGGCCTTTCATCTTCCATGCTCTGTAATTTCCAGTTCATCCAAAAATCTGCTGGCCATATCCTATCCCATTCCAAGTTCCACTTACCCATCATCCTCTGTGTTCACTGACTTATCATAGCTCCTGGCCCACCAACGCCTTCAATTTAAAATTCTCATCATCATGCTTTCTGGCCTCTCCACTTCACATCTCTGTGACCAGTTCCAGCTCTAGAACCTACCCAATGATTTACCGTTCCTCCAACTCTGACACCTGTGCACCTGTTCCTCCCTTTGTCCCACCATTGACTCTTGTACCTTCTGCTGCCTAGGTGTTATATTGTGGAAATTCTACCCTAAAGCTCTCCATAGATCCACCTCCTTCTCCTGATTCAAGACTCCCCTTAAAGCCTATCTTTTTGATCAAACTTTTGGTCATCATTTCAACTTCAGCTCAGCATCTATTTGTGTCCCATTACATCTCTACAAAGTACCTTGGCACATTTTCCCTACATTAAAGGTGCTATATGAATGCAAGCTGTTACTGTTATTATCATTTATTTACATCTTTGCAACACTGTCCACTTCCAATACAGTCACAGCCCTTCTGCTGCTGAAACACATATCCACATTTTTCTCAACTCTAAATTTAATTATATCGATACACACTTTGCTGACCACCTTCCACAAACTACAACTTGACCAAATTACAGCTGTCCCTTACCTATTCTGGTTGCTCATCACCCCAATCCTCATTGACCTACAGTAGTTCATTGATCCTTCCCCACCCCCATCCACCTCCCCTCAACATATTCAATTTACTCCCTATCCTCATCTTTAAATCCCTTCATGGCCCAGCCTCTGCAATATTCTCTAGCCTTATGCCTCCCATACCCTTTAGTCGTCAGACCCTTTGGGTATTCGGTCACTCTTTGCTGTAGCAATTTTGGCAAAGCCATCAGCCGTCTTACTCCAAGCCCCAGAGAGGAATTACGTTTTCTCGATAATTCCCTCTGTAAACCCTTTCACTGCTCCACTTCTTTCTTCTCTTCTGAAACCTCACAATTAACCATGAAAGCAGCTGGTTTATTTTGAAGACCCAGTTAGTTCATCAAAGTCTTTCAAGGAAGGGAAGCTACCATCACATACCCAGTCTAGTCTACATATAAATTCCAGTCCCTCAGTATATGGCTGACCCTTAAGAGACATAAGATTATAAACAGCGAAAAAGATCAGGGATGGGTAGGGTTGCCTCCGATGGCACCCATGATCCAGGTTAAATATCACATCATAGACTGAGAGATGGAGAGGGGCTAAGGCAGAAGAATATGTAGTACTCTATTCTCCTGAGCATACATTAAAAAAATGCGAGCAGTTCACCATGTTTGAGGAGAAGGGAGTTATTATGAAACAGCTGGCAGAAGTAGAAAATACGGTGACTTTAGCTGAAATAGATGAGGCAAAGAAGGACCGACTCTTGTTATGACTATAAGCCTGGTCTTGTTTGGAGTTTTACCCCAGCAAAGGAAGCATGGGAGAGATGCTTGGGAAGAAACCATTACACCAATCCTTATAGCTATTGGGTTTGATTGGAGGTGGGGGCCTTGTTATTGGGTTAAGTACGCACAGTCAGGAGGGCTGACTTTAGAGGCATTATGATTCAGTCTATGGCTCAGGTCATCAGGTCATATTATAATATAGGTTTAAAACAATGTCTCATGCCCATGAAGGAGGTGCATGTTGTGTCTACATTTCCTGTCAATCTGGTTGTGGGAATTTGCTTGTACCATGCTGTCTGATATTTGATTAAGGAATGTGCAATTCTGAATAGTCCAATGGAGAGTGTGTATGTAATGTGGCCATCGATTGGGGTCTGGCTCTGTGTTGGTGCCTTTTTGGCTTTACAGTGATATCAGTAAGATAGTAATGTAGCATTTCCTACAGAATTGACTGCATTTCAAAAGTTGCTTTATGTTGTCCTGAGAATGTGATAAAGCACCATAAAAATACAAGTACTTTCTTTCTATTGCTTTTGGAAAGGCATAAATTTTGAATACAAAACCTGAATAAGCTTGAATATCAAGTTTCCATATTACTTTATGTCAGGATTAAGTTCTGAAAGTTAAACATTTCTCAACATAAGCATGGAAATATAATGGAAGAACACATGCTTCCAGGGTATTCCACTGTTAGAGTAGCACATAAATAATAATTTAAATTCCAATCGTAAACCTCTATCATTCTTACAATTAAAATATTTCTTAGATGTTGAAAATGAACCTTCAACATTATATTCAAAAGTTAATGGCTCCCCCTGTTCAGCATAAATTGCTCTTTTGATGATACTATTAATTGAACATTGCTCAACTTGTGACATCATTTACTGGAACATCTTATGCAAGAGTAGGGCAGCAATTTGATTTTGCACACTAGGTGATTTATTAGCTGTTGAATGAGATGGGATTCATTGCACATTTTATGCTCTGAATCCACTAGGTAAATATTACACAGCTACCCAGGGGTCCAGATTCATAAGCATTGACCTGGACAATGATTTTCCATCAGCTATTCATTTATTACTGTAATAAACTGCTTGCAATGTAATAGGCAACTGTGGTCTCAAGAGCAGAAATTTTCTTTCTGCTTTTCAAGTTTTTCATTTCCCAGGGTCAATACTGACATTTTTGGGAAATTACATCATACCTCTTAACATCAAAGTGATGACATAGGATTTACTCTTAGTGTTGGGTAAATGAGTCATGTTGACTCACTGGGGTTGAAAAAAAAAGACTGAGATTGGGTATATAATTCAAAATAAAACATAGAATGAGAAGAATTTTCAAACCATCAAGTCTGTTGCCTGCACAATTTGCAATTTGCCTCAACATGGATTTCACCAAGCCAACTTAATCTTTTCAGAAATGCAAAAATCTACAGGTAAAAACTTCCACAAGAAAAGCTCCGCAGCAATTCTCCCAATGCTTTACAGTGATTGAATGAAATTCAAAAGATATTAAAGTTCAAAACTGCAACCCACTCTATTCAACTCTGATCAGGTGATTTAACAGATGACTCATCCTTGGTCTAAGAAGCATAGGAACTACTGTATTCTGATCATACTGTACAGTCTTCAACCTGGGAACATTTATACACTGGCTTTGGTGGTGCAGTGAAATGTAAACCTTTTCATTCAGACACAAAAGCTGGTGCATAAACAAAGCTTGTTGCCAGTGATCTCTGAATTTATTTTACTCAGTATATACACACTACTGAGTCAGCGGCGCTTGAGATGGCTTGGCCATGTGAGCCGCATGGAAGATGGCAGGATCCCCAAAGACACATTGTACAGCGAGCTCGCCACTGGTATCAGACCCACCGGCCGTCCATGTCTCCGCTATAAAGACGTCTGCAAACGCGACATGAAATCGTGTGACATTGATCACAAGTCGTGGGAGTCAGTTGCCAGCATTCGCCAGAGCTGGCGGGCAGCCATAAAGACAGGGCTAAATTGTGGCGAGTCGAAGAGACTTAGTAGTTGGCAGGAAAAAAGACAGAGGTGCAAGGGGAGAGCCAACTGTGCAACAGCCCCGACAAACAAATTTCTCTGCAGTACCTGTGGAAGAGCCTGTCACTCCAGAATTGGCTTTTATAGCCACTCCAGGCGCTGCTTCACAAACCACTGACCACCTCCAGGCGCGTATCCATTGTCTCTCGAGATAAGGAGGCCCAAAAGAATATCAGCGAGATGAGACTCAACATATGGTAAGTGTAGGAGACTTGGGAAGAAAAGGTGGCTTTCACCACAGTGTGTTTCCTAGCCTCATTTCTAGATCTGTTATAGACTAATTAATAAAGACTGATAGCCATGAAAAGTCAACAACTCCATTATTGTTGTATCATGCGACTACCAGAAGGCGAACTTGATGGACCTTGGTCTTTATTCATCTAGCAAGTACTATCTTTCTGTAATTGCACTGGAGCAGTCAGTAGCTGGTGGTTTCACACTGAAGTGCAGATTCAAGACTTCTGTACAAACCTTGTCTTCTGTAGTTTAGGTCACTAAGTACACTGTTGAGAATGTAATAACTCCTCCTTCCTAATTTTGGAAATATTCTTTATTCACAGATCTGTAGGTTACTAAATAGCAGCTCTGCTTATGATTGACAAAGCTACAAATACAGATTTTCTCTTTCTGAACATATATATTCTAAGAGTCATGACATCATCACACATGTCATGACATGATCATACCTGGCAGTTTTAGAATAATTTTAAAATGGTACTTAAAACTGTGTTTTGGAGGAACCAGAGCAAATCCAGGAATTATCTTTTTCAGTTAGCTTGTTGTAGTAGAAATGCCCATGTAAACACAGTTTTTTAATGAGCGAACTTACTTTTCCTGGGAGTCCATGTACCAACTGCTTGGGGGCGGGGGCATGGAAAAGCTCTGCTAATGGCAGGTCTTGGTGGAGGCTCATTAGTTTTGTCTCCACACCCTTTAACCTTTTCAAGCCACAGTCTAAGTTAAATAGTTTGTTTACCCGTATACTATCCAAGCATCAAATAGCTTTTTGCCAGCCGTGGCGCAGTCGGTAGTGCATTCGCCTCTGAGTTAGAAGGTTGTGGGTTCATGTTCCGCATCAGAGATGTGAGCACCATTTGACACCATTGCAACACTAGGGGAGTGCTGAACTGTCGGAGGCGCTGTCTTTTGGATGCGACATTAATGAGAGGTCCCCAGTGCTCTCTGCGGAAAATGCAAAAGGGCCTATTTCAAAGAGTAGGTGAGTTCTTACTGGTGTCCTGGCCAACGCTTATCCCTCTGCCAACAAACCAAAACAGATTATCTGGTCATTATCACATTGTTGACTTTGGGACCTTGCTGTGTGCAAAATTGTCTCCCGTGTTTCTGACTTTACAACAGTGACTATACAGCCAATGAAGTACTTGTGAACTAAAATGCTTTGGGATGTCCTGAGCTTGTGAAAAGTGCTGCATAAATTCAAGTTTCTCTTCCTTTTACTTAAAAAGATATTTTTGATTCTTCTCCAGTGAAAACAACTCTAAGAGTTGCTCTTGATCATGTAGAATTCTGCAATCACTGCTTTAGCTTGTTTAAACTCCCCCTCATGCATCAATATCCTTGTGAAGGTAGTATGCACACCCTCGCACCATCTTCACCCCGCACCCCCTTCCCCTGCACCCCCCCCACCCCCTCCCTCTACCCCTCCCCCTTGCATCCCCTCCTCCCACCGGCACCATCCTACACCTGTGTAGGGGCCCCAACAACCCCACTGCCTTGTGGGCGTCTCGGGAGAGACCAAGGCTAAGGGAGTAAACCCTAACAGAAAATCCGGAGCGGAACCCCGTAGGCGGTCATGTGTCACCTTTGGCATGTTTCCGGCAGTTCCTGCAGCCATACTGGTGCCAAACGTCGTGTCCTGCACTCCTTTGGACCCCACCAGAAAGGCCGAGAGGGGGGTTTTGACGACTGGGCAACTCTCAACCTCCATAAATTTGCCCAGGCATGCGCCATGGAGAGGTCACTCCATAGTTGCCTCACAGCGACTGAAACAACACGGAAGGCAGCAGTTACGGGTTATAAGTCCAGATAAATTGGCGTAGAAACTGGGCGCCACGGGTTGCCTTTGTCGGTGGGAGAGGTCATTGCACCTCACTGGACAGCTACCGCCCGCCTCAAACCGGGCAGCCCCCGGTCAATAAGGTTCTGTCCCGCCACAGTCTGCCTGCTTCAATGGGTGCTTGGAGCTCAGGGTCATTGCCCGAAAGGTGGACTGATACACCGCACCAAACAACATGAAAAAAGGAAAGAAGGTACCAGCCCTTCGCTTTGCAAGCTGGAACGTCAGAACTATGTGTCCTGGCCTGTCGGAAGACCTTACACAAATCAACGATTCTCGGAAGACCGCCATCATTAACAACGAGCTCAGTAGACTCAATGTGGACATTGCAGCACTTCAGGAGACTCGCCTCCCCGCGAGTGGCTCTCTAGCAGAGCAAGACTACACCTTCTTCTGGCAGGGCAGGGATCCTGAAGAACCAAGACAGCATGGAGTGGGCTTCGCCATCAGAAACTCCTTGCTCAGCATGATAGAGCCTCCCTCAAATGGCTCGGAACGCATACTGTCCATCCGACTGCTCACCACCTCTGGTCCAGTACACCTACTCAGCATCTATGCTCCAACACTCTGTTCCGCACCTGAAGCTAAAGACCAGTTCTATGAACAACTCCATAACATCATTAGCAGCATCCCCAACACCGAACACCTATTCCTGCTGGGGGACTTTAATGCCAGGGTTGGGGCCGACCATGACTCATGGCCCTCCTGCCTTGGGCGCTATGGCGTTGGAAGGATGAATGAGAACGGGCAGAGACTGCTTGAGTTGTGTACCTATCATAACCTCTGCATCACCAACTCGTTCTTTCACACTAAACCCTGTCACCAGGTTTCATGGAGGCACCCAAGATCACGTCGTTGGCACCAGCTAGACCTCATTGTCACAAGGCGAGCCGCCTTAAACAGTGTTCAAATCACACGCAGCTTCCACAGTGCGGACTGCGACACCGACCACTCCCTGGTGTGCAGCAAGGTTAGACTCAGACCAAAGAAGTTGCATCATTCCAAGCAGAAGGGCCACCCGCGCATCAACACGAGCAGAATTTCTCACCCACAGCTGTTACAAAAATTTCTAAATTCACTTGTAACAGCCCTTCAAAACACTCCCACAGGGGATGCTGAGACCAAGTGGGCCCACATCAGAGACGCCATCTATGAGTCAGCTTTGACCACCTACGGCAAAAGTGCGAAGAGAAATGCAGACTGGTTTCAATCTCATAATGAAGAGCTGGAACCTGTCATAGCCGCTAAGCGCATTGCACTTTTGAACTACAAGAAAGCCCCCAGCGATTTAACATCCGCAGCACTTAAAGCAGCCAGAAGTACTGCACAAAGAACAGCTAGGCGTTGCGCAAACGACTACTGGCAACACCTATGCAGTCATATTCAGCTGGCCTCAGACACCGGAAACATCAGAGGAATGTATGATGGCATGAAGAGAGCTCTTGGGCCAACCATCAAGAAGATCTCCCCCCTCAAATCTAAATCGGGGGACATAATCACTGACCAACGCAAACAGATGGACCGCTGGGTTGAGCACTACCTAGAACTGTACTCCAGGGAGAATGCTGTCAGTGAGACTGCCCTCAATGCAGCCCAGCCTCTACCAGTCATGGATGAGCTGGACATACAGCCAACCAAATCGGAACTCAGTGATGCCATTGATTCCCTAGCCAGCGGAAAAGCCCCTGGGAAGGACAGCATTACCCCTGAAATAATCAAGAGTGCCAAGCCTGCTATACTCTCAGCACTACATGAACTGCTATGCCTGTGCTGGGACGAGGGAGCAGTACCCCAGGACATGCGCGATGCCAACATCATCACCCTCTATAAAAACAAAGGTGACCGCGGTGACTGCAACAACTACCGTGGAATCTCCCTGCTCAGCATAGTGGGGAAAGTCTTTGCTCGAGTCGCTCTGAACAGGCTCCAGAAGCTGGCCGAGCGCGTCTACCCTGAGGCACAGTGTGGCTTTCGTGCAGAGAGATCGACTATTGACATGCTGTTCTCCCTTCGTCAGATACAGGAGAAATGCCGTGAACAACAGATGCCCCTCTACATTGCTTTCATTGATCTCACCAAAGCCTTTGACCTCGTCAGCAGACGTGGTCTCTTCAGACTACTAGAAAAGATCGGATGTCCACCAAAGCTACTAAGTATCATCACCTCATTCCATGACAATATGAAAGGCACAATTCAACATGGTGGCTCCTCATCAGAGCCCTTTCCTATCCTGAGTGGTGTGAAACAGGGCTGTGTTCTCGCACCCACACTTTTTGGGATTTTCTTCTCCCTGCTGCTTTCACATGCGTTCAAATCCTCTGAAGAAGGAATTTTCCTCCACACAAGATCAGGGGGCAGGTTGTTCAACCTTGCCCGTCTAAGAGCGAAGTCCAAAGTACGGAAAGTCCTCATCAGAGAACTCCTCTTTGCTGACGATGCTGCTTTAACATCTCACACTGAAGAATGCCTGCAGAGTCTCATCGACAGGTTTGCGGCTGCCTGCAATGAATTTGGCCTAACCATCAGCCTCAAGAAAACGAACATCATGGGGCAGGATGTCAGAAATGCTCCATCCATCAATATTGGCGACCACGCTCTGGAAGTGGTTCAAGAGTTCACCTACCTAGGCTCAACTATCACCAGTAACCTGTCTCTAGATGCAGAAATCAACAAGCGCATGGGTAAGGCTTCCACTGCTATGTTCAGACTGGCCAAGAGAGTGTGGGAAAATGGCGCACTGACACGGAACACAAAAGTCCGAGTGTATCAGGCCTGTGTCCTCAGTACCTTGCTCTACGGCAGCGAGGCCTGGACAACGTATGCCAGCCAAGAGCGACGTCTCAATTCATTCCATCTTCGCTGCCTTCGGAGAATACTTGGCATCAGGTGGCAGGACTATATCTCCAACACAGAAGTCCTTGAAGCGGCCAACACCCCCAGCTTATACACACTACTGAGTCAGCGGCGTTTGAGATGGCTTGGCCATGTGAGCCGCATGGAAGATGGCAGGATCCCCAAAGACACATTGTACAGCGAGCTCGCCACTGGTATCAGACCCACCGGCCGTCCATGTCTCCGTTATAAAGACGTCTGCAAACGCGACATGAAATCGTGTGACATTGATCACAAGTCGTGGGAGTCAGTTGCCAGCATTCGCCAGAGCTGGCGGGCAGCCATAAAGACAGGGCTAAATTGTGGCGAGTCGAAGAGACTTAGTAGTTGGCAGGAAAAAAGACAGAGGCGCAAGGGGAGAGCCAACTGTGCAACAGCCCCAACAAACAAATTTCTCTGCAGCACCTGTGGAAGAGCCTGTCACTCCAGAATTGGCCTTTATAGCCACTCCAGGCGCTGCTTCACAAACCACTGACCACCTCCAGGCGCGTATCCATTGTCTCTCGAGATAAGGAGGCCCAAAAGAAAAAAAAGAAAGAAATGCACACTAATTTCTAATTCTAATTACAGCCTTATCAAATAGTGAAAGAGTTTACATGATTAAAATAACCTGCTTATGAGTTACCAAACATATCGCTGCAATAAGAGCTTCAATTATTTTCTTAATTTTAATGCACAATATTTTTATATTACAACAGGTAAACAGTAGCACAATAGCAATCCATTAAAGGGCTAGTTATTGATAAACTGTCTGCAGTCATGCTAGATTTCTAGATTTTTTTTTAATGGCCTTTCATCCTTTGAAGACAAACAATGTTTTAAACTTTTAATTATGTGGAAAATTGGAGCTATAAAACTGATCCTCATCTGTTATTTTCAAAAGATGAATATTATAAACTGAAAATGAAAGATCTTTTTTCAAGGGGAGTGACACTTTGAGGTAGGATTTCTTGTAATCCAAGGAACCGTTCTCAAAAATATTTAAAAATGTGAAGGGGTTTGAACCATCACTACCCATTTCCAATGCTCCTAACTGGGAAGAGGTGGTGGTTTGGGGGTTGGGGAGATATGCTACACCAGGTTTCCTGTTTGAAACAAACCTTCAGGTCTGCCTTAATAGCTGCCATTTTGTTGACCTCAGACTTCCATTATCCTATCTTGAATGTTTATGCTAATACTTCAATTTAACTAAAACAATTCAGCGGTAGCCACAAATTAACCATGAACCATCATTCATAATGCTAATCAGCGAAATAAAACCTCACTCTGTTGTGGTAGACCTTTAAAACAATGTGGTTATGTTTCTGATGTACAATAGTGTAAAGGAAATGATGTAATGAACCACTTGACTTCTAATTTGCATGAGAGTCTGTAGAGAATTGCCATAGAAGGAGTGCAACAGAGATTCACCAGACTAATCCCGGTGATGGTGGGATTGCATTATGAGAGATTGAGGAAACTGGCCTGTATTCTCTAGAGTTTCAAAGAATGAGAGGTGATCTCAGTGAAACTTACAAAATTCTTACAGGGCATGACAGGGTGCTTGTAGATAGGAGATTTCCCCTGGCTGGTGAGTCTAGAACCAGGGGACATAGTCTCAGAATAGGGGGTAAGCCATTTAAGACTGAGATGAGGAGGAATTTCTTCACTCAGAGGGTGTTGAATGTGTGGAATTCTCTATCCCAGAGGGCTGTGGAAGCCCAATAATTGAGCATGTTCAAGACAGAAATTGACAGATTTCCAGGGACAAATGACATCAGGGATATGTAGATAATGTGGGAAGGTGGCGTTGAGGTAGATCATTAGCCATGATTTAATTGAATGGCATAGCAGCTTCGACGGGCTGAATAGCCTACTCCTGTTCCTACGAGAGTAGTCATCCAGACTAGACTTATGTGTAATTACTCCTAGTTATATAAGTGCAGCATAGTTATCAATAAAGAACTCACATTATGTGTTAACCGATGCCTTACATGTAGTCAGTGCTTATGTATAGTCAACACGAGTACAAGGAGAAGAAAACATAATATGGTGGCAGCAGTGGAGATTTTCCAATGTTAAACTCTACCAGATCCAACGTGGTGCCAGTTCACAGACATAAAAGGGACCTGTCTTTTGACTGAACCATTTGCAACACCACAGCAGCCTGTGTAGGCAGCTCTGCATTCGTAAAAGGTATTATTTGCATTTTAGCTGTGAAAGCGGACCATCACAGACTCAAGTAGAGGGTTCTTAATGAGTTTCTTGTCTCTGTCTTTACAAAGGAGAGGGTTGATGTAGACATTGTAGGTAAAGAGGAGTGTGAAATATTAGACACAAAAAACATAATGAGAGAGGAAGTACGAGAGGGTCTGACAGCCTTGAAAGTGGATAAATCACCAGGGCCAGATGGATTACATCCCAGGTTGTTAAAGGAAGCCAGGGAGGAAATAGCGGATGTGCTGAGGATCCTCTTCAAATCCTTACTAGATACAGGAGAGATGCCAGACAATTGGAGGTCTGAAAACGTTGTGCCATTGTTTAAAAAGGGTGCAAGGGATAGGCCAAATAATTATAGGTTGGTCAGTCTGAGCTCAGTGGTGGGTAAATTGGTAGAATCTATTCTGAGGAACAGGAAAAATTGCCACTTAGAAAGGCACAGATTAATCAGGAATAGTCAGCATGGATTTGTTAGAGGAAGGTCATGTTTTACTAACTTAATTGGGTTTTTTGAGGAAGTAACAAGAAGGATTGATGAGGGTAGTACAGTGGATGTGGTCTACATGGATTTTAGTAAGGCACTTGACAAGGTCCCATATGTCAGACTAGTCAGTAAAATGAAAGCCCATAGGATACAGGGAAATGTGGCAGGTTGGATCCAGAATTGGCTCAGGGCCAGGAAACAAAGTGTAGTCGTTGATGGATGTTTTTGTGAATGGAAAACAGTTTCCAGTGGAGTTCCACAGGGCTCAGTGTTGGGTCCCTTGCTGTTTGTGGTATATATTAATGATTTGGACATAAATGTGGGAGGCATGATTGGGAAGTTTACTGATGACACAAAAATTGGCCGTGTAGTTGATAGTGAAGAGGATAACTGTAGACTTCAGAGCGATATCAATGGTTTGGTTGAGTGGGTGGATAAGTGGCAAATGGAATTCAATTCAGATAAGTGCAAGGTAATGCATTTGGGAAGGGCAAATAAAGTGAGGGAATACACAATAAATGGGAGGATATTCAGAGGGGTAGAAGAAGTGAGAGACCTTGGAGTGCATGTCCACAGGTCCCTGAAGGTGGCAGGACAGGTATATAGAGTGGTGAAGAAGGCATATGGAATGCTTTCCTTTATTGGCCGAGGTATAGAATTCAAAAGCAGGGATGTAATGTTGGAACTGTCTAAAACACTGGTTAGGCCACAGTTGGAGAATTGCATACAGTTCTGGTCACCACATTGCAGAAAGGACATAATTGCTCTGGAGAGAGTACAGATGAGATTTACAAAAATGGTGCCAGGGCTCGAACATTGCAGCTACGAGGAAAGATTGGACAGGCTAGGGTTGTTTTCCTTAGAACAGAGGAGGCTGAGGGGTGACTTCATAGAGATGTACAAAATTATGAAGGGTCTAGATAGGGTAGACAGGAAGGACCTGTTTCCCCTAGCGGAGAGGTCAATTACCAGGGGGCACAGATTTAAGGTGATTAGTAGAAGGATTACAGGGGATATGAGGAAAAATGTTTTCATCCATAGAGTGGTGAGTGTCTGGAATTCACTGCCAGCAATGGTGGTGGAGGCAGAAACCTTCAATTCTTTTAAAAGGTACCTGGACATGCATCTGAAGTGTTGTAGCCGGCAAGGCTATGGACCAGGTGCTGGAAAGTGGGATTAGATTGGGCAGCTAGATTTTTTGGCCAGCACAGTCACAAGGGGCTGAATAGCCTCCTTCTGTGCCATCATTTTTCTGTGGTTCTATGGTTCTAGGGCTCCATTCCGACAGGGGAATAGGAATACATCAGGGTAATTCTGGACCCACAGAGGGAATCTGTAAGTTCGGGAAGATCCTTTACGCATTGCATTGAGAGGTGTAGTGCCAAATTGGTAGCATCGGCGGTGGGACAGCCTAAGCCATAGCATTGATTGTCCCAATAACAGGTGATCAAACAAGGGAATCAGGCAAGCTCCAAGGGCTTTAAGAAAATATAGTACCAATATTGGTCATTTTGGTCATCAATCTGTTTCACGCCAAAATCACCGTCTGTGGGCAGGGCCACCAGAAAGTGCACGAACCTTGAGACAATGCCACGCATTCTAAGACTTACAATACCATTATACTGGGTTGTAGCAACTTGTCGAACTGCAGGCAGTTGCTGCTGTAGTGACTTTTTTTTCCCTGAGCATCAAGGAAATGTCTTTTTATGCAGAGAAAGCTGATAGTATCAGAAATATTGCAAGGATGACAAGTTTCCATTCATCAATTGGAAAGCAGCTGATCTTGTCTCTGAATTCAAATTGTTTACACAGCGAGCTGAGTTGTGGTTCGTTGACTTGGCAGTATCTGAGCAAGACAAGCAAGCTGTGAAGATTTGCATCACTATAGGCAATGAAGATTTTCACCGGCTGAATACATCTGAGTTCACAGAATAGGAATAAAAAAGACCCCGGTAAGATTTCGTCGACCCTGGAAAAATCAACTGATGATCAAGCTTAATTTCCGTATTCACCATCATGTCTTTTTGTCAGCAAGCACACAAATCTATTGTTCATTTCGTGAGCAAATGTTGAGGCAAGGGACATGACTGCATATTCTCAAAAGCAGAACTCATAAAGTGAATCACTGAATTAGTCATTGTGCCAACACTGATCGAGGCATACCAGAACAAAGGTTACACCATTGATTCACTAGTCAAGGATGGACACCAGTATGAAATCTTTGTTGCAGAACAACAAAGTTTGCAATTTTTGTGTTCTACCCCAACAATTAGTACATTGGCCACAGGTTCTAAGTCTGGAAGATCATGCAAGAGATCTGGACTCCTATATGCACCAAAGAGCTGTACAGCAGTCTATGATGTGTGCAAAGCTCATGGAACAAAGTGGCACTGAAAGCAACAGTGCAAGAGAGGCAAACCTGATGGAACAAATAGGAATCATGGCAAGAGTCAAGCAGATAACAAGGTGCCACATCCTAATAAGCACAAATTCATGAGGTATCAAATGGAAATGACCATAGAGATGATGATGATTCTGATCAGGGTTCCACGGGACATGAAGAACAAACTTTTCACTCAGTGAATGTCACTGAAAGTATTGATTACATTTGCATCGGTACAGATTATATGTCCTAGGAAAGGCAACAAACATGTTCCACGGGCAAATGTTGATACAGGGGCAAGTGTGAACATATTCCCTCTGCAAATTCTCAAGCATATGTACCTGAAGACGTGGCAAGCCATGGTGACACCTACGAGCACCCAGCTTACAGCTTATAATGGGCCAGCAATTCTATGTTTGGGTTCCATCAGGCTAGACTGTCGATACAATCAATCAGCGTGCACATCTGGAGTATTCTATATCATTCAGACAAGAACCAGCAATTGCCAGCCCACATGCATGTAGGGACTTAATCCTCATTATGATACATGGGATTAGCCATCAACAGGGAAGCAGACCGATCGAGGAAGACAGACCAATCAGTTCCATTTGTGCTCTTATTTCACAGTATTCTGACTTCTTTGATAGGATTGGCAGTTTCAAAGAAGACGCTACATTGCATTTATCTGATGATGCAACACTGTCAATTGATCTACCCTGCAGTGCAGCATGCACATTCAAAGCAAACTCAAGATTGAGCTTGACAGAATAGAAGCAGACGGAATCATTAGGAAGCTACAAGAGCACACTGATTGGTATAGTTCCATTACCTATGTCATAAAGAAGGATGGAACTATCTGTATTTGTTTGGATCCTCGTAGATTGAACAGGGCACTCAAACATTGCCCACACAAGATCCCCTGGAAGAACTAAACCCAAGGTTTGCAGGAGTGCAGTTTTTTTCCAAGCTAAATGCGAAAAATGAGGTTCGATCAGTCCATCTGGTACAACTCTCCCAGGAGTTGACCACATTCCGCATTCCGTTTGTTCATTATTGTTTTCAGTGACTTTCTTTTAGTCTTTCCATAAGCTAAGATCTTTTTCAACAGAACATGGATTGCATCACCAGCCAAATACACAGATGTATCACATCGCGGACGATGTAGCTGTTGTGGGGAAGACGAAACAAGAGCACAACCTCAATTTACACTCTCTCATGCAGGTGGCAAGGAGAAAGGAGCTTGTGTTCAATAGTCATAAGTGCGAGATTAACGTATACCAGATCAATTTTCTTGGGTTGATTTATTCGAGTCAACGTATTCGATCTGATCCCAGCAACCTGGAAGATATTCATGCTATTTACCACAGGACAAGGAAGATCTCCAAAGATGTTTGGATCTTTTCAACTTTTTATCTCCGTATATCCCAAACTTTGCACAAAAAGCTTCATGGCTTAGAGAGTTACTTAAGAATGATATTCCTTTTCTTTGGCCGGAAGATCATCAGTTTGTGTTTGACCAACTGAAGAAGTCATTGTCTGAAGATGTGTCAGTTCTTCAATTTTATGACCCAGCAGAGGTGACCACTCTGGAAGTTGATGCTTCTCAGAAGGACCTCGGGACATGCATAATGCAGAAGGAGAATTAGCTCCTTAGCTTTCGGCTCCAAAACGTTATCACCGGCTCAAGCCAATTATTCTAATATTGAAAGGGAAATGTTAGCTTTAGACTTTGGTGTTATGTGCTTATCCGTTGAGGATGAATATCTCAAAAGCCCTGGAGAAATATTACCAGCGGTGCCTCTGCAAAATCCTGCAAATTCAGTGGCAGGACAGGCACTCCAATATCAGTGTCCTGTCTCAGGCCAACATCCCCAGTATCAAGACACTGGTCATGGCTAGTCAGTTACGCTGGGTGGGCCACATCATCTACATGCCTGACACAACTCCCAAAACAAGCTGTCTACTCTGAGCTCCTTCATGGCAAGGGGCTACTAGGAGGGCAGAGGAAATGCTACAAGGATGTCCTTAAAGCCTCCCTGAAAATAATGTGACATCTCCACCGTTTTGTGGAAATCTTTTGCCCAAGACCACCCAAAATGGAGAAGAAGCATCTGCGAAGGTGCCAGCCAGTTTGAACAACGTCGACATGCCCAGACAACGAACAAGTGCAACCAGCGGAAGGAGCATTCAGAATTTCAAGCATTCCATTCACTTGCCACACCAAACACCATCTGCCCCACCTATAGCAGAGTGTGCAGATCCAGAATTGGACTATTCAGTCACCTAAGGACCCACAAACCTTGGAGTGGAAGAAAGTCATCCTCGTTCCTGAGGGACTGCCTAAGAAGGATTCAGGAAGAGATTTGTGATAGAGACAGACCCACAAACCACTCGAGATGATCTGGAAGAAGCCATTAACGCGTGCACTGTCAAGACTGCAACGCTTACTCATCAAGGTACAGGGTTATGACTCCAAGCTAAGGTACAGACCAGGCAAACTTATGGTTACATCTGATATGCTCAGCAGGTTACCCAACTCGGCAAAGACGGAGGATGTATCGATCGATTTACAAGTTGACTTGATCGATGTTAAACTTGAATATGTTCTACATGTCGATTTACATTTTGGACAACAGAAATGTGATCAGTTGCAAGCTGAAATGGCACCCGATTCTACTTTTCAAGAGCTGTGGAGGACCATTATAGAAGGATGGCCAGATTCTATCCATGATGAGAACAAGAATGTCAGACCATTCTGGGCTTATAGGGATGAACTTGCGATTTCTCGAGTAGTTATTTTCATGGGCAAGAAAATTGTTATTCAAGAATCATTACGAGCTGACATGTTACAACAATTGCACCAATCACATATGAGAATTGATAGGACCAGAAAACTAGGCAGGGAGACAGTCTATTGGCCTGGAATGAATGATGACAGCATTGAATCCATTGTCAAGGGTTGTCAGGCATTCCAATCTAACATGCCTAGTAAGCATTGGGAACCACTTCTACCACACCAAGTTCCTATGTATCCATCGGCCATAACAGCCACTGGCCGCTTCTACATTCATGGTGGTGATTTTCTGGTTGTAGCCAATTATTTTTCCAAATTTCCCGTTATTCATCAGTTGCATGACATGTCGAGTTCTGCTTTGGCACATTCATTGGCCGGGATTTTGTTGAGCTCCCGATGTGGGGCTCTGTGGCGGAAGGGCTGGACGAGCGCAGTGGCAGTGGCCTGCCACGGAGCCCGACACTGGGATTAGCGAGCCGAATCTTCCTGACAGCGGCGAGGCTCCGCGGCAGCCCCCCCACCGCTGGGCGACAGGACCCAACTTTAAATATTTAAATAAAAGAAATTAATACATTTGAATACGATTCACCATGATCTTGCTGGCTGTCTGGGATCTTCCATGCGACGGCCGGCACTCGCGCCTTCACTTTCCTGTCCAGAGAAAGCTTGCACCACCGAGGTGGGGAAGTGGGAAACTTAGGATTTTCAGTGAAATGGGGAGGGGGCGAAGGAACAGGGTCAACTATACATTTCTAGTGGGGGGGTGGGGGGCGAAGGGGTGACCTCTGCACTTTGTGCAGTTGGTGGGGGGGGGGGGGGCATCAGGGGGGAAAGAGGTCAAATCTACAATGTATTTTGGGGGGGTGCTGGGAAATGGCACGGCCATTTATTTTCATTGCATTGCGGGGTACAGATCAGAAATTTATTTACGGTGGAGTTGGGGAGGGATGGTACAGGGTTCAACTCTAGTTTCTGTGCTGATCTGACAGCCCTTTAAAAGTGACGCCAGTGCCTGTGCAGAGACAGCTGCTGCTGTTCATAGCATCGCTGATGCTGCCCCTGCCACGTGATTGGGGGAGGGGGCAACCCGCCCTATGTACTGAAATGAACTACGTGCTAGATCGCAGCAGCATGTGGGCCACCATTTTTTTTTCGCAGGTGGGAGATAAAAATTCAGCCCACTGAGTGCAATCTTCAGCCTGTTTGAAGCACCCAAAGAAGTAATCTCCAACGATGAGCCTCAATATACCAAAAAGACATTTTGTGATGTGCCAGAAATGGGGTATATACCATAATATTTCTTTACCTCATTACCCAAGATCTAATAACCTAGCTCAATGTATGATCCTCACAGTAAAGTCTTGTTCTTAAATACAGGCAGACTAATCAAGATCTATATATAGCTATGTTGCATCTTACACCAACTCCTCTAAGTTCTAGCATCCCATCTCAGGCAGAATTGATGAATGGAAGACAGGTACACACAGACCTACCTAGCTATCATCATTCTACCAATCCAGAAGTCTGATAAGGACAAACAGAGAAGATGAAGGACATGTATGATAGCCATGCAGGTGGAGAGTTACCCAGTCAGTCAGTAGGACAATAGGTCAGAATACAAATGGGATGTGGAGTCCAGCAGAATTTTCCAAGATATGTCAGGAACCACATTGATATGAAGTTATTACACCCAATGGTGTGACAGTGAGATAAAACAGAGGTCAGATCAGAGAAGTTCATGATCCTTGATCACTGCATGATTCCATTGTGAACAGGACAAGATCTAGAACCAAGTCTCAAGCAAAGTCTACGCACGCCACTTCCAAGGAAAAGAGTCCATATGAAACTGTTCATCAATCTAAACCACAACTGTGTTATAGAGACTTATGAGTCCATGAGTTTTGTGTTTACAGCCTTGTATGATGTATATTTGTAATTTACCAAAGTTTACTGAATTGCACAGTTATAGTTTACTTTGTTTAAGGGAAATAATTTTTATTTAGAGCAAAGGAGGATGATGTGGTACACCTTTGAGAAGGTGCGGTTATGTTTTCAATGTACAACAGTGTAAGGGAAATGATGTCATGTACCATATGACTTATACTCCGAGAGTCTGTAGAGAGTAGTCGTCCAGACCAGACCTATGTGAGATTTACTCCTAGTTGTATGCGAGCAGCATAGTCATCAATAAAAAAAACACATTATGTGTTAACCGATCCCTTATGCATGTTTGGTACTTGTGCATATTCATCACCAACACAAGGAGAAGAAATCACAACACATATCAGCGATGAGCTGGAGTCTTTAGCATAGTTAATGCTCATTTTGAAAAATACAACCTCAAGAGCAATACTGAGCCAAAAGGACCAGGCCTGATTTCTGTTAACATGTCAAGTTAACTGGTTTCAGTCAAGACTTTTGATGCCACATTGTTTTCTTGTGCCCTTAGTCTAGAGAGAGATCAGAGATTCTGTCCTTGATCACTATCTAATGAAGCTACTGGAAAGTGTGCTTGTGGGAGATATTATACTTGTCTGTGGTGCCTTCCCTAGTAAATCAGTCTGCCAGCTGAGTAAGGCCTTCAGGAGAGGAGGAAGCTAATCTCTTCCTGAAGCATTGTGTACAACCAATGGTCACCAAAGTATGTTTCCTATTCTTTCCATATTACCAACAGTTACAGGCTCTTCAGGATCCATCATATCTCACCACCATCGCATCATATGGCTCTCACTCACATAGCAGGATCTCATGCATGGTGAGCGACAAGCACAAATCAGTGTGGGAATATGTTGTGACAATAATGGAAACATGGCTTAAGAATGATGAGGACTGGGCACTTAATATTCAGGGATACAAAATGTTCAGAAAGATAGAGAAGGAAAAAAGGGAGGTAGGGTGGCAGTACTGATCTGGGAAGACTTGTCATGTTGGAAAGAGAGGACGCCCTTGAGGGTGCAAGGACAGAATCCATTTGGTTAGAATTGAGAAGCAAAAAGGGGATGATCAAGCTACTCGGGGTATTCAATAGGTTTCCAAAGAGTGAGAGTGTGAAAGTGTGAGAGTGAGAGAGTGTGCGAGAGAGAGAGGTAAAAACCTGCAGGAAAATCACAGAGATGTGCAAAAACTATAGAGAGATGATATTGGGGCACTTCAAGTGCCCAAATATCGATTAAGATAATGTTAGTGAAAGGGAAAGGAGAGGGGAGGAATTTCTGAAATGCGTTCAGGAGAACTTCCTTGACCAGTATGTTCTCGGTCCAACTAGGAAAGAAGCATTGCGAGATCTCCTGCTGGGAAATGAAGTGGGCCAAACGGACCAAGTGTTTGGTGGGGGGGGTGGGGTGCGGGGGGGGGGGGACATATGATAGGAGTGATAATCACATGAAAAGGTATGGGGGGTTGGTTAGCTCAGTTGGCTATATGGCAAGAGTGTGATGCAGAAAAACAGCAACAGCATGGGTTCAATCCCCATACTGGCTTTGGTAGTTCCTCGCCTTACCCCATGCTTGAGGAGTGGTGACCCTTAAGCTACACATCACCAATTGTCACACTCTAATGGGGAGAGATCCGAATGGTACTTCGGGATTATGGCTAGAGCAATATCATAAGGTTTAGATTAGTAATGGAGAAGAGCAAGGAAAATAAAACTTCTAAATTGGAAGAGGGCTAACTTCGACGAGTAGGAATCTAGCCAGGGTAAAATAGAAGAGCTAAAATGGTAACACAACAAAGGGTGATCTTTAAGGAGGAGATGTTTCTGGCACAGGTTAGGTACATTCCAGCAAGGGAAAAAGTTAGAGGAACCCAAAGCCAGGGCTCCTTGGATAATGAGGGAGATAGAAAATATAATGAAACAAAAAAAGAACATGTATGATGCACATCAGGTGAATTCTTCAAATGAGAACCAGGTCAAATACAATAAGTCGAGAGGGGAAGTGAAAAGAAAAATAAGACTTGCAAAAAGAGAATAGAATAGCAGTCAACAGAAAAGGGAAACCAAAAGTTTTCGACTGGTATGTAATAGTAAGCGGGTAGTAAAAGACATGTGGGGCCTATTAGGGACAAAGATGGTGATATATGCTTAGAGGCACAGGACAACTTTGTATCGATGTTTACTAAGGAAGAAGGTGCTGATATAATATCAATAGAAGTGGAAATGGTAGAGGTTATGGATGGGGTGAAAATTGATAGGAAGGATGTACAGAAAGGGCTGGCTATGCTTAGAGTGGATAAGTCACCTGGTCCAGATGGCTTGCATCTGTGATTGCTAAAGGAAGTGGGAGTGGAAATAACAGAAGGGCTTTCCATAATCTTCTAATCTGCCCCAAATATGGAGGGAGATGCCAGAGGATTGGAGAGTTGTGACACCCTTATTCAAGAAAGGGTGTAAGGACAGTCCTAGGGCTGGATTCGGCGGTGGGAGAAAAAAATGATGCGATTTTCCTCATGACAGCCCAGGATAATGAGCTAGTCCAGACCCTCCCCCCTCCCCCACAAAATCACGTGGAGTGGATGGGCTCTCTGACACCGGCAAGGCATCAGCTGCCTGTGCGCAGGTGTTGGAACCATTTTTAAAAGGGCAGCCAGCCCTGCTCGGGTCACTTAAATTTTTTAAAGGTCTACCCCCCGCGATATACGACCGATAAATCTATCACCCCTTCCCCCCAAAAAAACAATTCAATTCAACACTTGACCCCCCCCCCCCACCCAAACCAATCAAAGTGCAGAGGTCTCCCCTTCCCACCTTCCCTTACACTTGTAATTTGCATTAGAGCCCTATTCGCCCCACCCCCTCGCCCACAGCTGCACTAAAATTCATAAGTTCCCCCCTTCCCCGTCATGGTGGCGCCTGCCTTCCCTGGACGGGAAAGTGAAGTGCCGGCCACCACTCGGAAGATCACAGCCCGAAGGTAAGATTGCTGTTGGGTTTATTTACATGTATTCATGTAATTAATTGAAAGACGTTAATCCAGGTCCTGTGGCACAGTGGCGGGGGAGGCCGCCGCTGGGAAGATCGAGTCCGGAACAGGCTCCATGGCATGCCACTGCCGGAATGATCTTCCGGCACCCCCGCCATGGAGGCCAATGCCAGGAGCTCAGTAAAATCCTGGTCCTAGTAACTACAGGTCAGTCAGTTTAACATCAGTGGTGGGTAAGGTTTTAGAAACAATAATCAGAGGATAAAATCAACAGGCACTTGCAGAGGTTTCAATTAATTAAGGAGAGAGGAGAGCCAGCACAGATTTGTAAAAAGCTGATCATGCTTGAATAATCTAATTGAATTTTTTGACGAAGTAACAGAGAAGGTTGACGAAGGGAATGCAGTGGATGTTTCCCACAGGAATTTGAAGAAATAATTTGACAAAGTAACACATAAAAGGCTGGTTAACAAAATTGAGGCTCATGGAATAAGAGGGTCAGTGTCAGCTTGGATAAAAAGTTGACTTCAGGACAGAAAACAGTGAGTTGTGGTAATTGGTTGTTTTTCAGACTGGAACATGGTAGACAGTGATGTTCCCCAAGGATCCCCTAGGACTACCGCTATATATATTTATATTGAAATGACTTGGATATTGAAATACAGAATAAAATTTCAAAATTTGCCAATGATACCAAACTTGGAAGTGTGGCAAACAGTGAGGGTGGTACAAATCGACTGCAACAAGACATAGGTGAGCAGAATAGGCAGACAAGTGGCAGATGGAATTTAATGCAGTGAAGTGTGAGGTGATGCATTTTGGCAGAAGGGATAGGGAGAGGCAATATAGACTTAATGGCACAGTTCTAAAGAGCATGCTTGAATAATCTAATTGAGTTTTTTGACGAAGTAACAGAGAAGGTTGACGAAGGGAATGCAGTGGATGTTTCCCACAGGAATTTGAAGAAATAATTTGACAAAGTAACACATAAAAGGCTGGTTAACAAAATTGAGGCTCATGGAATAAGAGGGGCGGCACAGTGGCGCAGTGGTTAGCACCGCAGCCTCACAGCTCCAGGGACCCGGGCTCAATTATGGGTACTGCCTGTGTGGAGTTTGCAAGTTCTCCCTGTGACTGCGTGGGTTTTCTCCGGGTGCTCCGGTTTCCTCCCACATGCCAAAGACTTGCAGCTTGATAGGTAAATTGGCCATTATAAAAATTGCCCCTAGTATAGGTAGGTGGTAGGGAAATATAGGGACAGGTGGGGATGTGGTAGGAATATGGAATTAGTGCAGGATTAGTATAAATGGGTGGTTGATGGTTGGCACAGACTCGGTGGGCCGAAGGGCCTGTTTCAGTGCTGTATCTCTAAAAAAAAAAAATGCAGGGACTGAAGGATCTGGGGGGGTCCATGTGCACAGATTCTTGCAGGTGGCAGGACATATTGAGAGAGTAGTTAGCAAAGCATATGGGATCTTGGGTTCATAAATAGAGGCACTGAGTACAAAAGCAGGGAATGTTATGCTCAATCTTTATAAAGCTCTGTTTAGATCACAACTAGAGTATTGCATCCAGTTCTGGTCACCACACTTTAGGAAGGATGTGAGGGTCCTTGCGAGATTGCAGAGGAAATTTACAAGAATGGTTCCAGGAATGAGGGATTTTAGCTACAAGGTTTGGTTGGAGAAGCTGGCATTGTTCTCCTTGAAGCAAAGGAGATTGAAGGGAGATTTGATAGAGGTGTAGAAGATTATGCCAGCTGTCCCCATTAGCTAATGGGACAAAGACTAGGGGACAAGAAACGATTCGGGGAAGAGATGGAGGGGGGATGTGAAGAATCGCTTTTTTTAACACAGCGAGTGGTAATGCCCTGGAACTTACTGCCTATGAGGGTGGTGGAAGCAGAGAGGTTTAATGATTTCAAAAGGAAATTGGATGGGCAATTGAGGGAAATATTGTTCGCCCTAGGTGGAAGGAAGAGAATATTTGAAAAAAATATATTTCTATAGTAATGTGCACAACCTTTATTCCAATAATAGCTGAGCAGTCTTTCATCGAACAAATAAAAAAGGTTTGAAGCAGAAAAGTATTAAAAAAAACTAAGAAATCACAGCGCAAATTCATCAACTAACATGACAATCAAATTGGGGTAATTATGATAATTATAGTAATTACTCTGCATTCCAGCAAATACGCACATTTTCTCAGTTAGAATTGCATAAACATCTTTCTAGCTTCCAATTGTTGGCTTTCAAATTACCCATTTGAAAATTAAAACCACTGCTGTTTACACAGCAAGGGTGAACAGAATGTAATGTGAAAGATTTTAAAGGTGCAATCCCATGTATTAGTTAGCTCAGGGTTTTTCAAAGCTTTCCGAACAATGAACCATAGATCAAACCATTTGAAAGAACAAGTTCACTCCAATCATTATTGTAGGTAAGATGAAGAACACTTGACAGTTTAGTTAGTTTGTGTCCAGTTTAGCTAAGTTATTGTCGCCAACTGTGTAACAGCCCTGACAACCAATTTTATCTGCAGCACCTGTGGAAGAGTCTGTCACTCTAGAATTGGCCTTTATAGCCACTCCAGGTGCTGCTCCACAAACCACTGACCACCTCCAGGCGCTTACCCATTGTCTCTCGAGACAAGGAGGCCAAAGATAAGATATTGTCACTAATTGCTTGCAGTGCAATCAGAAACCTAACTGGACCAGCCACATAAATACTGTGGCTACAAGACCAGGTCAGACGCTGGGAATTCTGTAGTTGAGTAAATCACCTCGGGACTCACCAAAGCCTATCCACCAACTACAAGGCACAAGACAGAAATATGATGGAATAGTCTCCACTTGCCTGGATGAGTGTCACTCCAAAAACACTCAAGAAGGTCAACACCATCCAGAACAAAGCAGAAATATTCCCTGACACGCATAGACCTGTAATATTGTTTTCTTTCCCTCCAAAAGAAAATATAGCATACAGCTAATGATATTGTGGAACAAGTGGGGGAAAAACATCATCACTGTAAACTCTAATTCTACAGAAAGTCAAAGTATTAGATTTAATAGGCAGTGATGCAGGAGAGTCTGTAGGACAGGGTGAGGTTGGATGCAAGCTGGCAACAAAAGGTTAGTAAAGACTGGGTATAGCTCATTATATATAGGTTCAGCTTTAAGTGTCTTGTCTATGTATTGCTAAGGAGCCTGGGGATCCAGACCACAAAGGTCCAGTCTTCAAAAGAGCAGTGATTTAGGAGCAGTGATGTCATGTGGAGATGGTGGAGACAGTTTCCATGCATGGTTCAGATGATGGATAAGGTGGAGAAGTCCATTTCCCATATCTGCAGCATGCTGCAGAATGTATCTCATAACCTGCAGAACACTCTGGAGACAGTGACAACCCAGGAGAATTCTGCAGCATCAAATCACCAGGAAGAACTTCCAAGGACACCAGTGGCTTCCAAAGTAGAACCACCAATGCTTTAATAGATGCTTTGGGAGTCAGCCTCAATGCACACTTGCACAGGGTTTCCAAGATCACAAGCAGGGCTGAGCCTGTGGCCAGCACTGGTGGGCTGAAAGGAGTGGGCACAGATGGCACTGTCTCTTTGGTAAGGGACAATATACCTGTTTATTGACAGACCCTCAAATGCCTTCACAGGAGGAAGCTTCAGACATGGATCTGGCACTCTCTGCTACTGATACCATTAACTCTGTTTCTCTCTTCACGTTTCCTGCCAGACCTGTTGAGTGTTTCCAGCATTTTCTGTTCTTATTACAGATTTAAGGTAATTGGTAATAGAGCCAGAGGTGAGATGAGGAGGATATTTTTTATGTAGCATTTATTATGCTCTGGAATGCACTGCCTGAAAAGGTGGTGGAAGCAAATTCAATAATAACATTCAAAAGGGGATTGGATAAATACTTGAAGGGGAAAAAAATTGTAGGGCTATAGGGAAAGAGCAGGGTAGCGGGACTAATTGGATAACTCTTTCAAAGAGTTGGTATAGGCACAATGGGTCAAATGGCCTCCTTCTGTGCTGTAAGATTCTATGAATCCTGACATAACTGCTGAAGATCACTGTGTTGGCAAAGAAGCAGCACCTCAATGGCAGCGCACAAAATGGCTATCTCATTTTCAATCTACCCTCTAAATTTATTTTTGTTGAATGCGGCCTGTTCATTTGAATGCACAATACCTTTAATGTTTTTTTCACAAGGGTGCAATTTGTGAGTGGCCTTTGTGGTGGTACCCTCTGGGTTGCTGCATTGCAGTATCTGACTCAGGAATACTTTGCAGCTGTTGATGTATAAGATTTGAAGCTCATGTGACTACTTGCTTTCACATGTCACACCCGTTCCTGAATTATTAGCTGTTGGGGGTAGGGGAGGGATGGGACTTTTGTGTCAGGTTTTTTGAAGCTGCTGGACAGCTTTTATCAGGTTGTAGATTTGATATGTATGTTAGTGTAGTTTTATTCATGGATGACTCATCTACACAGCTTGACCATTGATTTCCTAGTGTGAACTGATTAACATGAAAAAAAAATCAAACTAAATTAAAAACACTGTATTGAGGATATTTTCTAGTGAGGACACAGCCTCTGTTGAAATTTAGGCTGCTATTTATAATATCCACCAGACCCTGAACCAGCTGGTCCACCCGCATATCCACATGCTCAGTAGTTAGCAGTTACCTTATATACAGCCTTTGGAGGAAGGAGTGATTAAAATGTCATTTTTGCAAGAGTATAAATAGGCTGCTTATCCACACAGTGTTTTTCTTTTTGTTGCATTTTGTCAAAATAAGGACTGGCTGTGAACCACAATTTTGCAGTTTACACTTATCAAGTGACAGTTTCAAGCTCTCCTCATCAGATACACTTCCCACGTTGTTTTGACAGACTGCCTTAACATCTTGCTCAGTAGTACATTCCTTCTAACACCAGCATTCAACACTTCCATCTCCCAGTCCCCACATGGTTAAGGCCTCTCCAAAACAGACTTCTGAGTTAATATCAGTTAGGCAGTTTTAAACCAAAGGCATTCATTCATTCAGCAGGGGCTGGATTGGAACTTGATTGAAAACCCTCATCCCATCACAAAAACCGCACCCACCCATTTTCAACAGATTTTGACTGACCAGCCATTTCTTGTTGTTTGTTTTGGATTTGTTGGCATCTGCAGTAATATGCTTTTTACCCATTCCAACTGACTGGAGTCACATGGAGAATTCAGACCAGAAGACAGGGATTCATACCATTGGAAGCAAATGCGTTGTGTGAGCTTGGTGAAGGAATACTGGGCTCAAGTGAAAAGGAGGCAAAGGAAGAGAGGTGGCTACTTGGCCATCATCAATGTAGCTTAGAAAATGAAGCAATGTGTTAACATTTGGCCACCATGTCATGCTGCTGGTGCCAATCAGTCGCAAATAATAAGACATGCTGACTGAAGTATCAGTTGGCTTTAAAACTGAAATTCATAACTATGTTTCTGATTGCCTAGCTTCCCTGGTAGTTGGAGAAGTTACATACATGGCAGCAAGTGAAAGACCACATGAATGCCCTATAAAGGTCAACTGAATCCTTCTGTCCACTGATGGTCATGCAAGGTCACTTCTCCCACCAGCAGTATTGGTTATATCGCCTCCAGCGGCAAAAAGTGTGACATTCTTCTTTAAGTGACTTCAATGCTTCCACGTGCAACAGTGCTGTTAAAACTGTCCTGTCCTCCATTGAATCAGTGTGACATGAAAACTACTGAGTTCCTTTCAAACACTGCGTTAGTAAATCTCAGCTACTCAGACAGCACATTATCAAAAATCACATCTGGCCTTCATTGAGCCACTGTTCTATTAAAAGAACATGCTCGCTCCATTCGGACATCTAGCTGTTTCACTGTTAAGTCAGATTCCTTAGTCAGTTGAACATCATATTATGAACACGAGATCTCCCATCCAGTTTCTGGCAGATATTCTCCACAACGCCCATTGTGCTGTTATGGCTATCAGTCTGGCTCTCAAGTAGCGTATTATTCTAAAGATCTGCTGCAGGTTACCAAGGTGTAGGTAGAGCCCAAAATAGGTCAGTCTTAATATTTCACTCCTGCTATGCAAAACGGAACCATCTTTTAAAGCCTTGGCAGTTAAATTGCCTGCAAAGTAATCATTCTCAAGGGAATTGCAGGATAATTTTTATGGTTCTCAACAAAAAAGATTTCCTATCACTACCCTGGAAACAACCCAAAAAATGCTGAAAGCAAAGGTAGTGGAAACATAAAAGTTGAAGATGATTAAAAGATTTGACAAGGTAGACAAACAGGAACTATTTCCTCTGCTTGGGGCATAGGGGGCATAACCTTAAAATTACTTAGATCATTCAAGGTGATGTCAAAAAGGACTTCTTTCCAGAAAGGGCAGCGGAAATGTGGAACACTCCCTTCCAAAAAGCTGTTAAGGCTGATGATCAATTGAAAGTCACATAATTGCCGAGCTATTGATCAAATAAGGGCTAAACTGAAACTGCACAATTCACTGTAATTACCTTTATGTCTTGGCTTGTCAATGTGCAGATTGCAAGCTGAATGTGGAGATTCAGGTTTGGTGAATGGGGATTTTAAGTGTTGTTATCTTTACAAAAGTCTGGTCTGCAGTTTGCATTTAACTGGGATTTACCCTCTCGATAAAGTAGGGTTAAGAAAGTAAAGTAGGGTTAAGGAAGTAAAGTTAAGAAAGTAAAGTAAGTTTCTTACAGTTTTAGGCAGGGATTACAGGCTCGACTGCAGAGTAGCTGATTAGTTAAGTAGCTGACCAGTCAAATTTGGTTGCTGCAGTTTCAGCTTTAAAAAATATAAATACAGAGGTCTGGGTGCAACCTGCAAATGTTGTGCAGATTGCATACTGAGTATAGAGATTTGAGTTTGGTGAGTGGCGCGTTCGGTGAAGGGCGGGGAGGAGGTACTCCATTTTGCTACTTTTTTAACCCTCCAGTATTTGGTTCCTGCTTTGGTGCAGTGGAAAGGAGCTGTTTGGCGAGTATCTGGTAAGCTATCCTATTTATAATAAATCATCTGTAAAATTAAGGTATGGCAGGGCAGCTCTGCCGAGTGGAATGTACAGCCTGTGGCATGTGGGAAGTCATGTATCCCAGACAAACACAGCTACAAGAAGTGTCACCGGCTCAAGAAGCTTGAGCTCCGGGTTTCAGAACTCGATCACTGGAGTCACTGTTGTGCATCTGCGAGGCGGAGGACTACGTGGATGGCACATTTAGAGAGGTGGTCACACCACAGGTTAGGAGCATAGGGAACGGATGACCGCCAGGCAGTCTAAGAGAACCAGGCAGGTAGTGCAGGAGTCCCATGATATGATCTCACTCACTAATCGTTTTTTCATTTTGGATACTGGTGAGGGTAATGATTCCTCAGAGGAGTGCAGTCAGAGCCACGTTTGTGGCACCACAGGTGGCTCAGCTACACAGGAGGAGAGGAAGAGGTGTGGAAGAGCAGTAGTGATAGAGGATTCCAGAGTTAGGGAAACAGACAGGCATTTCTGTGGCAGTAAACATGACTTCAGGATGTTGTGTTACATCCCCGGTGCCAGGGTCAAGGATGTCATGGAGAGGCTGCAGGATATTCTTCTGGGGTAGGTAGAACAGCCAGAGGTCATGGTCCACATTGGTACTAATGACATGAATAAGAAGGGGGATGAGGTCCTGAAAGTAGATTTTAGGGAGCTAGGAAGATTAAAAAGCAGGACCTCAAAAGCAGTAATCTCAGGATTACTTCCAATCCCACATGCAAGAGAGCACAAGAATAGGAGAATTGAGCGATTGACCATGTGGGTGGAGAACAAGTGTAGGAGGGAGGGCATCAGATTTCTGAGAAATTGGGATTGGTTCTGTGGCAGGAGGGATCTGTACAAGATGGATGGGTTGCATCTTAGCAGGACTGGGACAAATATGCGAACATACGAATTAGGAGGTGTAGGCCACTCGGCCCTTTGTGCCTGCTCCGCCATTCAATAAGTTCATGGCTGAACTGATTACTCCACATTTCCAATGACCCCCGATAATCTTCCAACCCCTTGCTTATCTACCTCTGCCTTAAAAATATTCAAAGACTCTGCTTCCACTGCATTTTCAGGAAGAGAATTCCAAAGACTCACGATCCTCTGAGAGAAAAAATTTCTCCTCATCTCTGTCTTAAATGGGTGACCCCTTATTTTTAAACAGTGACCCCGAGTTCGAGATTCTCCCACAAGGGGAAACATCCGTTCCACATGCACCCTGTCAAGACCCCTCTGGATCTTATATGTTTCAATCCTCTATGCATGCTCCCAAACTGTGGTGTGAATATCCTCTCAGGCAGATTTGGTAGTGCTGTTGGGCAGGGTTTAAACTAAATTGTCAGGGAGATGGGAACCTGACAGGAAGCTCAGATTGGAGGAAAGCAAAACTGCTAACTTGTCTGGGGTGTGGGGGAACCAGGCGCAAGTATAAGAGAGGAATATGAAGGTGCACAGAATACTGGGGGAGATAGATAGCACAAGAGTAGGGAATAGTAAGTTATTAGGTGGGGTCGGAGTAAGGGAGAAAGTAATAAAGTCTGAATCAGGGTTAATGTACATGTATGTGAATGCACAGAGTGTGGTTAATAAGACTGGTGAGGTACAGGTGCAGATTTCTATGTGAAAATATAATGTTGTGGCTACAACAGAGACCTGCTTCAAAGAAGGGCAGGACTGGTTGTTAAATACTCTTGGATACAAGGTGTTCAGGAAAGATAGGAAAGGGAAAAAAGGGGGATGGGTGGCAGTATGAATTTAGGAGAGCATTGCAGTACTGGAGAAAAAGGATGTCCCAGAGGGGTCGAGGACAGAATCAATTTGGCTAGAGCTAAGGAACAGAAAAAGTGCAGTTAAATTTCTCGGTGTTGTCAATAGGCCACCAGCTAGTGGAAAGGACATGGAGGAATAAATATGCAAGGAAATTACAGAGAGTTGCAAATATTATAGGGTAGTTATAATGGGGGACTTTAATTATCCAAACATAGAGTGTGTTCAGGAAAATTTTCTACAACAGTATGTTGCTAGTCCAGTGAGAAAGGAGGCACTGCTAGACCTGGTTCTTGAGAATGAGGTGGGCCAAGTGGATCAAGTATCAGTAGGAGATCATTTAGGGGATAGTGATCATTGTATAAAGTTTAGGCTGGCTATGGAAAAGGACAAAGAACAATCCAGAGTAAGAATAATTAACTGGGGGAAGGCCAACTTCAATGGGGTAACAATGGAGCTGGAGCGAATAAATTGGAGTCAAAAGCTGGCAGGAAAACAGATAGATAAACAATGGGCTACCTTCAAAGAAGAGATAGTTTGTGTACAGTCAAGGTATGTTCCCTTGAAGGGGAAAAGTAAGGCAAACAAATCCAGAGCTCCCTGGATGACAAAAGAGATAGAGATTAAGATAAAGAAGAAAAAGTGTGCTTATGACAAATGCCAGCTAGAAAATATTATTATAAACCAGGCTGAATACAGAAGGTCCAGAGGGGAAGTGAAAAAGCAAACAACAGAAGCAAAGAGAGAGCATAAAAATAGATGAGCAACTAGCATTAAAGGAAATCATAAAGCTTTCTATAGGCATATAAATAGTAAAAGGGTGGTAAAAGGAGGAGTGGGGCCAATTAGGGACCAGAAAGGAGATTTACACATGGAGGCAGAGGACATAGCTGAGGTATTAAATGAATACATTGCATCTGTCTTTAGCAAGGAAGAAGATGCAACCCAGGCAATGTTAAAAGAGGAGGTAAGTCAGACAGAGCGGTTTAAAGTAGTATTAGATGGGCCGTCGGTACTTAAAGTGGATAAAGAAACCAGAGCCAGATGCATCCAAGGTGCTAAATTGGGGGAAGGCTAATTATAACAATATTAGGCTGGAACTGAAGAATTTAGATTGGGGGCGGCTGCTTGAGGGTAAATCAACATCTGACATGTGGGAGTCTTTCAAACGTCAGCTGATTAGAATCCAGGACCAGCATGTTCCTGCGAGGAAGAAAGACAAGTTTGGCAAGTTTCAGGAAGCTTGGATAACACGGGATATTGTGAGCCTAGTCAAAAAGAAAAAGGAAGCATTTGTAAGGGCTGGAAGGCTAGGAACAGACGAAGCACTTGAAGAACATAAAGACAGTAGGAAGGAACTTAAGCAAGGAGTCAGGAGGGCTAAAAGGGGTCATGAAAAGTCATTGGCAAACAGGATTAAGGAGAATCCCAAGGCATTTTATACGTATATAAAGAGCAAGAGGGTAACCAGGGAAAGGGTTGGCCCACTCAAGGACAGAGATGGGAGTCTATGTGTGGAGCCAGAGGAAATGGACGAGGTGCTAAATGAGT
This sequence comes from Heterodontus francisci, assembly GCF_036365525.1. Classification (NCBI taxonomy): domain Eukaryota; kingdom Metazoa; phylum Chordata; class Chondrichthyes; order Heterodontiformes; family Heterodontidae; genus Heterodontus; species Heterodontus francisci. The sequence continues at coordinate 27,201,202 of NC_090389.1, forward strand.
ACTTTGCATTAGTATTCACCAAAGAGAAGGACTTTTTGGATGATGAGCCTAGGGAAGGGAGTGCAGATAGTCTCAGTCATCTCATTATCAAAAAGGAGGAGGTGTTGGGTGTCTTGCAAAGCATTAAGGTAGATACGTCCCCAGGGCCTGATGGGATCTACCCTAGAATACTGAGGGAGGCAAGGGAAGAAATTGCTGGGGCCTTGACAGAAATCTTTGCATCCTCATTGGCTACAGGTGAGGTCCCAGAGGACTGGAGAATAGCCAATGTTGTTCCTTTGTTTAAGAAGGGTGGCAAGGATAATCCAGGAAATTATAGGCCGGTAAGCCTTACATCAGTGGTTGGGAAACTATTAGAGAGGATTATTCGGGACAGGATTTACTCCCATTTGGAAACAAACGAACCTATTAGCGAGAGACAGCATGGTTTTGTAAAGGGGAGATCGTGTCTTACTAATTTGATTGAGTTTTTTGAGGAAGTGACGAAGATGATTGATGAAGGAAGGGCAGTGGATGTTATCTATATGGACTTTAGTAAAGCCTTTGACAAGGTCCCGCATGGCAGACTGGTACAAAAGGTGAAGTCACACGGGATCAGAGGTGAGCTGGCAAGATGGATACAGAACTGGCTCAGTCATAGAAGACGGAGGGGATCAGTGGACAGGTGTTTTTCTGAATGGAGGGATGTGACTTGTGGTGTTCTGCAGATATCAGTGCTGGGACGTTTGCTGTTTGTAGTATATATAAATGATTTGGAGGAAAATGTAGCTGGTCTGATTAGTAAGTTTGCAGACGACACAAAGGTTGGTGGAGTTGCGGATAGTGTTGAGGATTGTCAGAGGATACAGCAGGATATAGATCGGTTGGAGACTTGGGCGGAGAAATGGCAGATGGAGCTTACTCCAGACAAATGTGAGGTAATGCATTTTGGAAGGTCTAATGCAGGTGGGAGTATACAGTAAATGGCAGAACCCTTAAGAGTATTGACAGGCAGAGAGATCTGGGTGTACAGGTCCACAGGTCACTGAAAGTGGCAACGCAGGTGGATAAGGTAGTCAAGAAGGCATACGGCATGCTTGCCTTCATCAGTCGGGGCATAGAGTATAAAAATTGGCAAGTCATGTTGCAGCTGTACAGAACCTTAGTTAGGCCACACTTAGAATATTGCGTGCAATTCTGGTCGCCAGACTACCAGAAGGACGTGGAGGCTTTGGAGAGGCTACAGAGGAGGTTTACCAGGATGTTGCCTGGTCTGGAGGGCATTAGCTATGAGGAGAGGTTGGAAAAACTCGGATTGTTTTCACTGGAAAGACGGAGGTGGAGGGGCGACATGATAGAGGTTTACAAAGTTATGAGCGGCATGGACAGAGTGGATAGTCAGAAGCTTTTTCCCAGGGTGGAAGAGTCAGTTACCAGGGGACATAGGTTTAAGGTGCAAGGGGCAAAGTTTAGAGGGGATGTGCGAGGCAAGTTTTTTTTACACAGAGGGTGGTGAGTGCCTGGAACTTGCTGCCAGGGGAGGTGGTGGATGCAGATACGATAGCGACGTTTAAGAGACATCTTGACAAACACATGAATAGGAAGGGAATAGAGGGATATGGGTCCCGGAAGAGCAGAAGGTGTTAGTTTAGGCAGGCATCAAGATCGGCGCAGGCTTGGAGGGCTGAATGGCCTGTTCCTGTGCTGTACTGTTCTTTGTTCGTTCTTTGATACCGAGGGAAGTGAGGGTGGAAATCGCAGAGGCACTGGACATAATTTTTCAGTTTTCCCTAGACTCAGGGGTGATGCCAGAGGACTGGAGAATGCAAATGTTACACCCTTGTTCAAAAAAGGGTGTAAAGATAAGCCCAGCAACTACAGGCCACTCATTTTAACTTTGGTGGTGGGAAAACTTCTAGAAAAAATAATTTGGGACAAATCAATAGTCACATGGACAAATGCAAGTTAATTAAGGAAAGTCACCATGGATTTCTTAAGGGAAAATCATGTTTAACTTAACTTGCTGGAGTTTTATGAGGAGATAACAGAGAGGGTTGAGGAGGGCAATGCTGTTGATGTGGTGTACATGGACTTTCAAAAGGCATTTGATACAGTGCCACACAACAGACTTGTGACCAAACCTGTAGCTCATGGAATAAAAGGGACAGTAGCAACATGGATACAAAATTAGCTGAGTGACAGGAAACAAAGAGCAGTGCTTAATTGATGTTTTTCGGGCTGGAGGAAGGTCTGTAGTGGAGTTCCCCAGGGAACAGTGATGAGACCCTTGCTTTTTCTGATATATATTAATGACCTAGACCTTTGTATACAGGGCACAATTTCAAAGTTTGCAGATTATATGAAACTTGGAAGCATTGTGAACTGTGAGGAGGATAGTGTAGAACTTCAAAATGACATAGACAAGTTGGCGGTGTGGCAGACAGGTGGCAGATGAAGTTCAATGCAGAGAAATGTGAAGTGATTCATTTTGGTAGGAAGAACATGGAGGGACAATAGAGAATAAAGGGTACAATTCTAAAGGGGGTGCAGGAGCAGAGGGACCTAGATGTATGTGTGCATAAGTCATTGAAGGTGGCAGGACAGGTTGAGAGAGCAGTTAATAAAGCATACAGTATCTTGGGCTTTATTAATAGAGGCATAGAGTACAAGAGCAAGGAAGTTACGTTGAACTTGTAGAAGACACTAGTTCAGCCTCAGTTGGAGTATTGCGCCAATTCTGGACAGCGCACTTGAGGAAAGACGTGAGGGTATTGGAGAGAATACAGAAAAGTTTCATGATATGGTTCCAGGGATGAGGAATTTCAGTTATGAAGATAGATTGGAGAAGTTAGGATTGTTTTCCTTGGAGAAGATAAGGCTGAGAGGTGATTTGACAGAGGTATTCAAAATCATGAGGGTTCTGAACAGAGTAGATAGAGAGAAACTGTTGCCACTTGTGAAAGGATCAAGAACGAGAGGGCACAAATTTAAATATTTAGCCAGAGAAGCAAAAGTGACATGAGGTAAACTTTGTCATGCAGCAAGTGGTTAAGGTCTGGAATGCACTGCCTGAGAACATGGTGGAGGCAGATTCATTTGAAACATTCAAAAGGGAATTAGACAGTTATATGGAAAGGAAGAATGTGCAGGGTTATAGGTAGAAGGCAGGGGAATCGAACTGAGGGAATTGCTCTTTCAGAGAGCTGGTGCGGACATGATGGCCTCCTTCTGCACTGTAACGATTCTGCAATTCTGAAACATTGGCCCAATGTTTTGATTATTGTTTGTCCAGTGTTTAAGTCAATGAGAAGTTCATGAGCTAAAGGGTCACCCTTTGGAGTTGGGGGTGGGTATTCAGCTGAGCCACTTCTTGCAGTAAGTACAAATTTATTTTTCTCTTTGTTCTTGCGATGTGGGCAATATTAATGAGGCAGTATTTATTATCCACATCCCCTGTTGCTTTGAGATCAACAGTCAATCACATTTATGGGATTGGAGCCACATGTAGGCTAGACAAAATGGTTTTCTTGCCTGAAAAACATTAATGAACCCGTTGGGTCTTAATCACAATCTGGCAACCCTTGGGAGCATAATTTGCAGGCTGGCATCGCAAGTAATCAAATTTACTGAATTCAATTCAACAACTTGTCATGATGGCGTTTGAACTCATAGCCTGGGTTGCTAGTCCACCACCATAACCACTAGATTACCATAGCATGTTGAATGAATAGATCACAAGCAGAATACAGATGAGGAAGACCACTTGATCTATGTTCAAGAAAGAAGTCAAAAAGTTAAAAAGCTAAAACAGGAACCCAACCTGGCTCAAACCCAGCCAATTCTGGTTTCAATGGAGGCGGGAAAAGGAGTTGACAGCTAATCCACTTACAGCAGGCGGGTTGGTCATTTAAATATCATAATCACAGAATCACAGAATAATACAGTGCAGAAGAGGCCCTTCGGCCCATCAAGTCTGCACCGATGCATTAAAACACCTGACCTGTCTACCTAATCCCATTTGCCAGCACTTGGCCCATAGCCTTGAATGTTATGACGTGACAAGTGCTCATCCAGGTACTTTTTAAAGGATGTGAGGCAACCTGCCTCAACACCCTCCCAGGCAGGGCATTCCAGACTGTCACCAGCCTCTGGGTAAAAAAGATCTTCCTCAAATCCCCCTTAAACCCCCCTCACCTTAAACTAGTGACCCCTCGTAACTGACCCTTCAACTAAGGGGAACAGCTGCTCCCTATCCACCCTGTCCGTGCCCCTCATAATCTTGTACACCTTGATCAGGTCACCCCTCAGTCTTCTCTGCTCCAGTGAAAACAACCCAAGCCTATCCAACCTCTCCTCATAGCTTAAATGCTCCATCCCAGACAACATCCTGGTGAATCGCCTCTGCACCCCCTCCAATGTAATCACATCCTTCCTATAATGTGGCGACCAGAATTGCATACAGTACTCCAGCTGTTGCCTTACCAAAGTTCTATACAACTCCAACATGACCTCCCTGCTTTTGTAATCTATGCCTCGATTGATAAAGACGTGTCCCATATGCTTTTTTCACCACCCTATTAACCTGCCCTTCTGCCTTCAGAGATCTATGGACAAACACGCCAAAGTCCCTTTGTTCCTCGGAACTTCCCAGTGTCAGGCCATTCATTGAATACTTCCGTGTCACATTACTTCTTTCAAAGTGTATCACCTCACACTTTTCAGCATTAAATTCCATCTGCCACCTTTCTGCCCATTTGACCATCCCGTCTATATCTTCCTGTAACCTAAGACACTCCACCTCACTGTTAACCATTCGGCCAATTGTTGTATCATCCGCGAACTTACTGATCCTACCCTCCACATAGTCATCTAATACGTTTATATAAATGACAAACAATAGGACCCAGCACAGATCCCTGTGGTATGCCACTGGATACTGGCTTCCAGTCACTAAAACAGCCGTCTGTCATCACTCTCTGTCTCCTACAGCTAAGCCAATTTTGAATCCACCTTATCAAGTTACCTTGTAGTATCCCATGTGCATTTGCTTTCTTGATAAGTCTCCCATGTGGGACCTTGTCAAAGGCTTTTCTGAAATCCATGTAAACTACATCAACTGCACTACCCTCATCTACTCACCTGGTCACATGCTCAAAAAATTCAATCAAATTTGTTAGGCATGACCTTCCTCTGACAAAGTCATGCTGACTATTCCTAATCGAATTTTGCCTCTCCAAGTGGAGATTGATTCTCTCCTTCAGAATTTTCTCCAATATTTTCCCTACCACTGACATGAGACTCACTGGTCTGTCGTTCCCTGGCTTATCTCTATAACCTTTCTTAAACAGTGGGACCACATTAGCTGTTCTCTTAAATAATAGGACCACATTAGCTGTTCATTTTCAGTCATTTTTTTTTAAGATGCATGTTAGGGAAACTGACAGGTGAAAGAAGGCGAGAAGGACTGAATCCATAAGTTAAGTGCCTTAACAAAACTATTTGTCAGCCAAGAAGAGCAGCAGTGTTTCCCCCAAAGCCAACACGCCACCCAGCAAATCGCCCCCTTTCCTGCCATTTGTCTTCTCAAACCTCCCCTGCACAATCAGATCACTCCCAATCACTATCTGCCATGCCCTGCAATTGGACCCATTCCCACACGATCTCACCTGCCCCTCACTAGACCTACCTGCTCTCAGCCCAGCTCAGCTGCAGCCTTGTGTTGCAGGCTTTCCTATCCTACTAGCAGCCAACCTGCCAATCAGGCTAGGTGTAGGCGGAAAACTTGCAGAAAACAATTTTAAAGATATCCTGCAGTTAAAAACTGCAGGAGGTTTGAGAAACCTGTACTTCTGGGTCTCCTGACCTCAAAACAGCCTCTCATTTCCTCCCCACCTCCAAGCTAATATCCATCCCATTATTCCAATTGGAAATCTATTTCAAGTGTTGATTACGCGGGAGGAAGTTTTTCCCAGTATCAGTTCTATGTTCATCTTTCACCAGTTTACGCCTATACCCTCTTGTCCTACTGCTACAGCTTATCCTGAAGTTGTACTCCAGGTTTAGCTTTGCTTTAACAAAAACAAGAAATGCTGGAAATACTCAGCAGGTCTGGCAGCATCTGTGGAGAGAGGCACAGAGTTAATGTTTCAGGTTTGCTTTGCTTTTGTTTGTTTCTTCTGAATGCACTTCCTCACGTCTTGTCAGTCAACAACAACACCTTATATTGATATATCACCTTTAATGTAGTAAACATCCTATAGGAGTGTTATAAAACAAAATAAGGAGATATTAGGGCCAATGATCAAACGCTTGCTCAAGGAGGTAGGTTTTAAAGAGTGTCTTAAAGGAGGAGAGAGGGGAAGCGAGATGGAGAGGTTTATGGAGGGTATTCCAGAGCTTAGACCTTGGCAGCAGAAGGCATAGCTGCCAATAGTGGAGTGATTAAGATTGGGGAAACGCAAGAGGCCAGAATTGGTAGAGTGTAGAGATCTCAGGGTTGTATGGCTGGCAGAGATTACAAAGATTGGGAGAGTCACATGCTTTCAAGGCCAAAAAGCCTGAATTGCTTCATAGTTCAATTCTTTGAAGCTGGAGGATTGGCTTTGTGGCTTTTCTCCACACCACCTCCAAGGTTTGAATGTCTATCCTATATTTTGGTCACCAGAACTACAGCCAAGGTGCCATGTAACCAAAACACTATACAGTTTTGACCCACCATTTTCTAGGTTATACTCCACTGATTTAGTAATATAGTTCTTCTTTCTGTTTGCTTTTTTGATTGCTTTTCCAGTGACCTGGCATGCTAAGTTCCCAGCCTACTAATCACCAGCGCTCTTTCAGCACTGCCTTTAGTTACTGTGATATCCGCAACAGCATTAATTTCATTGATGCAGATTTCCAGAGCGTGCTTTTAAATTTTAAAATACTATTTTTCATCAATGTATCCTGTGACCAGTCAAAAAGTATAATGCCATTCCTGCCACGTGCATATAAACACTGTACACAAAGCTTTTCTAATGGATTTTCAGTGTTGATAATGTGCAGCTATCTAAATGTCCATGTTTATGCATGTAAATATATCAATCACATCCAGTAATACTGGATAGGCACTGGATAGTAGCTGAATTCTTGCTTTCCAAGTGAACTTTATACTGTCCTCAGCTGTATGTCTCCGGTCCACATGTGCACACTCCTATTATGGGCTGTTTTCAAATCCCACCTTAGTCCTGCCCCTCTCTATCTCTATAACCTCCTCCAGTCCTACAACCCTCTGAGGTATCTGCACTCCTCCAATTCTGGCCTCTTGCACATCCCTGATTTTAATTGCATCACCATTGATGAATATGCTTTCAGCTGCCTAGGTTCTAAGTTCTGGAATTCCCCCACTAAATCCCTCTGCTTCTCTACCTCTCCTCCTTTAAGATGCTCCTTTCATGTGTCCTAATATCTCCTTTGGTGACTCCATGTCAAATTTTGTTTGATAATGTCCCTGTGAAGTGCCTTGGGATGTTTTACTACATTAAAGTTATCAAATAAAGTTGCTATTGTTGGGTGACTGGACAGAAATCACAATGCCTGCTGCTGTGAGTCTCTAAGGGTCAATATATAAATATTGGTTATCATTGACTTTCAACCAAGTGACATATGGCAAGAAAATTGCTAGTCACATCCGTTGCATTCTTACTAAACTAAAGAGATACCCATCAACGGGTCAATTCTCACCCACAACACAAAGGCTAATTATATTACCTCTTCTGCTGCCTGAGTTCACCCACAAACCAGGGATCAATCCGGGGATCTTCCTATTCTGTAAAGTTATCTCCTCAATGAAGAAACTTTGAGCCCTGGCAGCAGCCAAGATAGTCTGTTTAATTCACTTGTAAATGTACGGCTTTCAAAAGCTTAATTGTACATTGATATTTATTGCAATTCATGAGTCTGACAAGGACCACTCCTCAAACATATGGCGAGGCTTCTTTGCCTCATAAATTTTATGTCAGACATTAGACATTAGGTCTACAAGTAGAATGAGATTTATCACTCACACAGTCATAAAAATGATCCTGATTTACAACAGATATGCTGTAATAGTCTGCCCTGTGCTGAATCTGTTTTTTTCTAGGCAATTTCACATGTATTTCTTTAGTAAGAATGCAGCAGGTATGACTGGCAATTTTCCTGCCATGTGTCACTTGGTTGAAAGTCAATGAGGATAAATAGCATATATATAATGACCCTTAGGGACTGAGAGCTGCAGTGCCAGGATTCTGATAAAGAGCTACTTAAGGTTCTAAGAACCTATGTCCTTTGAAAGCACAGGACAGCTCAAAACCTATAACTTGCAGCATCCACAATGCTTGGAAGTTAGGGCCATCTCTGCTACTGAAAAAGCTGTCAGAGTTTGCAGTCAATGTGGTGCAATACCAAGAGACTGCACTTATACTATAATAAAAACAAAAAATGCTGAAAAACACTCAGCAGGTCAGGCAGCATCTGCAGAGAGAGACAGAGTTAATGTTTCAGATCAATGACCTTTCATCACAAATGGAAGATGTTAGACTTTCAGTTTTTAAGCAAGTACAGAGTCATGGAAAAGGTGGGGGAGCTGGCAGTGGAAGGGAAGGAAGGAAGGAAAGAACAAGAGAGAAGGTATGTGACAGGGTGAGGACAGGAATGATTAAATGGTAAAACAGATGCAAAGCAAAAGTGGGTGTACTGGGACAAGTAAAGAAACAAAAGCAAAAACAAGAAATGCTGGATTCACTCAGCAGGTCTGGCAGCATCTGTGGAAAGAGAAGCAGAGTTAACGTTTCGGGTCAGTGACCCCAAGGGTCACTGACCCGAAACGTTAACTCTGCTTCTCTTTCCACAGATGCTGCCAGACCTGCTGAGTGAATCCAGCATTTCTTGTTTTTGTTTCAGATTTCCAGCATCCGCAGTATTTTGCTTTTATTAAAGAAACAAAAGATTGGTCCTGAGGAGACATAAATAGTTCCAGAATAGCAAGAAGCTAGAGGAAGAGGGAAACAAAGAAGCTGGCAAAGAGGTGCATGGCTCCATGGTTCGGGAATGTGGCAAAGAAAGCCCCTATGAATACAGACCACCCCACCGGTCACATAGCAAAGGGGAACTCCTACCACAAGGCACTAACCCATGCCTCTTGCACTCCCTCTGGCTACATCTGCACTCTTGGGAGTCTACACTGAGTTGCCTGACCTGCTGAGTGCTTCCAGAATGTCCTGCTTTTATTTTAAATTTGCAGCATCCATAGTAATTTGTTTTGGTATTTAGACTGTAGCTGATGTCCAACAAGATGAAAAGGATGGCAGGGTAGTAGGTCCAAGATGTAGGTAGAGGTATAGCTGAGGGATTTAGAATGCTTGAGGCTTGACCATTCGTGGATGAAAGCCCTTTTCTTCTTAATGTTTATGTTCTGGTTTGTATCTACACCCATAGACATAATGTAATTTGTAATCAGAGAGCCAACCCAACTCCATTATACTTCTAGTTTTGTGTCAATATGAAGCCAAACTAGTCACATTGATAGGCCTGTTCCTATTTATTTTCTAATAATTTCCAAGCCTATAACTGTTAGATTGCCAGAAAATCTATATCCAATATATGAGAGGACACAAACCTGGTTTAATCACAGAAAATAGTCCAACTTGCTTTGATATATGTATATATGTCTGATCAGGTATCCAAGGGAGGAACCAAATCATTTATTTCAAATACAAACATTTTGTCAGTTTTATTTGTTGGCATGTTTGATTGGCAGCTCTTTTTTAGGGTTTAAGAGACACATATTGACATTTTATTTGTTTCAATCATTTTCTGGCAAGTACTCCTAATAATGAAGTACAGGTGACATACATTTTACCTTCTCAGCATGGTACCACTCTTGTATATGAATCATAGGGCTTTCAGGGTCCAGGCCAACGATTTTGAGGGGAAAATTTCTGTGGGACCAGGAGCACACACAGCTATCAACCCATACTCCATGCCTTCCAAGGTTGGTACTCCCCTGCACCACCACCCCCCCACCCCCCACCCCCCCCATCCCAGCCCCGGCCTGTCAGTTTAACAGGTGACTGATTTCCTGCCCTCCCACAACTAGCGAGCTATGGTGGGGTGTCCATTTGATGCCTGCCGCATTTAAAAGAGGCCCAAACCTGAATATGGTTCAGGCTCTGCCAACTTTGCAATTGATTCATGCAGAACCCGCATTGGTACCCAACCGACTTTCAGCATTTATCAGGGTCACTTTATCTCATTGCTGTTTGTGGGACCTTGTTGTGAACAAATTGGCTACTGCATTTCCCTATATCACAACAATGACTACATTTCAACATCCTGAGGTTATCAAGGTACTTTATAAAGATAAGTTTGTCTTTATTTAATTAGCATCCCCCGATTCGGGGTACATTTTCACCAAAATACATCTGATTTTTTTTCCTGCATCTCCCAGAGACTACCAACCGGAACAAGACAGGTTGAGGAGTACTTGCCAGAAAATGACTGAAACAAACAAAATTTCAATACGAGCCTCTTAAACCCTAAAAAGAGCTGCCAATCAAACATGTATACAAATAAAACTGACAAGATGCTTGTATTTGAATTAAATGATTTGGTCCCTCTCTTGGATACCTGATCCGGCATATATACCAACGATATCAAAGCAAGCTGGGCCATTTATTGTGATTAAACCAGGTTTATGTCCTCTTATACACTGTGGTAGATGGAAGTCCAAATCATGAGACATTATGAACACAAATAAACATTTCTGTCAATATGACTTCTCTAAATAGTGAACACAGCTCAAGATCCTTAAAACACAGCCTACACTCTCTGATATAGGAGACTCTACCATTTAAAAATCTACCTGCTGATATCTGGATGGTGTGGGCCACTAAAATTAGGCCCATACATCTTCATCATCTCTATCATCATGCCATTCTATAAACTGCATGTGCTTATTGATTGCTTCAGATGAAATTTGGTACCCAGTATTGGTGAGTGTCACTTTAACCGCTAAAATAAACTATGCAACAAGATTAGTACAAATGCCAAGGACAGGAGAAATTGGTCTTTTGTGTACACAATTTAAAACCAATTAAAGCATACTGCAATTAGGACTCAGCTGCCCATTTACTTTAATTCCACTGGGCAATTTTCATACTGAAACTCCTTAATCCACTTAAATGTTTTAATACTGTTCAAAAAATGAAAACGTGATGAAGCATTAATAACATTTCTTTCTTGCAATTCACTTACCAACAAACTATTCATCCAAAGCAGGGATAAAAATGATAGCTCAAAAATTCTACATTATAAAAATTATAAACCTCCAAAGTTAAAAATGTCCCCCTAGCTTCACAACACAGAAAAACATTTTTTTTTAATGTTTCAACTTGTTACATTCATTACAGTGTGAAGTCAGTCCATTTAAATATTTTCCAGCATTCCCGGCATATAGCCCCTGATACACGGGAAGTACTGTGGGAATTGGGGGGTTGAGGGTGTGGAGTGGAGGGCAGTGGTAGCCAGACACCAGTGCAGGATGGTTGTCAATCCATGGAGTGCTAATTTTCCTGAAGATGGGTGAAGGTCAAGAAGAAACGAAGGTTCTACAAGGAGAGAGGTGGTGGCAGAGCAAGGTGGTTGAAGCCAGCAAGAGAGTTTTTTGAAAATAGGATTGCTGGGTCTGGTTGGCTCTATTTGCCTTTTTTTTGTTATTCACAATAGGAATGGCCTTGTACGGTTCCGCTGTTTGTTTCAAATCAGCCCAAACATCTTCCAGCAGTGGTTTTCACTTCCTGCCTTGCACTATCATCTCTGGATTGATTCTCGGCCCCCTTTTCTTCCTCATCTAAATGCTGTCCCTCAGCAACATCACCTGCAGGACATGTGTCAACTCTCAGGTGTTTACACCCAGGTTTACCATTCAACATTTCCCTCAATCCCAAATCTGTCAGTTTACTGGTTCAACATCAAGACCTAGATGAATCAGAAATGCAGTTTCCTTGTCACTGACTCCATTCTTCCCCCAGGTCATCTACTTAGGCTGAGTCAGATGATACAGAAGCTTGACATCCCATTCATCACCAAGGTTGCTTAGTTTCAAGCTCCATACTATTGCTCGCCACCATTCCTACCTCTCCTCACAGTCGCTCAAACCTTGCCTTGCCTTGTCAAATACTTACCTTTATCACTACAGGACTCTATTATTAATTATCTCCAACCTGTCCTCCCATTCATAATCTTCTGTAAACTTTAAATTTTTTAGAATTCAACCACACATTTCCTGTCATGCATTAAATTGTACCCATCCATCCTTCCTTGCTGTTCTCCTTGACCTACATTGGCTTCCTGTGCCCCAACACATTAAGTTTACTATTTTTTCCTCATCTTCAATTCCTCCCATGACTGCACCCAATCATGTCTCTTTTTACCTGTTCCCTGATCTCTTAATACTTGGATCTCTGGCCTTTTGTGCATCCCCCCCTTTGTCCTGTGATTGGTGGTACATCCTTTACCTATTTTCATCCCTATTCTTTGGATCTCCATCCCCAACACTCCCCACCCTTCACACTCCATCTTTTAATACTGTCTCAAAACCCAACTTTTCCCACTGGGTATTTGATCGTGTCTCCCAACCTTCCCATCATGGTTTGGTGCCCATGCCGTTATCTTTTTTGCATCTCCTGCATGTTAGTGCTCCATTATGTCTCGTATGTCAAAGGCACTATATACAAATATACAGTAAACGATAGCAGGAAAAGACCAGCTAGTCGATCCAGTCTGTTCCACGCTCATGAAAGCTGAAGCATCATGACTAGCCACCTCCTAATCCCCGCAACTGTATAAATGACTGCATCCTCTAGATTTGCAACACTCCCACAAATTAAAATTGAGAGATTGGGTGATGTATTAAATATACCAACTGTACAGAGTGAGGTATTCCTAATCCCAATATCCTCAGTCCCCAAGATCCTATTGTATAGCTTTTCTTAGATTGAAATGTTGTCTTTTGAAAATCTATGCTCCTTCTTTTGGTAAATGCCCTCCATTTGATTGAAAGATTCTACAAATCATAGAAACTTTTCTCCTCCTTGTCTAAAGGAACTAACACTTGCTGGAGTGGAATTCTACCAGTGGTGGCACCATTGTTCTCATTGTTCATGTTTTTTTAATTCATTCATGGGATGTGAGCATCACTGGCTAGGACAGCATTTATTGCCCATCCCTTGTTATCCTAAACTATTAGATTGCAGATGTAATCACAGATAAACCTAACACTGGGATGCATTTTAAATGTCCACCGCCATAATTGGTGGCGGATGTAAATTTTGGCGGTCCGCCAGCGTGGGGCACACGTCATGGAGTCGCTATGATATTAAACGCGGTGGCTCATTTAAATGTTTGGGTCGGACCGTCCACCCCCACCCCTCCCCCCCACCGATGACGTGGAGGGGGCGGGCTGTCCATCCCCAGCAACGGCGCAAGACGCAATATTTAAAGGGCTTCCAGCCCTTCCATTTAATTTAAATATTTAAAGCAAATGACTTTAAAAAATTTAATAAAGTTATCCCGACTGTCTCCCACCACCACCACCTGCAGATAAGTCATTAATTTGTAAATTTGCGTTCTTTTGATTAAATAAATTCTGCTCCTGTTGCCGAGCCGTTGGGGAACTGCTACAAGGCCTCGCCACCGCCGCCGGGAATATCGGGCCAAGCCTTTCCGGCATCGAGGCCCGTGGCAGGCCTCTGCCGGAGGCATTTTCCTCTCCACCACCCCACCCCCCACGCCAGCTATGGCCCCTGCATAGGGGGGACTGTAAAATTCACCCCTATTTCTACCTCACACACAAACATACGTACACTTTCCAGTAGAGGTTACTGGATAATGGTGAGGAGGGGGACACTTGCTTGTCTCTTTTGTCTCCTGGTTTGAGGGGCCCTGATCCCAATGGCAGTGTTCCTAACTGGTGCCTGACCTGAATTAAAGAACAGGCCAAGCATTTAAGCTGATTGGCTCAGTCCGATATCAGGTATTCTCTTCACCTAATGGGGGAGATTTTGTGTTGTTCTTATTTGCTGTGATTCAATTAAATTTTGATCTACATGAGGATATATCTATTTGTGTAGTAACTCAGACAATTATGTGATGCTGTGTGAGATAGGCACAGAGGATACATGTGCAATGCAATGAAAACCTTAAGCAAGCAAAGACAGTCTGTAAACATAATGTACAGGAACCAAAGTAGAATGCTCTGCTGAAGGGTTTCAATAAACAGAAAAGATTGGCGTAGGAGTTTATGGCAACATTTCATTGCTGTAACATTTATGCTGACTTTCAACATGTTTCAGAAGAATGTAGAACATTGGCTAACTGCTGGTAGAAAGCTTCTTCTGAATCTTATACCAGGCCTCAAATTGTGTTGGTGAATGACACGTTTCAAAAGTGATTGATTACTATAGTGACTCTCCTTCACAAACCAACTAGTTGATATATCTACTTTTTGGAGCAACGAAGGTTGTGTTTATCAAAGTGAAATATTATAGCAAGGGAGAATGGAGTTTTCTTTTCACGTTCCAGCTTGTGACAGCATCAAGTGTTCCAAAGAACATAACGATTGATTACAATTCGAGACTTTTAAATTGCCCTGAAAATGTACATTCCACATGAAATAGCTGCAACTGCCTCCCACACACTTAGTGGGCTGAAAAGGCCAGCTCCTTTCTTTGCTACTCTGCACAACTATGCACCCAGTAGTGGCCAGGCCTGGCATGATGAGGAGTAGAGGCCTGCTCGGGTCAGGAAAAAAAAATCCGACCCGAAGCGGACCAAACCACAGCGGACCCGAGCTCAACCCGACCCGAGTCCCCCCGATTTTGCCCCGAGCCCGACCCGACCCGACCCGAACCCGCCTCAACCCCGACCCGCCCATCCTTTACTTATCTTCCGACTGGGAAGCTCCATGAAGCTGCAGCGCATGCGCAATGATGTCATAGTGACGTCAGTCGCTCACTGCGCAGACTCAGTTTCATCCTGGACTCCCAACTCGGGTAAGTTTTTAACATTTCTATATTTACCAGCAGAGCCCTTACCGTGTGTGTCCGACCCAACCCGATCTGACTTGACCTGGACTCGGCCCGACCCGACCGCCATACCCTGAAGATGGGCCTGACCCGACACATGTGTCGGGTCCCGTCGGGTTCGGGTCGGGTAGCAGGCCTCTAATGAGGAGACACGGCATCAGGATTCCCCCTCGGACTATGAGGACTCTGAGGACCTATAACATGAAAGACACAGGGGACAGCAGATGGCACCAAGGTTCTGCACGCAGGGCTAGCAGTGAGCTCAGGATGTATGGCAGTGGTTTATCAGACAAAGACTGTCTGCTCCATAGGAACTGACATGAGCTCTGCAAGCCACGCATCATCCTCACTCACCTGCTGTGCACCAGTCCACATCTGCAGCATCCCTGTGTAAACTATTAAAGGCAGAAGCTAACTGAGCCAATGTCCATGTCACTGCATCCATGGAGACGCTCATGAGTAATGGTGGCATGGCAATGATGTTATTGCATATGTTGGCTCTCCTGAAGGGCACACATTATTCACACAGAGAAAAGGACACACATGTTCGTGAGGAACATTTAGTGAAAGACATATTTACATTGCTGTGACACCCATGCATTCCCATTTGTGTCAATGTATTCTCTGTAAATGGAGAGGTTGTCCCTTCTTGGTGCAACCTCTGCACTAGCAGCCTGACTGAAGGAAGACTGCTGATCTGATTGCCCTTTGGCGGTGGATGACTTTGGCGCTCATACACGAGGCCTAGCGGGCCCCGGCTGGCTGGAGGAGTGCTCGTTCAACCCCTTCCAGCATTGGACCCATTGACATCGGATGGCCACACGGCTATTCACCTCCTCTGCCATCTCCAGCCAGACTGCCTTGTTCAGGAGGGAGCGCCTCTCCTTACCATTGCCTGCACAGCCTGGAGGAGAGTGAGCAGGGAGGCTTTGCTGAACTATGGGGCCACCCTAGAGTACCCCTCTGTCATCCTCGGCTTTTGGTGTGATCCTTTAAATGCAAAGGTGACTTCACCGTGTAACTGCTCTAACTTCTGGCTGCAAGGTTTGTCTTGCATATGTTTGAAAACTAACACAGGACTGGTGAGGAAATCTATGCTGTTGTCATGCTTTTTCAACTATTACACATCAACACATGTTCACGAACACTTTGCTTCTGCAGCACCTGATCATATTTATTGGTGTAATATTTCTAGTTGGCAATGCAGCTAGAATATGAAGATATGTTCCTGTTTTTCGAACAAACATTGTTTAATTGCAGTTACATGTATTTTCACATAACAGTTGGCAGAGAAATGAATATAGATTCCAAATGCATATTAGTCTGCGGCTTTTCACAGTCAGATGATTAGATGCTCACAGATGGTAATTATTCTTCAATTATGATTTTATTTCTGTTGTGTATTTGCCTTTTGTGGTATATTTAAGTCTCACGTCCTGGAATGTGCAAAATTAAGATTATTCACCCAAGTGCGGCACGCCTACAAGAAGGAATGTTACACTCAAGTGGAAGAAGTGGATCGCAACTTCACAGGACACTGGGACACAGCAGGGTAAGTATGTGACAGTAAAGCAGAAAGTGCTGGAGAAACTCAACAGGTCAGGCAGCATCTGTGGAGAGAGAAGCAGAATTAACTTTCAGGTCTGTGAACTTGGACAAATTAACTCTGCTCCTCTCTCCACAGATGCTGCCTGACCTGCTGAGTACTCCAGCATTTTCTCCTTTGATGCCAAATTGACAGCAGCCCCACTCTTCAGCAGTGAGGTAAGTATTTCTTTGACAAGCTGTCAGGAAGCAGGTGCTGGGGTGCTTTAAATAGGGCCCGGGCACCTGCCGCACAGCTGTCAAAATGTCTCTTACTGTGTGGAATGTCCCACCTCTCCCCAAGTAATGGGGCGGCTCGACGCAGTGATGCTAATGAAGCCCTGCGCAAAGTATTGCGGGGGCTCTGTGGCGGCCGCTAAATGCGGGCACCCTGCTGAGTTTAAAGGCGCCGCTGCAAAGCGCGGCACCCAAATAAAATTCAGCCCAGTCATGTGTGAGATTTAGTTGGATAAAATGTTTCAGAGGAATAAACAACAAGAACTTAATTATGCCTGACAATTCTGAGTTCTTTTCTGACCTTTAACTCATTCAATGCTTTGCAGGTGGAGGGATCTCTACAAGATTCAGATATTTTGCTTATTACAGTGATATTAACCATAGAATATCAATATATTTAATACTAAAATAAACACTTTATTTGCTATGTAAAGCAATGTTAACTGATTTAAAAATACATATTCTGTTCACCCTTTCAACCCTATGTTTTTCACTATTCTTTCTTCTTCTCTGTCCTTTTTCAATGTCTTCCTCGAATAACATTAAGTTGCAAAGTTCTTCTTTATCTGTTCTGATGATAGGTCACAGACTTGAAATGTTAACTCTGGTTCTCTTTCCACAGATGCTGCCTGACCTGCTGAGTATTTCCAGCACTTTGTTTTTATTTCAGATTTACAGCATTTGCTTATTACTTCCTTCGAGCTCCAACATTCCATTTGGAAGTGGGAGGAAGTCTTTTGACAATGGTTTTCTTTTGCTGAAAGGTCAGCTTTCCAGCCAATTAAAAACTCAGCCTGAGGGAGTCCAGACAAGAAAACTTGTCAATAACACTCCGAACATTCATTCAATTCAGTGAGACCTACTTCTTTTTTTACCTCAAAATACAATTTAAACCTTAATTCTCGATACAGAGTAACTCCCCAATGAGCTAGTGGGGAGACAGAATTAATCCAAATTATAAAGGGGCTAAAGATCTGAAAGATCTTTTCTATTTTTCATCATCAATAAGTAGTCTCAAAGCGTTATATTTGGACAATAAGGAGATTTGGAATAAAAGCAAAATACTGCAGATGGTGGAAATCTGAAATAAAAACAAGAAATGCCGGAAATACTCAGCAGGTCTGGCAGCATCTGTGGAGACAGAAGCAAAGTTAACGTTTCAGGTGACCCGAAACGTTAACTCTGCTTCTCTCTCCAAGGAGATTTGGAAGAAATGGTTTAGATGTGTTGTACAATGTAAATCATTGTTTTCCTCGATACATATAATAGTTGTATCCTTAAATAGACAGCTAACAACCTGAGCTAACTACAATAATTTCCCCTGCACTTTAGAGATGTTTTCAATCTACTTCCTCTGTTTGTCTTTGCCATGTTTTTTTCACAACCCACTGGACTGTTCTCACTGCCCCAAAACATGAGCTGACTGATCTGTTGTATCTTCTTCTTTCTTTGGCCTCCTTGTCTCGGGAGACAATGGGTAAGCGCCTGGAGGTGGTCAGTGGTATATTAGCAGCATTTTCATAGAATCATAGAATGGTTACAGCAGAGAAGGAGGCAATTTGGCCTGTTATGTCTATGCTGGCTCTCTGCAGGACCAAGTCCCACTCCTCCTCCTTTTCCCTGTAGTGCTACAAATTTTCTCTTCAGGTGCTTATCCAAGTCCCTTTTGAAAGCCACTGTTGAATCTGCCTCCACCATCTTTTCAGTCAGTGCATTCCAGATCCTAATCACTCACGACATCAAAAATGGTTTTCCTCATACCACCATGGGTCCACCTTAAAATCAGTGTCCTCTGGTTCTTGACCCTTCTACCAATGAGAACAGGTTCTCGCCTCCTGACTCCCCAAAGCCTGTCCACCATCTACAAGGCACAAGTCAGGAGTGTGATGGAATACTCTCCACTTGCCTGGATGGGTGCAGCTCCAACAACACTCAAGAAGCTCGACACCATCCAGGACAAAGCAGCCCGCTTGATTGGCACAAACACTCACTCCTTCCACCACCAATGCACAGTGGCAGCAGTGTGTACCATCTACAAGATGCACTACAACATAACACTAAGGCTCCTTAGACAGCACCTTCCAAACCTGCGACCTCTACCACCTAGAAGGACAAAGGCAGCAGATGCATGGGAACACCACCACCTGCAAGATCCCCTCCAAGCCACACACCATCCTTACTTGGAACTATATCGCCGTTCCTTCACTGTCGCCGGGTCAAAATCGTGGAACTCCCTTCCAAACAGCACTGTGGGTGTACCTACCCCACACGGACGTCAGCGGTTCAAGAAAGGCAGCTCACCACCACCTTCTCAATGGCAATTAGGGATGGGTAATAAATGCTGGCCTAGCCAGTGACGCCCACGTCCCATGAATGAATTTAAAAAATGGTTCTCTCTATCTACTCTGTCCAGACCGCTCATGATTTTCAGCACCTCGATCAAATCTCCTCTCAACCTTCTCTTCTCTTAAGGAGAACCACCCCAGCTTCTCCAGTCTATCCACGTAACTGAAATCCCTCAACTCTGGAAACATTCTTGCAAATATTTTCTGCACCCTCTCTGAAGCCTTCACATCCTTCCTAAAGTATGATGCCCAGAATTGGACACAATACTTCAGTTGTGGCTGAACCAACGTTTTATAAAGGTTCATCATAACATCCTTGCTTTTGTACTCTATGCCTCTATTCATAAAGCCCAGGATCCTGTATGCCTTTTTAACCACTTTCTTAACCTGCCCTGCCACCTTCAACATTCCTCATTCTTCTAACCAATCTGTACAACTTCACACTTTTCTGTATTAAATTACATTTGCCACTAACCTGTCTATGTCCTCTTGTCTATCACTATCCTCCTCACAGTTCACAATACTTACACGTTTTGTGCCATCAGCAAATTTTGAAATTGTGCCCTGTACACCCAAGTCTAGATCAGCAGTACATGGCAAGAAAAGCAGTGGTCCTAGTTTGGACCCCTGGGGAATCCCATTATATACTTCCCTCCAGTCTGACAACTGTTCACTATTACTCTCTGTTTCCTGTCTCTCAACCAACTTTGTATCCATGTTTCCATTTTCTCATTTATTCCATAAGCTTTAACTTTGCTGGCTAGCTTATTATGCGGCACTTTATCAAATGCCTTTTGGAAGTCCATACACACATCAACTGCGTTCCTCTCATCAATCCTGGTTCCTCATAGAACTCAAGCAAATTAATTAAACACAATTTGCCTCTAAGAAATCTGTGCTTGCTTTTCTTAATTAATCCACACTTCTCCAAATGACTGTTAACTTTGTCCCAGATTATTATTTTCAAAAGCTTTACTACCATTGAGGTTAAACTGACTGGCCTGTAGTTGCTTGATTTATCCTTACACCTTTTTATGAACAAGGGTATAACTTTTGCAATTCTCCAATCCTTTGACACCACCGTGGTATGGAAAGAAGATTGGAGCATTATGGTCAGTGTCTCCACAATTTCCACCCTTACTTCCTTCAACATTCTCAGATGCATCCCATCTGGTCCTGGCGACTTACCAACTTGAAGTATAGTCAGCCTTTCTAATACCTCTTCTATCAATTTTAGCCCATCCAGTATCTCAACTACCTCCTCTTTCACTATGACTTTGGAACCATCTTCTTCCTTGGTAAAGACAGATGCTTAGTTCTCACTTAGTATCTCAGCCATGCCTCTGCCTCCATGATTAGAACGCCTTTTTGGTCCATAATCAGCCCCATCCCTCCTCTTAGTACCCTTTTACCATTCATATGCCTATAGAGGACTTTTGGATTCCCTTTTTATGTTAGCTGCTAATCTCCTCTCATAATCTCTTTGCCTCTCAATTTCCTTTCCACTACCCCTCTGAACTTTCGGCGCAGTGGTTAGTACCGCAGCCTCACAGCTCCAGGGACCCGGGTTCAATTCTGGGTACTGCCTGTGCGGAGTTTGCAAGTTCTCCCTGTGTCTGCGTGGGTTTTCGCCGGGTGCTCCGGTTTCCTCCCACATCCAAAGACTTGCAGGTGATAGGTAAATTGGCCATTGTAAATTGCCCCTAGTGCAGGGAGGTGATGGGGAATATGGGATTACTGTAGGGTTAGTATAAATGGGTGGTTGTTGGTCGGCACAGACTCGGTGGGCCGAAGGGCCTGTTTCAGTGCTGTATCTCTAAATAAAAAATAAATAAAAAAATAAATAAATAAATAAATTTCTATATACAGCCTGCTTCTCACATGTTTTATCAACCTGATATCTGTCACATGCAGCCTTTTTCCACTTCATCTTACTCTCTATCTCTTCCCTTTTGCCATCTAGGGAGCTCAGTCTTTGGTTTTCCTACCTTGCCCCCTCAACAGAATATACCTTGACTGTACCAAAACCATCTCTTCTTGAAAGGCAGCCTACTATTCCATTACAGTTTTAACTGCCGATCTTTGATTCCAATTCACCTGGGACAGATCTGTTCTCACTCCAATGAAATCGGCCCTCATCCAATTTGGTATTTTTACTCTATATTGCTCCTTGTCCTTTTCCATAGTTAACTTAAATCTTCTGGTATTATGATGGTGGGCGGCCTCACAGCTCCAGTGACCCGGGTTTGGTTCTGGGTACTGCCTGTGTGGAGTTTGCAAGTTCTCCCTGTGACTGCATGGGTTTCTTCCGAGTGCTCTGGTTTCCTCCCACATGCCAAAAACTTGCGGGTTGATAGGTAAATTGGCCATTGTAAAATTGCCTCCAACGTAGGTAGGTAGTAGGAGAATTGAGGAAAGGTGGGGATGTGAGAGGGAAAGTAGGATTAGTATAAATGGGTGGTTGCTGGTCGGCGTGGTCTCGGTGGGTCGAAGGGCCTGTTTAGGTGCTGTATCTGTCTATGACTCTATGATCACTGTTCTCTAAATGTTCTGCTACTGACACATGCTCCACCTCATTCCTCAGAACCAGATCCAGCAATGCCTCCTTCCTCATTGGACTGGAAATGTACTGATCAAGAAAATTCTCCTGCATGCACTTCAGAAACTTTTGACCCTTCTGCCTTTTACACTATTAATATCTAAGTTTATATCAGGATAATTAAAGTCCCCGAATATTACTACTCTGCAATTTTCATATCTCACTGTATTTTGTCTGTAAATTTGCTCCTGTCAAGCAGACTCCCACCTGCCAAGAATGAGACATATTAATTTTGTAAGATGAATATTGATTTTAAACTGTTGCTGAATTGAAGAAATGACGTTTGAAGATCACCAGACACTGGGCTGGAAGGATATTTGCATACTAAGAGACACTGCTCCAATTAACCCAAATGGATTTTGATCACCAGACATTAAAGGTGTAAGGAAACGCATTCTAGAGACTGCTAAGGTAATACAATCCACAAATCTTGCAGGAGAGACTGTTCCAAATAAGGAGCTCGTCACTTGACAAACCTGCTGGGCAACCTGGGGTTTTTTTGAATTGTGCCACACAGAAAGGAGCAGAAGTAAGTGTTCAACTGAAGCTAGAACAAGGAAGCCTCTCTCTCTCTCTCTTGCTTTCTCCCAAGCCACTGGACCTCGGGAAGACACGTAAACCTCAAGAGAGAAAAGACTCCTACATCGGAACAAGTTGAAGCATGAACTGGGCCCCAATGAATTGCAAGACTTACCAGCAACCAAAGGCTCCACAATGAACTTAAAGGACTGTAACTACCAGATATTTCCTCAAACTTTTCCCCTTTATTCCTTCTACTTTTTCTGTCCCTGTGTGTGTGTTTATTGCATATGCATGCTAGCGTGTTCGCGTCGCATATTCATAGTCATTAACCAGATTGGAGTTTAAGATTAATAAACTTGCTTGTTTAAACTTGTTTAAATCTAAGAAAACCTGTTTGAATTCTTTGCCGTCCAATTGGAGGAGTGAACAAGGATTCAATAAGGGGGAGCTAAAAACACAGTGTGTTTTAAAATTAAACTCTATTACGATTAAACCATGCAAAGGCTGAGAGGGAACCCTAGATCCCTTCTCACCTGGTCATAACAGAAATTTGGGGGCTAGCGTCCTGGATTTGACCCACAGACAAATGAGAAATTGGAAATGGGAAGCCATATTGATCCTAAACAAAAGAGAAAAGATTTCAATACATGTTTTCTTGTGGTTGTGTGTGCTAGAATATTAACATGTCTACGACTGAAGTCAGTAGCTGTCCAAGCCAGGTGAAGTAACCTGGGATAAGTTAAAAGCACTGTCTATGGAGGAGTTGAGGAAAATGGCTGAGCAATGTGGGATTACTGTTGGTGGAAAGGCTAGGAAGTCTGAACTCCTAAGACCAGTGGCCAACCATTTTTCCCTTGAATCTGAAGAATCAGAAGCAAGGTTAGAAGTAGACCCCGACAGGGTATTGCTAGCAAAGCTACAATTGGAACAGAGGAGTCTTGAATTAGAGGAGAAAGTAAAAGAGAGACAGGAGAGAGAGAAAGAGCCTTCCAGAAGGAACGTGAAGACAAAGAAAGGGAGAACAGAGAAAGAATACTGAGAGAGAGCTGAGACGACTTGAGTTAACTAGGGGGCAATAGAGTAACCCGAGTGAAAGCATAGCCAATATGGAAGAGCGTAATTCAGAGCTGGGTACAGAATTGTTAAAACTTTCCCAACTGATCCCAAAATTCAATGAGGGTGATGTGGAAGCGTTTTTTGTGTTTTTTGAAAAACTGGTAAGGCAATTAAAGTAGGCAACTGAGGCTTGTACTCCATTGTTACAGAGAAGGTTAGTAGGAAAAGCCCATGAGGTTTATTCGATGTGGCCAGAACAGAGTTCATCAAATTATGAACTGACAAAAAATGCTATCCTCGGGGCATATGAGTTAGTACGGGAAGCCTATCGCCAAAAGTTTAGAACCCTCAAGAAGCAAGCTGACCAAACTTATCTGGAATTTGAGAGAAATAAGCAGCTGGCATTTGACCAGTGGCTGAGGGCTCTTAAAGTGCAGCTCAGCTATGAAAATCTCAGTGAGGTAATTTTGCTAGAGGAATTTAAAAACTCTCTCCCACTCTATATAAAGACACTTGTAGAAGAGCAGAACACTCACAGAACCTGGCAGGTAGCAGACCTGGCCGATGAGTTTGCTCTCATTTATAAGTCAGTTTCCCAGGGGAAAACCTTTCCTAATTACCCCCATAAATCCAAAAAGGACAAAGGGTGGGAAGGTGACAAATGCCCAAGCAGTCTGGGGAGGGAAGGAAAAGCAGGAGACACAGGAGACCCTCCTCCAGCCAAAAAGTAAGGTAAGTAGGAGTGAGACCCAGAGACCTGTGAGCTTCCATTGTAATAAAACAGGGCATTTAAGAGCTGACTGCTGGAAACTAAAGGGAAAACCTGTAGGGTTAATCAGGGCACACCCGCTCAGTGAAGAAGAGATCCTGATGGAAAGCACAGCAAAACAAGCTGTGGCTTTAACTGTGGTAAAAGTGAGTCCCAGGAAGTCTACCGCTGCAAGTGCAGGAAAATTTAATACGATTCCTGAAGGTTATCAGGGTTTTGTGTCTGAAGGGAGAGCAACTCCATACCCCTCGAGTGGGGCAAGCAAGCCCATAGTAATCCTCAGGGACACCGGGGCCAATAGATCCCTTTTACTGGGAAAAGGCCTGACCCTTCCCCCAGAGAGTGCAGTGAACACCAGAATTGTGGTGAATGGTATTGGAGGACAACGTATGCCTGTACGTGTACGTCAGGTGCACCTGGAGTGCAACCAATTTTCGGGACCGGTGACCGTAGGGATTGTCCCTAGTTTGCCTGTAGACGGGGTTGACCTGCTCCTAGTTAATGATCTGGTGGGGCCGAAGATGGTGACTTCCCCAGTAGTGAAAGAGAGATTGCAAGAGGTCAGAGAGACAGGGCAGTGGCAGGAGATGGTCCCCTGCAGTTTCCCTGAATGTGTAATGAATGAGGCAATGATCAAACCAGCTCCCCCAGAGGAGACTGAATTGGCACTGCAGATAGATGACCAGGAGGTCTCTCTGTCTGTCTGAGACTTTCTTTGGAAAGTTAGAAGACCCAGGGAATGAATTAAATGAAATTTCCCTAGCTGAGGCTCAGTGAGCTGACCCAGTATTGAGAGAGTTAGCACAGGCTGCCTAGTCTGAAAGTGAAGCAGAGGGAGTCCCTGATTGATACTATTTAAAGAATGAGGTTCTGATGAGGAAATGGAGTTCTCCTCACAGACCTGAGAGCTATGAGTAGATAGTGGTTCACCAGTTAGTGGTGTCGCAGAGGTACTGGAGAGAAATATTAAGAATGGCCCACAAAACTACAGTGGCTGTACATGTTGGTAAATGAAAAACCAAAGCCCACATAAGACAGCATTGACTGGCCAATACTCCACAAAAATGTGGTGGAGTACTGCAGGAGTTGCTACATGTGCCAGGATGAGGGGAAACCCCAACCTACAGTGACATCTGCACACCTAAGTCTTGTATTGGTGTTTGGAGGAGACTCCAGCAGAGGACTGCTGAACTGTAAGGGACCCCCACTGAGGGCAAAAGGGGACAGGCTGACAACAGGTTAGAAAGGAAAGGGGAAAAAGGGACCAAGAGGGCAGGTTAAAGGAATTCCGGGAAGAATCCCGGATGAAAACCCCCACTCTCCGGTCAGCCAACCCCGATATGTTTGAAATTTTGACCCTACATCCTCCTATGTAAATACAGACACTAGAAGCACCCCACCAAATTTGCTGACAGCATTTACAGGTGCCTGCAGAGACAAAGAAAATCCTCAAGAGGGTATAAAAACCACAAGGGTGATGCTTCACCTAGTCAAAGTGTCACAGGGGAATGCAGTAGAATCTGGACAAATACCTGCAAGCAGGAATGTCCCAGAGGACAAAGGGAAGATTAGTAAAGAATCCTCCTCGACAATCAGAAAAAAAGGGAAGCAGCCCTTCCCTGAGGCGAAAAGCCCTTGCATGACTCATCAAAGCACTGAAAGAGAGTTCAGAGTGGAACTGCCCACTGCCACTGTCCCTGAGCAGAACACCAACCTAGGGCCAATTAAACCTTACCCTCCCCCTTCAGACCTCAACAAGTACAAAGACACCTTAGGCAGTCATGGAAATGTGTAAACTGGAAAAACAAAACTTCCCCAAAAACCGTATGTTTATTGGGATTCCAGAAAGGCCCTTTAAAGCAGCACTTCGACCAAGAAAAGACAGGTTGTAACAATTATATAAAAGCAAAATACTGCAGATGCTAGAAATCTGAAATAAAAACAAGAAATGCTGGAAATACTCAACAGGTCTGGCAGCATCTGTGGAGAGGAGAAGCAGAGTTAACGTTTCAGGTCAGTGGCCCTTCTTCAGAACTAGCAGATGTCAGAAATGTGAAAGGTTTTAAGCAAGTAAAGCCCCTCCAGATCCTTCTTCCATTTCACTTCCCTCTGACCCCACCCCTTCTGATCTGACCCCTTGCCATGTATTCACTATAAGGTCAATGAGAATCAGGGGGAAAACCCTTGGCTGGCTGGAGTCATACCTAGCGCAAAGGAAGATGGTTTTGGTTGTTGGAGGTCAATCATCTGAGCTCCAGGACATCACTGCAGGAGTTCCTCAGGGTAGTGTCCTAGGCCCAACCATCTTCAGCTGCTTCATCAATGACCTTCCTTCAATCATAAGGTTAGAAGTGGGAATGTTCGCTGACGATTGCACAATGTTCAGCACCATTCGTGACTCCTCAGATACTGAAGCAGTCCATGCAGAAATGCAGCAAGACCTGGACAATATCCAGGTTTGGGCTGATAAGTGGCAAATAACATTCACGCCACACATGCCAGGCAATGACCATCTCCACCAAGAGAGAATCTAACCATCTCCCCTTGACATTCAAAGGCATTGCCATCGCTGAATCCCCCACTATCAACATCCTAGGGGCTACCATTGACCAGAAACTGAACAGGAATAGCCATATAAATACCGTGGCTACAAGAGCAGGTCAGAGGCTAGGAATCCTGCGGTGAGTAACTCACCTCCTGACTTCCCAAAGCCGGTCCACCATCTACAAGGCACAAGTCAGGAGTGTGATGGAATACTCTCCACTTGCCTGGATGGGTGCAGCTCCAAAACACTCAAGAAGCTCAACACCATCCAGGACAAAGCAGCCCGCTTGATTGGTACCCCATCCACAAACATTCACTCCCTCCACCACCGACAGTGGAAGCAGTGTGTACCATCTACAAGATGCACTGCAGCAACGCACCAAAGCTCCTTGGACAGCACCTTCCAAACCCGCGACCTCTGCCACCTAGAAGGACAAGGGCAGCAAATGCATGGGAACACCACCACCTGCAAGTTCCCCTCCAAGTCACGTACCATCCTGACTTGGAACTATATCGCCGTTCCTTCACTGTCGCCGGGTCAAAATCCTGGAACTCCCTTCCTAACAGCACTGTGGGTGTACCTACCCCACATGGACTGCAGCAATTCAAGAAGGCAGCTCACCACCACCTTCTCAAGGGCAATTAGGGATGGGCAATAAATGCTGGCTTGGCCAGCGACGCCCACATCCCATGAATGAATAAAAAAAGAATGCCTACCTTGAAGAAGTTCTGTTCTTCTCTCCGATGGGATTTTCGTTTGTCTCTTTTACCTTGTTCACCTTCATTGCTTTCTATTTCCCTCCTGGTGTTTGATAAAGTATCTACCAAAACTCATTTTCACAGCCACATCTCCTTCCTCAGTGACTGTCCCAGGCTCTGACTTATTCAATGTGGATTCCAACTGTAGTTTCACCCATCATGTTTTGAATCCACCCAGGATTACAGGAATCTCCAAGAAATACAACATTCCTTGGACTGCTATTCTCGCCGCATCCTGAGATCCACACTCAGTGCTATGCGCCGCCACATGTACACACCGGACCTCTCTCTCCAGTAGCACCGTCTCACCTAAAGCTGTTCTACTCCACAGTTTCATTTCATCCTTCGTCTTAGCCGATGCATTCACAAAAAGCTTTTTTCTTCCTTTCAGGTCTCAAGGAACGCAAGCTCCAGCAGCTGATGAGGACTAATGCCCCTCCAGATCCTTCTTCCCCTTCACTTCCCTCTGACCCCACCCCTTCTGATCTGACCCCTTGCCGTGTATTCACTTTAGTTATCTCTTGCCCCACCCCCGTTTCACTTGCTTAAAACCTTTCAACATTTCTAATATCTGCTAGTTCTGAAGGGTCACTGACCTGAAATGTTAACTCTGCTTCTCTCTGCACAGATGCTGCCAGACCTGTTGAGTATTTCCAGCATTTCTTGTTTTTATTTCAGGTTGTAACAATTGTTAGGGTTCTGAATGAATGAGAGAGATGCATGTGTGTGTTCCTGTCCTTATCTTCTCTCTCGTCCCTTTTAATAAAAAAAAATCACATTTCATTCTGTTGGATGTGGAGGTGTCATGCAGACACCCCACCTGCCAAGAATGAGGCATAATAATTTTGTCATATGAAAATTGATTTTAAACTGTTACTGAACTAAGGAAATGACTTGTTTGAAGATCACCACACACTGGGCTGGAAGGACATTTGCATACTAAAAGATGCTGCATTTGGAGACAAAGGACTATTCCCTGCTCCAATTAACTCAAATGGATTTTGATCACCAGACATTAAAGGTGTAAGGAAGCGCATTCCAGAGCCTGCTAAGGTAATACAACCCACAAACCTCGCAGGAGAACCTGTTCCAAATAAGGAGCTCCTCACATGACTAACCTGCTGGGCAACCTGGGGTTTTTTGAATTGTGCCACACAGAAAGGAACAGAAGTGTACAACTGAAGCTGGAACAAGTAAGCCTCACTCTCTCTCTCGCTTTCTCTTAAGCCACCGGACCCATGCAAGGCACATGAAACTCTAAAGAGAAAAGACTCGTACATCGGAACAAGTTGAAGCGTGAACTGGGCCCCAACGAAATGCAAGACTTACCGGCAACCAAAGACGCCACATTGAACCTGAAGGACTAACTACCAGATACTGCCTCAAACTTTTCCCCTTTATTCCTTCTACTTTTTCTGTTTCTATCTGCGTGTGTGTTTATCGCGTATGCATGCTAGCATGGTGGTGTCACATATTCATAGTCGTTAACCAGATTAGAGTTTAAGAATAATAAACTTTTACCTTTCTTGTTTAAATCTAAGGAAACTTGTCTGATTTCTTTGCCTTACAATTGGAGCAGTGAACGAAGATTCACTAAGGGGGAGCTAAAAACACGGTGTTTTAAAATTATACCCTGTTACAGTTAAACCAGGAAAAGGCTGAGAGGGAACCCCTAGACCCCTTCTCACTTGGTCGTAACAGTTTTTCTATATCTTTTCCACTATTTGATGGACTATAGAATATGCCCAGTAGCGTAATGGTATCTCTTTTTCCTTAACCTCTAACCAAATAGATTCTGTCCTTGACTCCTTAAGGACATCCTCTTTCTCCAGCACCATAATAGTCTCCTTCATCAATCCTGCCACCCCTCCCCCTTTCTTTTGTTACGACCAGGTGAGAAAGAGGTCCAGGATTCCCTTTCAGCCTTCACCTGGTCTTACCGTAACAGGGTTTAGTTTTAAACACCCTATGTTTTTAACTCCCCCTTGGTGAATCCTTGTTCACCACTTTCCAATTATAAGGCAAAGAAACCAGCACAAACAGGCTTTCTTAGGTTAAAAAAGAAAAGTTGACATTTATTAAACTTAAACTCTAATTCAGTTGATGCTTACGAATACATGGCACGCCCACGCTAGCATACATATGCGATACACACATACAAATAGAGACAAAAAGGAGCAGAAGAAAAATAAAGTGGAAAGGTTTGAGGCAATATCTGAAGAGTTTTTGTGACAGTTCTTCAAGCTCACTATAGAGTCCTTGATTGTCGGTAGATCTTGCTTTTCGTAGGGGCCCAGTATTCTTCTTAAATCTTGTTTGCTGTAGGAAACTTCTCTCTCATGGGGTTCACGTGTCTTCAGTGGATTCAGAGGCTTGTGAGAAAGAGATGGCCAGTTCAAAAGAAAACCCTGTAACAGCCAGGTAGTCATATGACCAGCTGGTCTGACCAGTCCTGGCCCTTGTGAATTATATCCTCCTTAACAGGCCCTGGAATATGCTTCTTCACCTTCGATGTCTGTTAATATGTAAATGTCTTTTTTCCAGCCACGGCTGATCTGTTTAACAAGTCATTTCCTCACTCCAACAACAGTTAAAAATCAATGTCCATGACAAAATTGAAGTGCCTCATTCCTGGCAGGTGGGGGCCTAGTATGACACTTTCCTTCTCTATTTTTCCTGAACACCTTGTGTGCAGGAGTATTTCATACCCAGTCTTGCCCTTTCTTGAGCCTGGTCTCCATTAGCGCCACAACATCATATTCCCATGTGGTTATTTGCACCTGCAGCTCACCAACCTTATTTACCTCACTTTTTGCATTTACATACATGCACTGTAAACCTAATCTAAAACCTATTGCATTCCCTCTTTGTATGATCCTAACTAATACCTTATTACTTCTTACTCGAGTGCTATCTGTCGCTCCCAGTCTGTTGTTCACCTTGCTTCTCCTTTCTAATACTACATCCTGGTTCAAATCCCTCTGCCATGTTCGTTTAAATCCTCCCCAACAGCACGAGCAAACTGCCCTGTGAGGACCTTGATCCCGGCTCTGTTGAGGTGCAACCCATCAGCCTGTATAGGTCCCACCTCCCCCAGTACCAGTCCTAATGTCACAGGAATCTAAAGCCCTCCCTCCTGCACCATCTCTCCAGCCATGTATTCATCTGCTCTATCCTATTTCTATACTCACCAGCATGTGGCACTGGAAATAATCTGGAGATCATTACCTTTGATGCCCTGCTTTCTAATCCTAACTCCCTAAAATCTGACTGCTGGACTTCATCCCTCTTTCTGCTTATGTCATCAGTACCAATAAGAACCATGACCTCTGGCTGTTCACCCTCCACCCTCTAAGTGCTCTGAAGTCACTCAGTGGTATCCTTGATTCTGGCACCAGGAAGGCAACATTCCACGCAGCATTCATATCTGCAGCTGCAGAAACACCTGTTTGTTCCCCTAACTATAGATTCTCCGAACACTATTACTTTCCCAAAGTTCCTTCTGCCCCCCTATACAGCTCACCCACCCTCGGTGCCATGGATTTGGCTCTGACTGCACTCCCTGAAGGATCCATCACCCTCACCAGTATTCGGAACTGAATACAATTCAAAGAGTGAGATGCACTAAGAGGACTTTTGCACTACCTGCCTGGCCCTGCTTGACTGTCTGCTAGATACCCATTTCCTTTCTGCCTGCACAGCCTGAAGCTGTGGGGTGACTATTTCCAGAAATGTGCTATCCATGAAACTCTCAGTTTCACAGATGCACCATAATGATATCAGCTGCTGCTCAAACTCCAAAACCCTGAGCTCAAGCTCCTCCAGTTGATGATACTTCCTGGATATGTGATTGTCCAGGACACAAGAAGCATCCTAGAGTTCCCATGTGGAACAGGATGCACATTCCATGGGACTGAAATAAAAGCAAAATACTGCGGATGCTGGAAATCTGAAATAAAAACAAGAAATGCTGGAACCACTCAGCAGGTCTGGCAGCATCTGTGTAAAGAGAAGCAGAGTTAACATTTCGGGTCAGTGACCCTTCTTCGGAACTTCTTCGGGTCACTGACCCGAAACGTTAACTCTGCTTCTCCTTTCACAGATGCTGCCAGACCTGCTGAGTGGTTCCAGCATTTCTTGTTTTTATTTCAGATTTCCAGCATCCGCAGTACTTTGCTTTTATTTTACTCCATAAACTTAAGATTATCTAAAACACTGCTGCCTGTATTGTTACAATCATCTAGTTTCATGGTTATATTAATATTTTTAGAGGCCACTTTTAGTTTTGGGGGAATTCAATTTGTAAATTTAAGCTAGTTGAACTCTGGAATTTAGAGGTTGCCAGATCACCCAAGGCATTTACACTTCAAAGATCGTTC
Organism: Heterodontus francisci; assembly: GCF_036365525.1. Taxonomy (NCBI): domain Eukaryota; kingdom Metazoa; phylum Chordata; class Chondrichthyes; order Heterodontiformes; family Heterodontidae; genus Heterodontus; species Heterodontus francisci. The sequence goes on from NC_090389.1 coordinate 27,233,079, forward strand.
CATGTTTATTTACAAAGGTCAGAGTTGGAAGCGTGACAACACTAAATAACAGGTGGCCATTCTCATAGCTTCTTAATGGAGCCAGAAAGTCTGCAGAGATTGCAGATGTTCGCATCAGTGTTATAACATATTCATGTGGGTACCCAGAATCATAGGGATGTTTTGGAGTTGGAGTTAATTTGTTTGAATTTATATTAAATGTAGAGATAGATTATGCAGGAAGAAGCCTTTTGGTCTCGTATTTTATCTCTGTGATTCTTCACAGAAAGTCAGTCTGTGTTTTAGAGCAGCTTGAACCAGGCGGATAGAGAATCTGCCAGAAGCTGGGACAAGGAGCAGAGAGGCCACCAGGAATCATGGGTATTTCTGATTCAGAGTCACTACACAAGGATGCAAGTGAGGCCTATTCTTAGGCTGGGGAAATCCAAATTCATGAGGAGTTGAAGTAGGGCTGGAGGGTTCACCCAGCTGATTGCTAGAGGGAGTGTTATATATATGTATAAATTGTTATATTATCTGTAAAGTGTTAGGAACTAATTAGCTAGAAACTAGTTGTTATGTTTAAGTGTTCCTGTAGGGGGCCTCATTCACGGCTGCACTGGGGAGTCATGTGATATGTAACACAAGAATCAGGCTCTACAGCACAAAGCACAGTGCTGAAATAAACTAGACTGACTCCAGCCTTTTCCAAGATTAAAGTGTGATTCTTTCCAACAACTGGGAACCAGAAACATAAAGGTCGAAACAGGGAGTATTGCCAAAAATGCCTCACCTGGGAAAATAGCTGGGAAATTAAGGAGAATTGGAGTGACATGCCTTGGATTTGTCCCAGAAGTGCTTCACCTGAAAGAAGTGTTTGGGGCTTTGGATGGTGAGCAGAGAGGAGCTACAAGGGCAGGTATTACACCTCCTGCGATTGTATGCTGAGGTGCCGTGGGAAGGGGACGAGATATCGGGAGTAATGGAAGAGTGGACCAGGGTGTCGCGGAAGGAACGATCCCTTCAGAATGCTGGCAGGGGAGGGGAGGGGAAAATGTGTATGATGGTGGCATCACGCTGGAGGCTGGAAATGGCTAGGGATGATCCTTTGGATGTGTAGGCTGGTGGGGTCTTCTCTCCTCACTATCCCAGGCCCCAAACACTCCTTTCATGTGAAGCAGCAATTTACTTGTACTTCTTTCAATTTAGTATACTGTATTCACTACTCACAATGCAGTCTCCTCTAAACTGGGGAGACCAAACGCAGATTGAGTGACCGCTTTGGGGACACCTCCGCTTAGTCTGAAAGCATGACCCCTGAGCTTCCGGTTGCTTGCCATTTTAACACCCACCCACCACCACCCACGCCCCCTGCCCTCATTTCTGTCTCTGGCCTGCTGCAGTGTTCCAGTGAACATCAATGCAAGCTCAAGGAACAGCACCTCATTTTCCGATTAGGCACTCTACAGCCTTCCGGACTGAACATTGGGTTCAATAATTTCAGAGCATGACTGGCCCTATTTTTATCATTATTTTATTTTATTTTGTTTTATCATTTTTCTACTATATGCCTGCCCTGAACTGTTTTTTTATGTTTGTGCTTTTGGCTAGGGCAGTTCACTAATCTGTCATTAACACTCTCTCTGCACTAATGCTTTGTCTTTCACCACACCATTAACACATTCTCTTTGCCTTTGCCCCATGACCTCCTTGCCAGTTAATCTCTCCGGCCCTCTGTCCTATCACACACCCTCCCTTTTGTTCTCATCCACTGCCCTCCAACACCCGCTTTACGTGCTTAAAACCTATTACACTTCTAATCTTTGCCAGTTCTGATGAAAGGTCACATACCTGAAACATTAACTCTGCTTCTCTCTCCACAGATGCTGCCAAACCTGCTGAGTATTTCCTGCATTTACTATATTAAACCAAAGCCCCATCTGCCTGTTCAGTTGGATGTGTAAGATCCCAAAGTACTGAGAGAGCAAGGAAGTTCTCCTGGTGTCCAGGTCAACATTCTCCCCTTAAGCTACACCAACAAAAGCAGATTACGTAGTCAGTTATCTTATTGCTGTTTGTGGGATTCTGCTGTGCACAATTTAGCTGCTGCATATGCCTATGTAAGCTTAATGACTGCACTTCTGCTTTGAGAAGTCCTGAGGATGTGAAAGGCACAAAAATAAATGTCAGTTTGTTCCTTTACCTTTTCAGAATTTGGAGATTGTTTTTCACATCTGTAACCACTTCATAGTTATTACTAAACGACAATCCCAAATTAATCCAATAGAAATAGTTTACCAGCTAATGAATGCAATAACCTGGATTTTTTGACACAGATGCATCGGTAGATAGTGAAATGAATTATTCACAGTGTGACGTGTCATTTCCTCTCATACACAGGCATGATGGATGGAACAGCTTTGTTTCAATTGGCTGACCTCAGTGCACTGGGGAACATCCTTTTTTTCAATTTCCGAGAACATTTCAAATTTTAACAAAATTAGGGCTCCGGAAAAAAAATGTTAAATTATGAGACTGGAAGTGGGGAAGAACAGAAAAAGAGAGAAAGCCTGAGAGACTTTACATTAATGTGACGAATGAGGCAATGTCCTGGAAGCCTCTAATTAACACCATTATTCTATTAAACCCAATAACGCTATAGTGCATCTCCTGACAAAGTTCCACTGGGATAAACACTGGCTGACAGATTTGGAACATTGAAAATGACTGGTTTCAGTTTGGTCTGTCTCAGAAAAACAAAGTGTCTCAAAAAGCAATCCAACGTTTTCCCGAGGTAGTATAATAGAATGAGTGCAGGTTGTTTTTTTGGGGGTTTGCAATCCACAAGATGTAATTTTGCTCTTCTGTGATATGTTATTCCTGGAAGCCATCAATAAATTCTCAACTCACATATTAATATTCATTGAAAACGATCTTTCTATCTGGTCCGGCACTACATATTAAGAGCAAACACTTTTGAAGGAATTGGGAAGGTCAATTTTATGGACATTCGATACTTCATAGAATCATAGAAAGTTCAAGGCACAGAAAGAGGCCACTTGGCTATTTCAGGACAAAAAGGATCTAATGTAACTAATGCTGTTGGTTTACCAATTGGTAAATAGCATTGTTTAATTTGTCCTGCCAGAACCAGAAGTGTGATGGATCCATTGTGTTTGTGGATTTATATTTAAAATAATTTCCAGACGTGTTTTCTATCGCCTTTCATTGATCTTAAATGGACTTTGTGCAAAGATTTATAGATTCTTTAAAATGCATGCTCAGTTAAGTCAGCTGGAACTGGTTCCACACTAGATCCAATGGCAGCTGCTAAACATTCTCAGGAGAGGTCTAAGCAGTTCAGATTCATTGAAGAACTCTCTCTACAATATAGACAAATCACATCTTTACAGATACTGACTGCACCAGTAACGCATTCCCATCGCCCATCCTTTCTATCCCAGCAACCTCCATGAATGAATTTGTGATAATTAATGCCAAACTGAGGGCAGTGTTGCGCCATTGAATGATTCCCATGGGAACTGCATTAGCCTGCATATGCTGCACAGTTACTAGCTATCAGAGAGGAGGTATTCACTATGATCCCTTTCATTTCCAAGAATTTTAAGTGCCCTGGGACCTGTTTCTGAGATAGCTTTAGTATCAATTTTTCATTGCTAATGATTGGAAAATGAGGTTGTAACTGAAATGAACACTGTTATTACTCATACATTCCAAACTGCTTTTTAAGTTTTTTAATCATGTTAAGACTCTCCCTTAGTATGAGAATTTGATTATAGGCAATGAATAATAATGGGGACATTGAAATTAACATTAATATTGTACTACAACTGTTTTATATTTGTGCAGGCCTATATACACAAATTGTAGGAATCTGTACGTTGTGCTGCCAAATATGAGAGATACAATTGGAGAGCTACAGTTATGTTGTGCACTCACACAGCTGTAGAATGGAAGAAGGCAGAGCCCTGCACACATGTTCACAAACAACCTACATACGAGGCATGTTGCTTATTGGCCTCTCAGTGCCAGTGAGATTTCTCTTTGATCTTGCCATCCGTTTTGCGCAGGGGTGGGCATTAGTGTTGGGGAATTGGGACATTTTCCATCTCAGGCACTTTATGTTAGCATCAAACACTCCTAGGTGCAGCAAGGTTACAATGCAAAGCAAAGCTCCCGTTCCTTTAACCCAACAAATATGCCAATTCCAACATTTTTCCCTCTTCCACACCAGCTGATCCCTTATTGAGTGGTCATTTAGTACCAGTTTGATTCAGCATGTACTGTGGGCCATACCTACTAGAAACTGGATTGTGACCACCCAAACACATTTTAGATCAGACCGTTGCAGACTCAGGAGAATTGCACCCACCAATCTAGATAGGATTTAAACCCAGGACTCATATCTAAACCATCGTCCAGTACTTTCCTGGGGAGATCTTTAATGATTGTCCCATCAACTATTTTCAGTCATCTCTTCAATTACCAGAAATTGTACAGCAGTTATTTTAGCCACTTGTGATATCACAGACTGAAATCTAGCCGTCTGTCTGTCAGAATGCAATGATTACATAGTTGAAGTGCATAGGTGCACAAAACAATCATTTTTTTTCAAATGACAACTGATACTGGAGTGATCATTAGTCACAACAGCACAGGGAAGAGCAAGTAAAGATCAATATTCCAATGTGGCATTCATGGAGAATATTGCTATGTTACAGAATCAACTAATCTTGGTGTTTTTACAAGATTACATTGATAGTTCGAAAACAAGTCCCTGTTGCAAAATAAGCAATTGGCTGGAGTTCAATTTTGCCATTTTTTCAAAGCAGTTCTAAAAACAGCAACACGGGTTCACTTGTGCTACACAGTCCTTAGAAGAAGCAGGACAAATAGTTAATGTCAGTATCTGGGATTAGTTAATTTAACGAAAAAGAAAATGAATGCAGATACATTGCAGAATCTAGGCCCAGAGGATGTTTTCATGCTCAAGAGATTCAACATTCTACCTGCCAGGGTGAGAGAGAGGGAAGGGGGGGAGAGAGGGAAGAAAATAGACAGGAGAAAAGAGGAGAGTATGAACACAGAAGTTGGACTCTTTTAGGCAGATGTTTGATCTGTTTGGATGTGATGTTCCATTTCCCTTGGGGAATTGTCAGGAGTATCTGAACACACATAGATGACTGTTCACTGTCTCTTGCTATCATGCCACATCCTATGATGTGGTACTCCTTTCATTCATTTTGAAAGAATGAAAGACTGCAAGCAACCTGTCAGGATTCAAAATGCCATCAGTCCAGCACTAAGTAAAATGAACTATCTAACTTTTGAGCAGAGCCCTGATAGTGGACATTTGATGCTTTAAACTCAGCACTAGAGATTTGTTCACTCAGTTATGAACTAATTCTCCAAGCAATATATGTAGTCTCATCTATGACCTTTGGTAACAGTCAGGCACATTGTCTTATAATGTCTTTACTTCTGGCAGACTAATATTGATCTTAGGGGCAAGTCCAATGTACTTCAATAACAAACAACAAAAACTTGCATGAAAAAACATCTCATTCCAAGACCCGCGAGAGGACAAAATTGATGTCAAGCCAAAGAAGGAGGGATTAGGAAAGTTGGTCAAAGAGGTGGATTTTGAGGACAGTCTTAAAAGAGGATAAGACAGTGGAGAAGGATTCCAGAGTTAAGGCAGCTGAAGGTATGGCCATCAATAGGTAGGCGTTCTGAAAAAGAGTCCAGAGCAGATGAGTGGAGAGTTTGGGAGGGGTATTTGCACACTGGAGGTAGTTACAGTGATATGAATGGGAAATGCAATGGAGAGATTTAAACACAAGGGTGAGAAATTTAAAGTTGAGCTATTGGGGGACTGGAGCCAATGAAGCAAGGACAAAGGCAATGGGCAAGCAGAATGTGGTGCAGGATAAGATACAGCTAGAGGAGCTGAAGTTAACAGAGGGTGGAGGATGGGAGTCTGGCCAGGATAGAATTTTAGTCGGCAAGTCTGGAGGATGACAAAGGCATAGAAGAGGTTTTCAGCAACAGCAGGAGCTGAGGTTGGGGTGGAGTTGGAAGTAGGCAACCTTTGCAATGGCGAGGACAAGAGCTGATTTTAACTTTGAGCAATTCCGGGAAGTGAGTGGTATCAGTTTGGCTGCCTGTTATACATCCCACCCTTTCCATTGACTTCATATCTATCAGGTCTGGTGTTCAACCAGCAGCTAATCCACTACCACCTGTCCACCAAATTGTAAAATGGAGTCTGAATCAAATTTCTATAATGAGGCCAATTTGTAATTTTTTTGCTTGTGTGGGCATGAAATTTGCATAAACTGATAAATCAATAAATTCTAGCTAATTTGTCTGCCAGTGAGCACTCGCTTAATTTATATTTGGCCATTCTTTGCTCTCAAAATAATTTAGCAAAATGGCAGCAGCAAACAGACAATGTGGACTATATACCATATACCCCCATTCTCACCAAAAAAAAGTGAAAAGGCCTGGGCAAAAATCCAAGGAAAATGAATACAATCACCAAGAAGATAGAAAGAAGAGCTCCAAGTAGGTTGAATAACATCTACAGGACGATGGCAGAAAACTGGCTACATCAACAGTTCCCTGGAGGGTATCTGAAATTAGTCAGGCATCAATTTGCTTGGTTAAATGATGTTCAACTCATACGCTCTGTTGCAAGCAAAACAGCCTGAGATCTCAAGACCTGGACCAAGAGTGTTTTGACTGCAGGTGTGACCTTGTTTGTGGTACAGTCTACGTTTAATTCAAAGCTGCTTAATAAAACCTATCTGACGATTCAGGGATTTCTTTGCACTAAATTCCCACTTTGCTTTATTACTTAAGTGAATTATTGAATAATTCCAATTTTTAGCAGTAAAAAATTGAAGTACCAGAAGTAACCTTTAATGTTTTGGCTTATTTACAACAGAATGGCTATTCTCACTTTAAACTTGCTTTTGGTATCATTAATGCAAATTTGTATATTTTGCAGACAATTATGTACAGATAATAATGGATTATTGCACACTGCCACATGCCAGCTAAAGTGACATTAGAGAGGCAAATATGACACAAGTAAGTCAGTCAGTCATCTCCCTACTATATATTAGTTCAATACATCATCCACCCTTGAATTGTAACTAATGCAATTTAAGAACCACTTGCCCACGTTATAACCTGTCAGCCATGTACTGAATAGCAGAAATCTGGTCATTTTGGTGTTGTGCAGCAAAGACTGATAAGAGGAAGAGGGATCTGGAACATGAGGCATTATCATTTCAGGTGAATAGTGTTTGTGCCAGTTTTGCTTCAGCAGAGGCGTGCTCCCTTATAGATATAATCATTGACATAGGCCGAGAATTGCATGTCTTTATTTCCCCTGCATTTTCTATATCTGCAAACAACACTGCAGACAACAATTTTGACACCTTGGATGCCTTCCAGGCTTCAGCTGTCAATTTCAGGTTTTAAGCCTGTAAATCAAGGTACATGAAAAGATTTTTCTAGGTCAAGATTGAAGACATCTATCTGGAGGACATTGGTTTTAATCTCACCTTATTCCTGTTAAACTGCAGAAATCTTGTAATGGTGGAGCCGATCTTTACCCAGTTTCACATTTATTGTACATAGTAAAAGGATTACAAACATGTAGCTCCTCACTCAAAAACCCTCCACCAGTCTCAGTAAGTGTCTGCTTAAAAGTGCTCAAGTAAGACCCCAATTAACACCCTCCACCTCCATATAAATAAAGGCCAGAATTTTACTCCCCCCAACGGGCAGGCTGGTGGCAGGGGGTGGGGGGGAGGATGTAAAATTGAGTGGGAGGGAGGGGGGGCATTCCCGACCCCCTCCCGCCCCATTGCAATTTTACGCAGGGCGGTGGCGGCGAGAAACGGCCCACCCCAGGCCAAGCAAGGCCCTTAGGTAGCCAGTTAACTGGCACTTAAGGGCCTATGCCCACCACTGCGGGTATTTTACCCTTGGCTAGCAGGCAGCTGAGACTTCAGAAAGCCCGCCTAGTAAAACCTGGCGACCTTCTTGCGGCCTGGTGGGGGGCTCTCCCGATCGGGCATCCTTTGCCCCACGGAGAGTTCGCCCCCTGTAACCGAACCCCCTTGCCTCGCCAGGACCCAGCCGATTGTCCCCGGCTGTAGTTCCGGGGCCATCCTTCCTGTTGGTTCCGATGGCTGGGTGTAGTCCCAGCAGTGGCCACCGCTCCCGATGACGCTGCTGGGACTAAGAGTTGCCAGCCCGCTGATTGGCACAATTAACAGATTAACAATTCCAACTTCTAGTGGGGGAATATATAGGGACCTTTTCCTTCCTCCCTGTTTGTTTGATTAATGTGGTTGGAGGCCATTCTACCCAATTTTGGGATGTCCATAGGACCGTTCTTCAGCACCACTTGTTTGGATGGATCAGGTCCCCTCGCAAGTATAACTGCAGCTTCTGCAGCACTCCATCTTAGAGATGAAGCAAGAATTGCTAGTGATTTAGTGAATCACTGTTGTTACCAACATAGCTTAGATTGAAGCCACACATTTGGCCGATTTAGAATGCTACATGTAAATCCAGGTCTGGGCATAAACCCTGAGGCTGGAAATAGCATGAAGCTTCTGTTATGTAAACAGTGGAATTCTAATGGGGGCGGGGTCAGGGGGAAGGGTGAGGTGGATTGCAAAGGAAGAGGGAGGGGGTCAGAAAATACTGTTGAACGCAAATGTGCAAGTTCTCTACCCTATTCACAGGGAGAAAGGGAATTCCAATGCAGCGGAGGTAGGCACTTCTGCATACCCAACCTATGTTCTGGCCAAAGTTTGAGAGTGTATCAATGTGGTGGGTGGGGTGGGGGGGTTGCTGGGAGCAAATGTTGTTCTGAGCCACAACTCAATGCCACTCCTGAGTCGCCACAAGCAGAAATGGATCTACAACTGAAATTGAGCTGCAGCGCAAAGCGTCACCACAGATCACAATGCGAATAGAGTGGACTATAAACCGACTGGGAAGGGGTGAGAATTTGGTAAGAGTGGGAATTTGATGCAGAGGGGGAAGGAGGTGCTCCTTTTTGCCTTTACTACTTGTAGTGGTTTGTGTAAGCTTGAGGCAGTAAGTATTTAAAAGTAGGAACCTATAACTAATTCTTTATTAAATTATTAATTTAAAGTAGTTAAATTAATTAGTTCAAAAAATAAAAACAAAAAAGTGAATTAATTATATAATTCTTTACTTAAATATATAAAACATGATTACATATGGATGGCAATGCAGGAAGTGTGCTGCGTCTGCGGCCTACTGATTGGCCAGCAGCTCCATTAGGCAGGACTGCCTGCCTCAAAGAGGTGGAAGTCCCACCCAAGGCCAATTAAGGGCCTGGGGAGCAAAAAGCCCTGAGGTGGCTCCCCAGGCCCAGCGGAGGCGGCTCGCTCCCGACTTTCTGGCCAGTGGGCGGGGCTTCCTGCCCAACGTTAAGTTCCGGCCAGTGAGTTTAATAACAGCAATAGGGTTAACAGCTAAAGCACATCAAAGGGAAAAAAAAGTAAAAAGTTGAAATTAAGGGCACTATATCTAAATGCACAAAGTGTTTGTAACAAGGTAGAATTAATGGCACAAATTGAGATAAATGGGTTTGATCACTCGCCATTACTGAGATATGGTTTCAGGGTGACCAAGGTTGGAAACTATGGCTGGAATTTTACTGGGCCACTAAGTGCGAGGAGAGATGAGGGGGATGGCCTTAAAATGGCAATGGACCGTGTTGGGTCAGAAGTCCAACACTTTGATATCGCTTCCAGATTTTACCACTGGCAGGAACCATGGAGGACAGACTTCTGACATCAAGGAAGCAGGACAACACTTCAGGCATTTAAAAGGCCAATTATCTGGTATTTTATGCAGCAATTTGTATTTTATTAGTTGTGCATGGGAACCACTGGGCTTCAGAGCCCTGCCTGGTGAAATGAGACACCAGCAAAGTGGGGCATGACAAGAAAGCAGGGTATAAGTGCTGGCTCTCCAACAGGGCCATCGGGAGAGCCAGCGTGCAGTGGAAGGAAGGGTGGTGCACAAAGGGAACTGGCAGGTTTTGGCAGAAGGGGGCAGAAGGTGCCAGGAGTGTCGGACCATGTGGCCAAGGTCACATAGGAGCACTAGCACTTGCCCCAAGGCTAGGACTGACAGCCAGGTTTGGTTGTGCGGGAAGGGATCTATGATCCAGAGAGAAGCCACCTGCCATGGGCCTCATTCATCCAGGCCTTGTGGCACCCATTGAGAACGAGGGGCAGCTTAGCAGGAGGGAGGTCCAGGCACTGGGGAGGAACATCACCAACCTCCCAAGCTTGAAGACAGCCTGCCTCAGGGTGGGCACACACAGAAGAGCACAGCGGAGCACGCCAACAGCCATGTGCAAACAGAACAGCCTATCCCTAGGAGAGGGGATACCACCCGAGGCTGAACTTTCTCCAAATATCCAAGCATCAGTGTCAGTGAAGACTGCAGCTCTCTAGGGACTGGTCACTGATCTCTGTGCCATGCTGCAGGAATGAACTGAGACCCATGGAGATTGGTGGACACCCAATGCCAGTGGCCCGGAAGATCAACATGGCTCTCAACTTCTATGCTTCCAGCTCTTTCCAGGGATCCACTAGGGACATATGTGCATTTTCCAAGTCTGCAGTGCATCAATGCATCAAGCAGGTGGCCAATGTCATGTTTGAGAGGGTCGGCGACTATGTACGTTACCGCACCGATCCAGAAAGTCTGGCAGAGAGATGCATTGGGGTCGGGGCCATCGCTGGATTCCCCCAGGTGCAGGGTGTGATTGATTACATGCATATGGCTATCAAGGCTCCCCTGGACTGGCCAGCGCCTTCATTAAGTGGAAGGGCTTCCATTCGCTCAATGTGCAATTGGTCTTCGACGACCAAAAGCAGATCCTTCAGGTGTGTGCATGCTTCCTGGGAAGTAGCCACGATGCAGACATACTCCGACAGTCCCAGGTGTCACAGCTTTTCTGGCTCCCTGCATGCCTTCAGGGATGGATACTGGGAGACAAGTGCGACCCACTGAAGACATGCCTACTCACGCCTGTGAGGAACCCATACAGATGCAGAAGAGAGGTTCAACACCTGCCACCAGTCAAATAAAATGACCATCGAGCAGGCATTGGCCATTTGAACATGAAATTCAGGTGCCCCAGTTGAGCCCTTCAATATGGCACATGTATCGTGGTGGTCTGCTGTGCACTGCATGACCTGATACTACAGAAGGGGAGGTGTTGAACAATGAGGACAATGCTGATCGTGATGCCTCCTCCGACGATGAGGATATGAAGGAGGCTGCTGACTGAGTGATGCAAGATGAGGAACGCTTGGACTACAGGCAAGGCGAAATGAGATATGTGCAAGGGAGATTCAGGATACTCTAATACATCAGCTTTTCCTGTGACCTTTGTGCCCTTTCAGAATGAATCCAATTAAAGCTTAGTTGTAATCAGACCTGATGTCACTTTCTTCATTCGGCACTCCATCGCCCAAGACGTAGGTGCACAGCTGCAAGGTTGAGGAGGCACCTTTGTCCATCACTTCAAGTCTGTTGTAGATGTGATCTCATAGGGCATCAACAATTAGAATGAGAGGCAGGAAGATTGAGTGAAAGATTTATTGCGGTGCACACTAGAGAGGAAACTTAACATCTAGATATTTAAATCACCTGTGACCCCGAAGTGCAGCAGGGGCTCTTCTTAACTCTCTTACAGATGCTCCTACAAGGTACCACCACTGCACTTGCAGTTGATTGAGCTGCCCCATGACTTCAGATGAACTTGCTAGTTGTCGTCTGTCTGCCTGGGCCCTGGCATGCGGAGGGCTTCCTGCACAGGTGCAGGGCCCTTCTCTGCCGTCATGGCTTTTTGAGGGGATGGAGCCACTGGCAGAGGAGCTACGGAATTGATGTCCACACCAGGAGCACCCTGAGAGAAGCCCCCAGAAGCAGAAAGCAGCCATTCCCCCTCTGTTGCAAGGCACTCTTGTACCTCCCTGCTCACCTGAGGAGGATGAGGACCTGGTGGAGAATCCAGGCACCTCGCCTCCCTCTCGCCTTGACCCTGCTGCATGGCCAAGGCGATGGCATACAATTCTGCACGCGTCTCCTGCATCCACTGACTCGTCTGCTGGATCTAGCTCTCTATGAGGGTCGCCAATCTCTCAATGGAGGAAGCCAAGCGTGCACCCATCAGAGAAAAGGCACCACTCATGGCCTGGATGATGTCCTCCATCGTCTGTGCATGGGTATGCACAGCCTCTGGAAGCTCTGCCAGATGTTTCATTACCTCTGGCTGCAGCTGCAGCTATATCAAGGTCAACTCCAAAGTCATGTCATCAACCCAGGGTTCAATATGGGCTTGGCCTCCCACACTCCTCTGACTCTCAGTGGCCTCAGCTGTCACAGCCTCTGTCAGCTGCTCAGGTATATCTGTGGTGTTCTCACCAGCATGTGACCCTGAATCTAATTGTGATTGTATACCCACTGACGTGAGAGTATCTTCACTGGTGGAGGGGCCGCGGGAACGATGAGACGCTGCATCCTCTGAAGATCCCTCCCTCTGCTCAGAGGTGGCCGACTGGCCCCCGTCTCTCAATATCTTCTGACCTTGGCTTCACCCTGACTTGCATGACAGTGCATAAACATTGAAGGGTTAAGGCCTTCACATTTCCTCATCCCAACCATGCTTGCTATGGTGCTCCATGTGTCTCACATTGGACACATAGACACTATGCTTTCTGGGTACCAGATGCACCCTTGTGTACCCGCATGCATTGACTCACCCTCTTGGGTTGGGACTCCTGTCAGGCCATCAGCAATGTGTCATACAGACCCCCACCTGCCAAAAATGAGGCATATTAATTTTGTCATATGAACATTGACTTTAAACTGTTGCTGGAGGAAGAATTGACTTGTTAAAGAGATCACCAGACCTTTGACTGGAGGACATTTGCATACTAAGAGACGATGTTTGTGGAGATAAAGAATTACTCCCTGGGCCAATTAAACAAGATGGATTTTAATCACCAGATACTGAAGGTGTAAGGAAGCACTAAGATGATACAATCCACAAAAGCTCGGACTGGTTTAACCAGCTGGTCACATGAGTAACCGGCTGATACAGGCTTTTGAATGATAGACAGTACAGTTTGAATTGAGACTAGAGTTTGCAACTGAAGCTGGAACAAGGAAGCCTCTCTATTGGCTGTCCCTCTCTCACTATCTGCCAAGCCACTGGACCAATGGAAGACACGTAAACCTCAAGAGAGAAAAGATTCCGTCTCGAAACAAGTTGAAGCGTGAACTGGGCCCCAACAAACAGCAGGTCTTACCGGCAACCAAAGACTCCCCATTGAACACAAAGAACTGTAAGTATAATCCCGATATTGCCTCAAGCTTTTCCCCTATATTCTTTTCTACTTTTTCTGTCTCTATCTGCATCAGTTTATTGCATATGCATGGTAGCATGATTGCGTCGCAGATTCGGAGTCATTAACTGGATTAGACTTTAAGATTAATAAACTTCCACCTTTCTTGTTTAAATCTAAGGAAACCTGTCTGAATTCTTTGCCTTACAATTGGAGCAGTAAACAAGGATTCACTGAGGGGCAGTTAAAAACACAGTATTTCTAAAATTAAACCCTGTTCTGGTTAAACCAGGGAAAGGCTGAGAGGGAACCCTAGACCCCTTCTCACCTGGTTGTAACAGAAATTTGCGGGCTAGCGTCCTGGATTTGACCCATAGACAAATGAGAAATTGGAAGAGGGAAGCCAAATTGATCCCAAACAAAAGAGAAAAGATTTCAATACAGGTTTTCTTGTGGTTGTGTGTGCTGGAATACTAACATGTCTGTGACTGAAGCTAGTAGCTCCCCAGCCAGGGTGAAGTAACTTGGGATAAGTTAAAAGCACTGTCTATGGAGGAGTTGAGGTAAATGGCTGAGCATTGTGCAATCACTGTACATGGTAAGACTAGGAAGTCTGAACTCCTAAGACTAGTGGCCAACCATTTTTCCCTTGAATCTGAAGAAGCAGAAGCAAGGTTAGAAGTAGACCCCGACAGGGTATTGCTAGCAAAGCTACAATTGGAACAGAAGAGTTTTGAATTAGAGGAGAAAGAAAAAGAGAGACAGGAGAGAGAGAAAGAGCCTTCCAGAAGGAACGTGAAGAAAAAGAGAGGAGAGAGAAAGAGAAAGAACATTCCAGAAAGAATGCGAAGAGAGAGAGCTAAGGTGGCTTGAGTTAACTAGGGGGTGACAGAGTAACCCCAGTGAAAGCATGGCCAATAAGGAGCAGCGTAATTCATGGCTGGGTACAGAATTGTTAAAACTCTCCCAACGGATCTCAAAATTCAATGAGAGAGAGGTGGAAGCGTTTTTTGTATCCTTTGAAAAAGTGGCAAGGCAGTTAAAGAGGCCAGCTGAGGCTTGGACTCTGCTGTTACAGAGTAAATTACCAGGAAAAGCCCATGAGGTTTATTCCATGTTTCCAGAAGAGAGTTCAGCAAATTATGAACTGACAAAAAATGCTATCTTTGGGGCATATGAGTTAGTACCGGAAGCTTATTGCCAAAAGTTTAGAACCCTCAAGAAGCAAGCTGACCAAACTTACCTGGAGTTTGAGAGAAGTAAGCAGCTGGCTTTTGACCAGTGGCTGAGGGCTCAGCTATGAAAATCTCAGAAGTAATTTTGCTAGAGGATTTTAAAAACTCTTCTACTTTCCATGAAGTCACATGTAGAGGAACAAAGGTTCATAGAGATTCCTAGCCAATGAGTTTGCTCTCAGTTATAAGTTGTTTTTTTCCATGGGAAAACCTTTCCTAATCACCCCAACAAACAAAAATGGCAAAGGGTGGGAAGGTGATAGAAGCTCAAGCAGTCCGGGGAGAGAAAGAAAAGCAGGAGACACAGGGCGCCCTCCTCCAGCCAAAAAGGAAGGCGCTATGAGCAAGAGTGAGACCCAGAGACCCATATGCTTCCATTTTAATAAAGCAGGGCATTTAAGAGTTGACTGCTGTAAACTAAAGGGAAAACCTGTCGGGTTAATCAGGGCACAACCGCTCAGTGAAGAAGAGATTCTGATGGAAAGCACAGCAGAACAAGCTGTGGCTCTAACTGCAGTAATAGTAAGATCCAGGAAGTCTACTGCTGCAAGTGCAGGAAAATTTAATAGGATTCCTGAAGGTTATCAGGGTTTTGTGTCTGAAGGGAGAGTAACCCAATACCCTTCGAGTGGGGCAAGCAAGCCTATCATAATTCTCAGGGACACAGGGGCCACTAGATCCCTTTTAATGGGAAAAGGCCTGACCTTTCCCCCAGAGAGTGAATGGTATTGGAGGGCAGTGTATGCCTGTACCTTTACACTGGGTGCATCTGGAGTGTGACCTAGTTTTGGGACCGGTGACCACAGGGATTGTCCCTAGTTTAACTGTTGACGGGGTTGGCCTGCTCCTAGGTAATGATCTGATGGGGGCGAAGGTGGTAGCTCCCCCAGTAGTGAAAAAGAGACTGCAGGAGGTCAGAGAGACAGGGCAGTGGCAGGAGATGGTCCCCTGCAGTTTCCCTGAATGTGTAATGAATCAGGCCATGATCAAACCAGTTCTCCCAGAGGAGACTAAATTGGCACTGCAGGCAGATGACCAGGAGGTCTCTCTGTCTGTCTGAGACTTTCTTTGGAAAGTTGGAAGAGCAAGGAATGAGTTAAATGGATCTTCCCTAGCTGAGGCTCAGCAAGCTGACTCAGTATTAAGAGAGTTAACACAGGCTGCCCAGTCTGAAAGTGAAGCAGAGGGAGTCCTTGATTGCTACTATTTAAAGAATGAGGTATTGATGAGGAAGTGGAGTTCTCCTTGCAGACCTGAGTGCAAGGAGTGGACATTGATTCACCAGTTAGTGGTACCGGAGAGAAGTATTAAGAATGGCCCCGGAAATTGCAGTGGCTGTTCGTGTTGGTATACGAAAAACCAAAGCCCACATAAGACAGTAGTTTGACTGGCCAAAACTCCACAAAGATGTGGTGGAGAATTGTAGGAGTTGCCACATGAGCCAGGTTGAGGGGAAACCCCAAACCACAGTGAAATCTGCACTCCTAAGTCCTCTAACGGTGTTTGGAGGACCCTCCAGCTAGTGAACTGTAAGGGACCCCTGCTGAGAACAAAATGGGACAGGCAGGCACAAGGTTGGCAACAGGTTAGAAAGGAATGTGGAAAAAGGGACCAAGAGGGCAGGTTAAAGGAAGTCCAGGAGAAATCCCAAATGGAAACCCCTACTGTCCGGTCAGCCAACCCCGAAATATTTGAAAAAAGTTAGACCCCACATCCTCCTATGTAAATGCAGACACTAGAAGCACCCCACCAGTATGGTTAACAGCATTTACAGGAACCTGCAGAGACAAACAAAGCAGCAATATATTCAGGACTGGTAGCCCTTTAAATATGGTGTCAGCAGATATCAACCTCGTCATCCATGTTGCTGCCTCAGACCGCAGATAGGATGGCACCCGTACCACGCAGTGCTTAATTGGACGGCCACCCAATGTAAAATGGAAACAGCACCCGCTTCCTGTGTAGGCGCCGTGACCCGCACCATTGGGATAAAATCCAGCCCTATATATTCCAGGGTATTTGACTTTTAGAAAAGATAGGCAAAATAGAAAAGGAGATGGCATAGTTCCAATAATAAATGATGAGATAAAAGCTAGTGAGAAAGGACCTTAGCCCAGAAAATCAGTATCGGTGGAGCAAGAAATAACAAAGAGCAGAAAACACATATGGAAGTAATTTATAGGCCCCCCCCTAACAGTAATCATAGTGTTGGACAAAGTATAAATCAAGTAATTAGAGGTGTGCATAACAATGATGATTCAATAATTGTGCGGGACATTAATCTTCATATAAACTGGGCAAAACAAATTGGCAAAAGTAGCTTGGAGGACAAATTCATGGAATGCATTTGAGCCAGTTTTCTAGAAGAATAAAAGGAAAGAAAGACTTGCATTTATATAGCACCTTTCAGAACCTCAGGACACAAAGCACTTTACAGCCACTTTTGAAGTGTAGTCACTGTTGTAATGTAGGAAACATGGCACCAATTTGCACACAGCAAGCTCCCGCAAACAGTAATGTAATAATGACCATTTAATCTGTTTTTGTGATGTTAATTGATGGATAATTATTGGCCAGAACACCTCAAAATTATGTTAAGGGTGCACAGATTTTCAGTAATTGGTAGAATCATTAGAGGGGAGTTGACTTTTTTTAAACCCATAGGGTGATGGGGATCTGGAAATCACTGCCTGAAAGGACGGTAGAAAAAGTCATTGGATATGTACTTGAAATGCCACAAGGCTACCAGACAAGAGCAGGGCTGGATAACTCTTTTTGGTCGGCTGAATAGCCTCCTTCCATGCTCGAAATTTCTATGATTCTATGATTTCTCCCTCATGTGCTTATCCAGTTTTCTCCTAACAGCATTTATGCTATTTGCCTCAACAACTGCGTGTGGTAGAATGTTTTACTATCCAACCACTTTTTGGGTAAAGAACTTTCTCCTTAATTCCCTATTAGATTTCTTCTGACTATCTTTTTTATGGCACCTAGTTTTGGTCTTTCCCACAAGTGGAATATCTTCTCTAAGTGTACCCTATCAAACTCTTTCATGCAACAACTTGTATTTATATAGTGCCTTTAACATTGTAAAATGCTCCAAAGCGGCTCACAGGAGTGATATTTAAAAAAATTTGACACTGAGTCACATAAGGCAATATTAGGGCCGATGAAAACATTCTTGGTTAAAGAGGTAGATTTTAAGGAGCATTATACAGGAGAAAAGTGAGATAGAGAGGTGGAGGGGTTAAGGGAGGAGATTCCTGAGCTTAGGGCCTTGGTAGCAGAAGGTACAGTCACAATAGTGGAGTGATTGAAATTGGGGATGCTTAAGAAGCCAGAATTGGAGAAGCTCAGACACTCCAGGGGGTTGTAGGGCTGGAGGCGATCAAAGACTTAGGCACGGTCAGTGCCAAGAGGGATTTGAAAACAAGGATGAGAATTTTAAGATCAAAATGTTGCTTAACTGCCAGGAGAAGATTACAGAGAACAGGACGTGGACAGCTGAGTTTTGAATGACCTCAGGTTTTTGGAGGGTATAATGTGGAAGGCCAGCCAGAAGTCAAGTCTACAGGTACCAAAGGCATGGATGAGGGTTTCAACAGCAGATGAACAGTAAATAATCTTAAGCACCTCTATCGGGTCACCCCTCAACCTTCACTTTTCTTGAGAAAAGAGCTCCAGCCTGTTCTTGTATTATCCTTGTTTTTTTTTTGCATCTTCTCCAATGCCACTATAGCTTTTGTATAAAATGGAGACCAGAAATGAGCACTGGACTCCAAGTGTGGTCTAACAAAGGTTCAATAGAACATAAATGGGCAGCAGGCTGAGTGTCCCTGTTCCATCACTCATGTCACAGCCACCCACTCTACTTATTTAAATGAGCCTATTCCTGGGATTTGGAATGGGATCACAGCCAGGTCAGAGAAGCAGGCAGAAGATCCCCTCCTCCCCACACACTTTATAGCCTCAATGGCCCAGTGAAATTTTCACCCTCTTATGTTTATCATAACCAAATACTGGAAACATGACCTATGCTACTAATAACCTCCATGAAAAGAGTTCATTGTGAAAACTTAGACAGGCCCAGCATCTTTATGAATCTGTGCCAAGTATGGTAACAAACTGTCCCATCATTAAGAAAAAAAAAATCTCGGAGCTGATAGTGTGGTGTGGCCATGTTCCACATCTGATGCAGAGTGCTTGAACTCCTATTTTTATTGGCTGACAACACAGACACATAGAATGTTGAATAAAGTTCCAAGGGAAAGGAGGCATTGTGGATGCGGTGAAGGATAAAGAATAAACATGCATTTATATAGTGCTTTCACTACCTCAGAATGTTCCAAAGCGTTTCACAGCCGACAAGGTTGTAAGGTAAGGAAACACATCTGCCAATTTGCGCACAGTAAGGTCCCACAAACAGTAGGAAAATAAATGACCAATTAAATGGCTTTGGTGGTGTTGGTTGAGTGATACTGTTGGCCAGGACGCAGGGAGAACTCCCCCCTTCTCTGAAAGGGGCCTTAGGATTTTGAGAGAGTTGAGAAAGACAACACTTCCAACAGTGCAGCGCTCCCCCAGTACTGCACTGCAATGTCAGCCGAGATTATATCCTTAAGTCTCTGGAGCAGGGTTTAAACCACAACCACCTGACCCACTGCCACCACTGATCCACGGCTGACACTTATGATGCATATCGACTCCTTTTACAGTTACGGTTGTGACTGCTTACCATTTACTTAAAGTTTGTTCTTTTGTTGATAAAACCTGATTAATCTTAAAACTTGCGGATTACAAGACTATTTAACTTTGACTTAGAAAAGCTAAGTATTTGCTTGCTGCTGAGATCATTCAATTTGTTTTCTCACATTCAGAAAACATTACAACCGAAAAATCAGCAAGTCTAAATATAGGATAGCCAAAAATAGTTGGATAATTAGTGCAGGTAGGATAAAAAAAAAGTGCAAAATAATTGTGGCTGACCTAATATGAAAGGTAGTTTAAAATCAAAGTGCTAAGAATCTGTAGCAATATAGGGAGCACTCATATATCTATCAGGCTTCATCATGTAAGCTTTTCTAGGACAGCGCAGGAAGATCAAAAGGATTCACATATGATTAAATGCATTCACTAATGATTCTGAATATGAACATTAAAGAAGGGGTGTGCAAGGAATACACAAACACTCAGCAGGTTATTGATGATGATATTGCATATTATATTTTACAGCTGCCTTCCATTAGAAGTTAATTTTGTCTATTATCCCTTGGCAGAGTCCAGGTTTTCATCTAATTGACTAAATGACTTCAGCTAACCAATTATTGTTGCTCCTAATGTATTACAATTAGAATGGATCCTAGCTGTGGAGACAGCTGGTTATATGTCAAGGAACAATTTTCTCTCATCTATTAGCATCACTGATCTTTCAGCTTTCTATAAACTTGCCTCCTCCCTTACAATCTATTATCATTTTTACTGCTTTACAATTTTCAAGTGACTTTAAAATCTCATACATAGGAATGATATTGCTCATCTGACCTTAGTTAAGTCTTTCAACGCCAACGATTCTCATTAAGCTCTTAATGTTGTTCTTTACTGAAGAGCTCAATGTAACCTAAAATGATTCAGTTATTGTCATGTGAATTAAGTACATGATGTTAAACTCCTTTCTTGTGATGACCTTGTGCACCAGACACACCAGACATAAGCAAGCTTGTTTCAAAATAAAATATCTATAGGCTCAAGCCCAGGGTGATTTTCTGCTTGAATCTGCCACGCTGAATCTCATCAGAGCTTGGGCTTTTCCAGTAATTGAGTATGTCACAGTCGTGCATCATCTCATGAGATGAACACTCTGCCCACATTGTCCCAAGACTCATATGTCCTGTTGCTCATCATAAAAATTGCTCTGAGAGCAAAATACCTAAATCCTAGACAGACATGCTCTTGGGGCTAAAGCATGATCCAAGAAGACTCTATAATTGTAAAAAATATATGCCAATGTCGATGAAATAACCTAGCTTATCACTTCCGTGTGGCATTATTTTGGGGTGTAAGTAAGCTAGGTTCATGACAATACCATGATATTTATTCACATGACAATGAAAGCTGCTGATATTGATCAGGTACCATTAGTCCAAAGGAGAGTAATACTCAGTGTCACATGTGACTGGTTAGAGCTTGGCACCAATAATGCCAGGTTGTAGGTTCCATTCCTTGGGAAGGTCCCCAGAAACTTTGAAACAGTTCAACTTCACCAAAATGGAACAAACTAACTTCAAATAAGCACATTTCAGAAAAGGAACAAATGATGTTTCCTTCTGGCACCAAACAAAGCTCTGCTGGGGAAAGAAATAACAATAACATTTTAAATACCTCTAAAAAAGCAATGCAACTGTTTTTTTCCGTATACTCGGTGTGAAGTTATGCAGTACAGCTGGGCATGAACATTGAGAATGTATGAAGCACTGTTCATCACTATTTATTGAAGTGAGGTGATCATAAAGCTCAGGTAGAAGAAAGGCTGGAACAAGGCATTATTGAATAATTAAAACCGCCTTGGGCAACTCCATTAGCAATCAAAAAACTGAAAGAAGGGTGAGAGCAACCCATTCCTTCTGGATGTCAAAGGTCTCAGTGATCCTACACAAATAGATATTTCTACTGTTAATGGATGTCTGTAATTGGCCTTGGAGTAATACAGCACAAGGAGGTTAACTGTTTAAAGCAAGATGTTTTGTTGTAGGAATGTGACTGACAACCTAAGCAAAGATAGAACAGAACTACAGCAATACCAAAGCAAAACACTGCAGATCCAGGAAATCTGAAATACAACCAGAAAATGCTGAAAATACTCAGGAGATCAAGAGGATTTGAGTACAGGAGTAGTGAAGTCTTGCTTCAATTGTATGGAACCTTGGTTAGACTGCATCTGGCGTATTGTGTGCAGTTTTGGTCCGCTTACCTTAGGAAGGATTTTTTTGCCATAGAGGAAGTGCAACGAAGGTTCACCAGACTTGTTCCAGGGATGGCGGGACTGTACTATCAAGAGAGATTGAGGAAACTGGGCCTGTATTCTCTAGAGTTTCGAAGAATGAGAGGTGATCTCATTGAAACCTACAAAATACTTAAAGGGATAGACAGGGTAGTTGCAGGTAAGGTGCTTCCCCTATAATAAAATACTGTAGGTGCTGGAAATCTGAAATAAAAACAAGAAATGTTGGAAATACTCAGCAGGTCAGGCAGCAACTGTGGAGAGAGAAGCAGAGTTAGCATTTCAGGTCAGTGACCTTTCATCAGATGTTTCCCCTGCTTGGGAAGTCTAGAACCAGGGGACACAATTTCAAAATAAGGGGGAAGCCACTTAGGACTGAGATGAGGAGAAATTTCTTTACTCAGAGGGTTCTGAATCTTTGGCGTTCTCTACCCCAGAGGACTGTGGAAGCTCAGTCATTGAGATTGTTTAAAGCAGAGATTGACAGATTTCTAAATATCAATGACATAAAGGGATATGGGTATAGTGTGAGAAAAGGGCATTGAAGTGGATGATCAGCCATGATCGTATTGAATGGTGGAGCAGGCTCGAAGGGCTGAATGACCTACTCCTGCTCCTATGTTCCTATGGAGAGAGAAACAAAGTTAACAGGCTGAATTAATGGCGTGAACCACTGGAAGTGGGTGCCATCTCTGCATGTAATGTATGCAGCCGACTGATTGCGATCATACGGCAGCCAGCCAATTAGCATGCATGAGGTATGGGCCCAATCCTATCACAGGATGGAGGGTGTGCAATCATATGCCGATGGCGGCATCAGCTGAAGCAAAGGCAGGTTCTGACACCATATTTAAAGCGCTGCCATCCCTGCATGTAATGTTGTCTTGGTTTGAACCCTTGCTTCAGGAGCAGTGCTAAAGACCCCTGCACCAGTGCTGCTGAAGACCCCTGCACCAGAAGTGAGGATGTAAGAAGCTGACCGGGCGACAGTTGCAAACATGTCCAAAGGAAGGCATCGGGTGACCCCACGCCTTTGTGATGCCTCCCTGCAGATTCCCAAGGGACGGAAGAGGAGACACTCCCGCCTGACCAAGCAAGCCTAGGCAGACATTGCACGGGAGGTTGGCAGCCGTGGGGTCAACTACTGAGACTAGGTGCAGTGCCACAAAAGGGTCAATGACCTCTGTCACTCCGCCAAGGTGTGTCCTCCATACCGATCTCCTCTTTTGGGCTTGAATGGGGCAACATGGTAGGATGTGCTAAATGGGGAGAGAGTTACCAACCAGGCAGTGGCAAGGGGTGAGGCAGCAGCAGATCCTGCAAGATGCATGGCTGTATCTTGGTGACAGCCAGCCATCTGTCTTAGCTTGCCCCCAATAGGTCCCTTCAGAGCAGAGGTGGGGAGAAGGCATTCAGGAGCCCCCATCAGGGGATGAGGAGCTGCCATTAGCGTAAGTCGCCTGCTGGTCATTGTGGAAGACTAACAGTGTCCCTCTTTTTGCTTGCAGGAGAAAAGGGCCTACAACAGCAAGGAGACAGCGATAACTGGAGATGGGATCCCTGACCTCAGAACTCTGGCGCTGGCAGAGGAGGAGGCCTTAGAACTGGTAGGATCTAAGGGCAGCTGATCAATTACTGATGGGGAGACTGGAGTCTCAGCCCAAGAGTGAGAAAGCAATGCCCTCATGTGTTCACCGCCGCATTTCTGGAAATCTACATCAAGCATGGTTGGCTTGACGAGATCTGAACAGCCTAACCCCTAAATGTTTGCGTGCCATCATGCAGGTCTAGGCAGTGCAAAGCGACCGGGGCCCTGCCATTGACCTCTGAGGAGGTGGAGGAAGAGGAATATTCAGAGGGTCCACTGTCACATCATTCCCCTGTGTCCTTCATCAGTGCAGACACTCTCACATTGATGACTATGCGCAGGCTTAGATGCAGGGTCACAAGCCGGTGAGAGCACCACACATGCACCTGAGCAGCAGATGGAGGCTGTGAAAGGTGAGGATGCTGACATTCGGCCCATGCTGAGCCCCAGGCTGGTGACAAGATTCTGGTGTCGGCAGCACGGAACATGCTGGAATTGTCAGAGGCAATGCATGGCCATGAGCAGACAATGGAGAAGTCAATCCATGCCATGAGTGTTGCCATGTCTTGACCGTGCACATGGTTTCCTCCATCGAGAGGTTGGTGAACCTCATGGAGAGCCAGATCCCAGAGATGTGCACAGACCTGCATACCATCACCTTGTCCATGAGCTCAATGCAGCAGTGGCAAGGCGCGAGGAGGTCAAGGTGCCTGGAATCTCCACCAGGTCCTCCTCCTGCTCAGGTCAGCAGTGAAGT